>NW_026623236.1:297105-329574 GCF_030028575.1 Malurus melanocephalus
AAAGGAAAGGAAAGGAAAGGAAAGGAAAGGAAAGGAAAGGAAAGGAAAGGAAAGGAAAGGAAAGGAAAGGAAAGGAAAGGAAAGGAAAGGAAAGGGAGATAAAGAAATGAAAATATCACAGCACAGCTTACTGAAGAAATGTGTATATAAAATAAATTCAATAAATGCTATTCTTCCATCTAATAACAGTCAAGGTAGACTTGCATGAAACTTCTTTCACAGTTCCTTTCAGCCAATTAAATAGGTGGTTTGTTTAGGTGTTTTTGCTCCTAGTATCTGTAGTTAAAATTATGCTTGGCATACTAAACATTTGTTAGTTAGTACAAGAAAAATTAAAAAAAAAAATTCTTTGATATATATGAACATGCTGCATGAATATGCTGCATTTCCTTAAGATTTTCCTGAAAGACGTTGTTCTGCTGTCTTAACAGTTTTGAGTTGAGAAAAGAAAGAAATAAAAAGAGAGAATTAAGTCTCTATACATAGTTCTGTAATTGAGAAATTCTTTTTAAAAACACATTCACGAGAATAAATTCAATCCATTATGGTTATTTTGTCAGGGTGGGATAGTCTGGATTTTACCCTTTCCAGGAAATAGAACAGTGCACTTTCTGGAGTGTGAGCACACTGACATACAGCACCGGGAGAAAATGTGCAGAATTGTGAGGAATCAGGGGAGCTGTGAGAGGGCTACCACTTCCTGCAACCATGAGAATGTGGAAGTACAGCTCCCATGGATGGAGTGCTGCCAGGGATGGCTGTGAGCTTTGCAGGAAGGACAGGCCAGGAGGGCAAGGAAGGAGGCTGCCCTTTGTGAGAGAGACCCGTGGGAGCGTGTGGACCTTTGCCCAGAGGCACATGATGAACCAGCTGAGGATTGCAGGTGGGCAATAAAGGGCAAACCAAGGTCTGTGTGTCTGCTACAGATCTCCTGGGCAAAAGGAAGTAGATGATGACTTCTTCAGACATCTGGAAGAATGCTCACATTTGTAGGCCATGATCCTCATGGGGAAATAAGACCACTCAAACATCAGGGTACAAGCAATCCAGGGTTCTGGTGTATGTTGATGGCAAGTGCCCAATCCAAGTGATAGAGGGGATGAAAAAGGACAACTCACTGCTGAGCCTCATGTTTATAAATGAGGAAAATTGTTCAGAGATGTGAAGGTGAGAGGCAGTGATCATGAGAGAGTGGACTTGAGAATTCTRAGAGCAGGGAACAAGGCAAAAAGATCAATAACATCCTTAAATGTAAGGAGAKGGACTTTGGCCTGCTCAGGTATCTGCTTGGAAGAATCTCAGTAAGAAGAATTCTGTCTCTGACTGGGTTATTTGGGTTCCCCTGCCTGCTGTAGTGCTTCTTRCCACCTGCTGTTTGTGGAGAGCAATCTTTAATCATATAATCTCACTCTATTTCTCTTCTGATAAAAAAGTGATGTGCATATTAACTGGYAAGAAGATGACAAACATGAAAATGCATGGGAAAAGGTCATTTTCAATGGTTCTTTTAAAGTAAATATATTTTATTCCTACCTCACCTAATTTCAATGCTAGTCAGTTAGGCACTGCCAGTATAACTGTTGAGATAATTTGGGTGGTGCTATCCACAATGTTCCACACCTATTTGTTGTGGTAGAGATAGAAAAAATTCAAAGAGATTCCTTTTTTTGCCTGTCTCAGTAACATCTTTTCTTCCCATCTTAYAATTGCCCAATAAGGAAGGACATTTTCCTATTATATTTCAAGCCTTTGGGGATCAGCATGACATCTTATTGCTGTCATTAATATTTGTTCCAGGTTTCTGATGCTCTTGTTTTCACAAGGGTTACCCAGCCAAAGAATACACAAAGGAAAATGGGTGTCCTGCTGAAAAGGATTTCCCATGGTCAAATTTATCTCACTATCACAGTCTTTCTCAAGCTGACAGTGCAACAGTTATCTGCCCTGTCTTTTCCATGAACCCTGTAGAAAATCACTGTAGATATATCCCTGTGCCAGCAGTGATCTCACCTATTTCATGAAGCCATGGCCGGCAGTCAGTCACTGGGACCATTGACTTGAACCAGAATTTCTACAATTACTGCTTCTCTGCACAACAAAGGGAACAAATRGCAGAAAGCTGGGAGCAGGAACTTGTTCTGAAACAGCAGCTTCAACAAGGGCCTGTGGCTCCACATTCCTGGTGCAGAAATCCACCAGGGCCACATTGTACTTAAGGCTCTGGCAGATACTCCATTCAAGATCCATGACTATTGCTATGTATTTTGTTAATATTTAAGTTGAAAAAAGTGTTGAACAAGTCTTGATGTATGACTGCTTTCTGGACTGTTCACAGGCCTCTTTTAGCCTAGCTCTAGAGATCTGTAGCTGTCACTTTCCTGGCTTCTTCCCTGCACAGCAGATCATCCTCGTGTGCCTTCCATGCACTTAAACTAAAGGAAATTTATGTGCTGGATGAAAGAAAAAAATAGAGGTATTTGGAGATACTTGCAACTGTGCCATGAATTAAAAATCCCTGGGGACTGGGCAGAGGGATGCTTGAAGTCAAACCCCCCAGGAGCATGTCAAGTTTGCTCTTCACCTACTATCATCTATATTAGCCCTCATATGTTTTTCTTCTTATGCTGAATGCAAGCATGCATTAAATCCAGTGAGGTATCAAGGACTTCTGCTTYGTTCCTGTTGCTTTGGCCTGCTCTGCTCATTCTTTGTTTTTGTGTATACACTAGATAGGTAAGAATAGCCAGCAAATCTAAAGCACAGTGCTGGATGTAGCGCCAGTGATAAAAGTATACTAGAAATAAAACAGCCATGTGGAGCAGCCAGAGCTATGGGAAGGAATTCAGAAGAATTCAGCTTTTGGGACTGTTCAGAATAGTCAAGGTGCCATTCAGTTACCCTTCCAATTTTTTCAGGTGCCATCTACATGCCCTGAATATTTCACATAGTGTCTGTCATGAGTAAGTAGTTACACCGCTTAAAGAATAACCATTAAAGATATCGGAAAAAAACAGGAAACAGGTTTTAATATAAATTTGTGAAGGTGTAACTTAAACAGAATTCAATGACAATGTTCACTCTGTTGCTACGTCAATGATGCAGACAAAAAAAATCAGAGAATTTCATAAAATATTTCTGGTTATTCACTAAATGGTCCATAAAATTNNGTCTTAAATTGTCCATTTTATTTTTCTTCTCTTTGTAAATATCCCTATCTTTGTTTTTCAGCCAGTGCCATTCTTAGTAGTGTGCAGTAATAAATCTATCTTGCAACTTAAGTTATGCAGCCTGTCTGACTCTTTGTGGAGTACATAGGTATCTTTCTTCCAATTATGTTTATCTCAAAGCCATAAAYTTTCGTGTTAATTGGGTTTTTTTCRCTCTCCCTTCTCCCTCTTCGGTGGGGGGGAAAGGAGGGAACGTCGTGGGCACAGTTCAAACCACGACATTTCTGGTGCATTGGCCGGGAAAGGGAATTCGAAGGTGTTAAACCCACGACACAGGGCTAGTATGTTATCCTTCTTGCAATGCAGACACAACATGGGAACATGGAATCATAGAATGGCCTGGGTTGGAAGGGAATTTAATGTTCATCTAGTTCCAACTGACCTGCCATGGGCAGGAACACCTTTCACTAGAACAGATTGCTCAGAGCTCCATCCAATATGGTCTTCCACTTGTTTGGGGATGAGGCATCCACAGCTTCTCTGGGCAACCTGTTCCTGTGCCTTACCACCGTCACAATAAAGATTTTCTTCCTGATATCTAATCCAAACCCACTCTTACTCAGTTTGAAGCTATCCCCTGTTGTCCTGTCACTACATGCTCTTGTAAATAGACTCTCTTCATCTATCTTACAGACTCCCTTCTGGAAGAGAGCAATTAGGTCACCTCAAAGCCTTTTCTTCAGGCAGAATCCCAACCCCAATTCTCTCAGCCTTTCCTCATGGGAGAGGTGCTCTGTCTCTCTGATCAATTTGGTGGCCTCCTCTGGACTCGCTCCAAAGGTCCAGGTTCTTCCTGTGCTGGGTCCCCAGGGCTGGATGCAGCACTGCAGCTGGGCTCTCAGCAGAGCAGAGCAGAGCAGAGCAGAGCAGAGCAGAGCAGAGCAGAGGGGCAGGATCCTCTCCCTCACCCTGCTGGCCACGCTGCTTTGGGTACAGCTCAGGACTCAACTGTCTCTCTGGGCTGCAAGGTGGCATTGCCAGGTCATGTCCAGCCTCTCACCCACCAGCACCCCCAAGTCTTCTGAACGGGGCTGCTCCCAATGTGTTCACAGTAGCAGTCCAGATATAGCATATCTGTGTTCTAACAATAGAGTATAGATGTGGCATAATATCACATTCTTCAAATTTTCAGAAGCTGTTCTCTTTAATGAATTTTTCTTCCAGCACCTCAGAAGATCTAATACTTGACTTTAGCTGGAATTATAAGTGTGTACAAATCATTAAGTGAACAGTTTCTGTTCTGGCTGATTCTAGCTGTTCACTCTGGGAAATCAAATGTGGTATTTTGTCTTTAGGTTATAGAGACATATATGTCTGGCCATGAGCTCTGAAGCAATAGACATGGAGACTGGGAAGCTTAGGGAAGAAAAATCTTTCTGCAAAAGAAAGAAATAATTGAACCTAAGTAAATGAATATGCAGAAGGGATATATTCTACCAAATGAGGGCAGCAACTTCTTGTTGACATTAGAGGACTAGATTTTTGACAAAATACAAGGAAGTTATGATGCCAAAGGCCCATGGCATACCAGGTTCTAGTCACAAATGATAAGCACATAATGAAAAGCATGTTGAACAAGTCAACCCTTCAGAAAGTTTAGATCAATTTGACTGAGAGAATGCTTTTACCCATTTTGCTTTTGCATCAGTGCTTTGATCAAATAGCCTGATGCCATGACTGAATAAATTTTAGAATGAACTTAACAGCTCATGGAACTATGAACTATTTTGTAAATAATACAAAAGCCCCTCATTTTTTGCAGATTTTTATAATAGTAATTTCTGATCAGTTAATACCTTCACMTAATTTCCAGTAACCTATTAAATCACTTTCCACGCTGCCATGGTTTTATGCACATATAGTTAAACTTCATTTTTATTTCCCTTATCTACCTTAAGAAAAAAAAAAGTAATCTAACTAGTATGGTATGAATTCTCTAGGCTCCCATTATTATCATGTGTATAAGGTTTTAAATGCCACTTTTATTTTAGTTTTCACTTATCAGTACTGAACTATGGATTAGGTCAAATAAGGGTAAAATGCAATTTAATTGGAGAAATGCTTCCTTCACACCCCCTGTGACCTCAGATTAAGCTGATTTTATTACACTCATTAAAACCTGAGTAAAAATTTGGTTAAGATTATGAAGCTACTGAAAATCCTGGGTGAACATGGATGCTCTTAAACTATTCTTTTTGTCTGGAATACCTGGGAGGAAAAGAAAAATAGTTTCTGACTTTTGTTCCTTTCATCTGTTCCTTTCCTTCTGTATGGCAATCAAAACACGCGGTGGTCCTATGAAGACATACCTTGCACATGTTGTAGCTCAGCCTTTTGAAAACTCCAGAAGGGATTTATAGAAGGAAAACACCAAGAACCACTTTCTTTGCACCCTCAGTAACCTCAGCAGCCTTCCCTTTGCTAAGACATCATATCAAGTCTTTGATGCTGTCTAGTTCTTACAGAGGATGTAAGCCAGGTTCTGTGTAAAAACCTGTAATCTCATTACAGTAACATTAGCATAAACTGCTTTAATTTTTTTATTTATTTCTCTGACACATTAATACATCTTCAACTTCTGTTTAATTATTTGTGACTTCCCTGTGATGTCCACAGAGCAGGCCCTTGATCTTGTCTTTATCTGTTGCTCTAAGAAAGACTAGAGATCCACCTACATATCCTGGAAAGCCTACCAAAGCAGCAACCTGAAAGAAGCAGTTCCTTTCATCTCCTGCTTAAACAAGACAAAAATTAAATAAAAAACTACTTAAATACAGAAAATCCGACAATAGGAAAAGGCTCACAAGAAAAGCAGAGGAAGCAGGAAGGAGGTGTCTATAAAAAGCTTCAGGCAGACCCTACAAGACTGGCGAAGCTCCAATCCTCTGAAATAGAAAAATCAATTAGATACACCAAGCAGAGATATGATGCACTAGGAAAAGAGAGGAAAAAAACTGTTCTGCTCAGAGACTGAGAGAAGTAAATATGCAACCAGATCATTCTCATCAGAAGCAGGTTGAAGCAAATCCACACTAATCACTCCAAAACTCACAATCAGATAGTTGTGATAACTGCATGAGTCTCAATAAATTCATGGTTCCATATATCAGACCCTAAAATTAAGGTATTTGGTGCAGCCATCAAATGCCTGCATTCTTGAATCCACAAAAAGACAAGCTGAACTCTTTATTTGTAGAGGAGGTGGTAATAAAGGTAATTAGATGAGGCAGACTAAAAATCACCCAGCTGGGTAACTTGTATACCATGCCAAATTTTCTCTAACTTCTTTCCCTTCCCAGAAGTTGTACAGAGCCATGTTAGATCCATCATCCCCTGAAACTTCAGCAATAACAAAAACTTGGACAGGAACTCAGACAATAACAAAATTGTTGCGGATAATTGTTKACTCAGGTCTCAGAAGGTACTGAATGAAGAATTTGATATTAGTAATTGACCTACTGAATTTAGCTCACTTCTACTCATTCAGAAGAGCTGCAAAGAGAAGTTTTAACACTTAATTTTGAGTAAAGGCTCTGGAAACTGAATTTAAATATGTAATATTAGGAGAAGCTCAGGGATAAAATGGTGTTTGTTTACGACTGTGGATTGTAAATTATCATAAGCTTGAGACATCTAATGCTTCCTGAAACTCCTTGGGGTATAGTGAGAAATCATCCTTTTCCTAAAGTGGAATTTTGCATAGAGATGCTCCTAGTTCCTTGTTAGGACTCTTTGTGGAAGAGACAAATGCTCAGATTAAGATGCAAACTCAGCAGCTGAATTCCCTGGGCAGAGCACAGTTACCTCCAGCYTCCCCTGGCGCTCAGCAGGTCAGCTGCTCCTAAGAAGCAATCTTGTTAGGTGTCAAAGCTGTGCATCAGCAAAAAGAGACTGCACCAAYKGATGCAACTGTGTCTGTCTKCTTCACAGAGCTSTTAGAGCTCCATTGCTTGGGCACYGTCAGCRCTGTGSTCCCTCATGGGCATCCCTGACTGGYCRTGCTYCCAGCAAAGCTAACSTACATTGACAACACTGAGCTCTGCWGAAAATGTAAGTCACAATCCATTTTATTCAAAAGCAGGGACAGACATCCTTATGGCATGGGTCTTCCTGCCTTGTGTGCAGAAGGTTTCTGCAGCAGGTTTAGCAGGAAAGCAAGTCACAGCAAACAACAGTCCAATTTTGCTGTATAAACACTCTTTTGGAGAAAGAGAGAGTGCTTCTTATGCCCTCATTCTGGATTCTATCTGGTTTTATGTAATACTTCCCTAACTTAATAGATGGAAAACATCTTCAGCACACAAAAAACATCCACAATTTTTAACTAGATACCCTAATATTTAGGTTTCTTTATCAAGCTTCCTCTTTCTATCTRTGGTTAACCTTGGTTGGCCACCAAGMTGCTCTATCACTCTTCTCCTTGAATGGAAAGGGGGACASATAACATGACAAGAGGCTTGTAAATTGARATAGASGGTAGAGAGAGATCASTCACCAAGTACTGTCACAGGCAAAACAGATTCAGCTTGGGAAAATTAATATAATTTATTGTCTGTTAAACAGATTAAGATAGCAATAAATAAAAGTAAATCTTAAAAATACCTTCTCCCTACTAATTTCTCCCCAGGCTCAAGTTCCCTTCCAATTTCTCTACCTCGTGCCCTTGAGTGGCACAGAGGGATGGAGAATGGGGAATGTGGTCAGTTCAYCATACATTGTCTCTGCTGCTCCWTCCTYCTCACATTTTTCCCCTGCTCCCCACSCTCTGCAGTCCTCCAGGAATTTCTCCAATGTCAGWCCTTCCTACAGGCTGRTRTTCTTCATGAACTGCTCCAGCATGGATCCCTTCCATGGAATACAGTCCTTCAGGGGCAGATTGCYCCAGCATGGGTCTGTGGGGTCACAGATCCTTCCAGAAACTTGCTCCAGCATGGACTCTCCACAGGATCACAGCCTCCTTCAGTGAGCAACCATCTGCTCCACTGTGGAGTCCTTCACGGGCTGCAGGGGGATCTCTGCTCCACCATGGACCTCCAGGGGCTGCAGGRGGMCATCTGCCTCACCAAGGACTTCACCAAGGACTGCAAGGGAATCTCTGCATCTTAATGTCTTATGATAAAATGAAATGGTAGAAGGAATGAGCTTTACACACAGTAGCTTACAGAAACAAAAATCAGGAAACATTTCAAGAAACACTGTATTCAACATTTCCAGTCCTCCTCATTTTCCAGTTGCATATTAATATCACATATAAGATGTACAAAAATATTTTTGACAGTTTCCTGCTCTTAAGTGCTGTTTAAGTGGCCTCTAGTGCTAATGAATGCATAATTCTTAAAAATTATAATTTTTAGTATTCATTGCATGTGTGGCATACTACTTTACATCACTTTGCAAACAATTAATAGTTACTTAAGATTAAATGCATTGTCTTAGAAGATGTAATACTGACTCAGTTTTCTGTTTCTTTTTTTTTGTGTGGATTTCAGACTCAATCATTTTATTTATAACTGAATAGCTATGCAACTATATGTGCAGTACTTGAATTCATTTAATTARAATGTAAATTTCAAAGCAAATATCAGTCAATTAAATCACCAATCACCTTTCAGGATAAGGCCTGACTGGGGTGTAATGCACTAAAATGTTTGTTTTCTCACTTTTAAATTTTTCCCCAATATAATTTACTCTTTCTTTGTATTGATATCTTTTTGTCTTTTTTTTTTTTCTTTAGCCAAATAAATGGCTGAAGTGAAGTTTGTTTTTTTTTGCAGGTAATTGGTGCTGACCTACCAGATGTCAATAAATATTTACTGTCTGCTGTACAGAAATAGATATCTCTACACCTGCCCATCTGTAGTTTTGTAGACTAAGACCTTACTCATAAATGTGGCAGCTGGCTAGAATAGTTAAGGTATGATTTTTTTATGACTTGCCAGGCAAGACAGAATAAAAAAACCCCACATAAGTCACCAAGAGATTAGTTACCTCAGCTGCAGGCTGCAGCAAGTTATGTTACCAACTTTTGTCAAATCTCTTCACCTTCCCCATCTTTCCCACACACCTACACACTTCATGTGGGGAAGAAAACTTTATCCATTTTTTATATCTTTCAGTCTTGAGCATTAAATTTCAGCAGTGAACACATTATTTGCCTCAGTGTTGAAGAAAACTATTTTGTGCACTCTGATAWATACAGGGATCAAAACATGGGTTTAATGAGTCAAAATTTAGACTTTATTCAAGGATGACTTACCAAAACCTCATAATTAAATGCTTGCAAAGATACAGTGGCAGTGTACATAACAGATCATCCCAGTCTGCTTGCCACAGCTTCTCGCTTCATTTAAGACAAATTATATCTGTTGTCAAAATACATTTACCTTTGGCACAAAAAGAAAAATATAAAGGTATAATGCCATGGTATCAGTGCAAACATGCATGTAAATTAAAGATATTGTTTGACCCCTAATAACCAGTCAAAAGAAAATTTTCAGTTAATAGAAGGTTAAGTTGCCGTTTGGAATTCCGCTGTTGATTTTTTATCAGATGTGAAGTTTTCTTCCAYCAAGTTTGTACCAATAATTCTTCCTTTGCTGCTTCAGATTGCATGCTATAGAGAGTGGAAAATTAGTTTTCTTTCACTGGTGCCTGATTTCCATTTAGCATCTTCTAACAATCTAATTTCAATTGCTCCTTATGYAAGTTTAAAAGTTTGTTCCTAGTAAGTAATAAAATATTCTAGACATCTATTTAGGAAGAAGATCCACTGAAAAGGAGCAGACTAATCAGTTCATTTATAACTTTTTTATTATATTGGCACAGAGATTAAAAAGCTATACCAACAAAAACTTAGCAGGACTAATTTTAGTTAAGATGGACTCCAGGTTCTCCATACTTTTACAYTATCAAATAAACGGGAAAAGGCATCTAGAAGTGTTGCAATCTCTGCCTTTACTTCTTAACAGGATAATACTTTAGCTAAGATTTCAGGACTTTTTCTCCTACCTRGTGTATGATATAGTGAGTTATTGCATGACAGTATTCTAAATAAAGCCACTGGACTTTATTCATAAGCTTATTTTCTATGCAAATGTAGGAGAACCTACACAGATCCATACAGCACTTCACAAATCAGACATTAGAGCACTTATCTTCCTCATTAGCATTTGTTTGGAGCACCTTSTTTTTGCTGTTAAGAAGGGTCTTTCAGCTGATTGGTACAAATACAATTTTGCCTCTCTWTCTCCCTTCTCTCTACACACATAGATTGTCTGAAAGGTCACTCATCTCTTTTTTCTGCCCTCCTTTGATTTCTTTAGGCTCTGTTCAAGCTCCATATCTACTGCACATGAACCTATCATCTCCTCCCTGTGTCTCTTCAAACTCATTGTTCATTATTTTTATGCACCAGGAGAAATTTCCCTACATAAATCAGTCTAAATAAACCAGCATATTTTTTAATCCATTCACTGACTTCTTCTTCCCTGCAATCCATAATTTAAAGATTCCAGTGATTAATTTTCAACGTGCAACTCTATCTCCTTCTGTCCAAGCCACTTTGCCCTTTTATCTTGCCTSTCACATGTTATTTGCTCTTTAGGGAGCATAGCACTAATACTCTGGTAGCCCTTTTCTTCAAATAAATGCCAAAATTGCAGTCAGTATGGAACGAAGATCCCTCATGCTGAACACTAATGGGTTGCTGATAATCTAGACTGTGGTACAATGGGCTGATATTCTGCACTAACAACTCTGCATTTCTCCCCAGAGGAGCTATTTATTTGTTTTTTGGTTCACCATCTACAAAAGAGAGATTTGTCCTCTGTATAAAGAAATATATATAAAATAAATAGATCAGAATATATATAGATCTATATGTACATAGTCTAGATAAACTAAAATGTATAGACATCATAAAAGAGGCCTTATGGATATATTAAAATTCAGTTAAAATCTTTCCTTAACACCACATCTGACCCATTTTTTGGTCGGTGTCATGGCAACAAAAAGATTAAATCCTATATTGCTGTATTTCGAAGTAGAAAATAGCAGCATGTCATCCATTAATCTTCGGTTCTATAGAGGAGGATGAGATGTGTAAAATAAAAGAAACCCACTTGAGATTTTACCTCCTATCCCCTTTTTCCCTGTTTGGAAAAAAAAAAAAATATTTACCAACTCTTGTCCTTTTATGAAAATAGGGCAATTAAATATTTATCAAGAATGCATTTTAGAAAGAGAAACTCATCAACAAACTAGCAAATGCCCCCTTAGAGATCATTTGGATCACCCTGAATTAACCAATAGTTTATTAATTAAACTAGAGATGAAATCTCCGACAGTATCTCATACCCTAATGAACTGCCCTAATAGACCTGTTGGACTGGATTGGGTTAAAGGAATAGAGAAACAAAGAGGTCTGTTAATTATTTTGGAATTCTGCTCTCTATGTGTATTGGAGTTTCTGTCTTCTCATCCTTACCAAGGCTCTTTTGTACTTCAAAATAGTATTTATCCAAGGATACCTGAGGGAAACACCTGAATAAGTTCTTTTCCCCCAGAATTTTCACCTCAATTTTTATATAATTATTCTGGAACTTGGCCTTTACAGTGTGACTGCATAAAAGAACTGAAGTACAAATTTCCACTTCCTCTTGTACTTAATCATCATTAAAGATGAATAGTTTAGTCATTGTTTTCAAAAAWTTAGGTAATTTGTTGCAATATCCAACTATTGGATGGAAGAAAACATTCCTGGAGTTACAAGCATACGACATAACACTCTTGCTGCTTTTCAGTACTGGTACATCCACATAAATCACACTAACACCAACAGCTTCAAGAGGAAACCTGAATYGCATTAGTAAAAAGAAGGTCTTAGATTTCCTAGGGGTATCATTTTCATTTTAAAATATCAGCTTTTTTATAGATTAAAAAATAAGAAAATAAAAACAAAATTGGGTATAGATCTTTTCCTTTCTGCAATAACCAGTTTCAGAGAATTAAAAATACTTCCTTTCCATTTGTCACTAGGCCAATCAGTAGCAATCCTTACTTTTTCTCCTGTTACTCTCCAACATTTCCACCTTGAAACTCACTCAAGCATCTCTAGAGCTCAGAAGCTCTTGATTTCCAAACAATGATCAAAAAACAAGTGGGAAGAAAACAAATGAGAGACAGAAAGAGAGAGACAGAAAGAGAGAATGAGATTTACAATAGTCCCTGAGACTGCATCTTGAGAGTGCAACTACAATCATGTCCACCTGAGTGATTTCATTTCAACAGAGCCAGTGGAAATGTTTTCTTAAATTGATTTATGTGAAGAACTGTGGTGTAACATTAGATGCTCTGTAGCCTGTTTTGTTCAGGTTTTTAGACTGTGACTGTCTTCAGTGAGGTTCTATGTGCATTTCTCTATCATACCAAGTGCAAAGKATGTTTTCAGTTCTCAAAGACTTAAAACTGAAAGATTATTTTAACCCTTCAGTTCTGGCATCAAGATTTTTCATTTATAATCCACTCCTGATAAGAATGTCTATATAAATGATAAATTTGCCTTAAAAGCCCAGGAAACAAGGGAAAATAACCACTTTTCATAAGTCTTCATTTTGGTCAAACTCTCAGATGCTGTGGTATTTTAATAACTGAATGACATTTAGAGCACAAGTTTGCTTGTGCAGTGATATATGATTGTGTAATATCTTCTCAGCTGAAGTACAGTTGTCTAATGGCTTCAGAACCCTTATCAAAAATCTGCCTGTGAGTGTTTCTACAGTGTGTGTTGAACATCAGGCTGCGAAGCTTTTAAAAAAACATTTTTATTCCCTRGGTGGAGGAAAAAGAAAAGGAAAAAARCATAACACTTCTGTTATGCCCAGAAAGATTTGTGCTTTTGTAACTGAAAGAAAAAACGCAGCAAAAGAACAGCCTTACCACAAACATATACATTTAAAAATGTGCCTTTATATTCAGTTGGGTAACTCCGTGTTTTTATTAAGTAATATTCCAGAATGAAACTGAATTTATTTTACTTAATCTCTATTGGTTTATGGCCAGGGAGTTTGGGGGGGCGGGGTGCCTTCCCCCCTGCATTCTGTTCTTCGCCTTCACTCTTGCCTGTCAGAGGGTGTCAGAATCCATTCTGATGACCTGTTTCCAGATGGTCCTCTGCTTGGCAGATTTGATATGCCACGTCACATAAAAAGCTCATAAAACTGAAGTGGCATTCACTTCATACAATGCTTTGATTATCAGCACACACACAGGGAACGGCGCAGCATCTCCCTGCCAAGCACTTAGTGCCCACTGGTTCCATAATCCAAGATGAGCACAGCACAGTTTAACATTTYCAGTCTTTTTGTCACACTAGTATCTGCTAGACTTTTTTTTTTTTTTTTCAGTCTAAGAACTGACAAGTGCAAGTAAAAGAGATTAAAAAAATAAGGAAAAGTATATTCAAAAGAAATGTCAAACAGTCCTTCTTAAAACATGAAAACAGAGAAATTTTAATTGTTATTTCCAGATCTATTGTATTTTAATCTTTGTTTATTGTTTGGTTATATCTACACACTCCATCTTGGACAGAACAGTACTATGTAAACTTTGACAGGGACCAGGGCTACTTTCTTAAGAACTTATTTTTCCAGCTAAAATTTGAATAAATGTTTCAACAAACAGGATCAGTGAGACAGTTCATTTTGTTGACTTTAGTTAAGTACTCTCAGCAGTAAGGTAGCTAGAGCAGCCTGGAATTGTTTAAGTAATATAATTCACTACAGATAGCTTTTAAAAATGTAGACCCATTCATTTTATGGAGAAGCTACACCCTGAATTACATTCTGCTGCTGGAACAACAGCAGTTTACCCTTTTRTAGTTTTAACACAGTCAATGCCTGCTTTACTGGCCTTGTCAAAGCAAACAATAATTAAAACAGCAATTAAAAGCTGTCTTTCCCAGTAACTATAATACATACATAAGTTTTAATATATCTGGACTGTTGCAATTTTTTTTGTTGTTTTTTTTTTTTCTTTCATTTTCTTTGTTTATTTATTTTTAATTACTCTTGGGGTAGGTTTTGTATTGGTTTGATTTCGTTTGGTTTGGTTTGGCTTGGTTTTCTTTTTAGGGTTGTTTTGTTTGGTTTTTGGGAGTGGTGGAGGTTGTGGCTTTGGTGGGGGGAGTGTGTTGGGATTTTTTTGCATGCATAGGTCTGACCTGCAAACCAAGAAGTTTAAATGACATAGGGGTGTTCCTTCTGAGAAACACATAGATTAGTAGCCCTAAAAACTTGGATATCTGCCTGCTTCTTTCTCTTTCCACCTACCTCTTTAGGTCTTGGGTAACAGCTCCAAAAATAATAGCTCAATTTAGTGGCATTTTAGTGTTTCTGTCATTTTACCTTGTAAACAGACATAAATGCCTAATCTAAGGAGATGACTTAGCGTGCCCCAGGAATCAACAGGAATAGAGAAGTTCTCTTGAACACAACTCAGCTCCTAGAAGGTCACCTGGATCTTTCTCTCTGTGCTCTGTGTGCAGGACCAGAGTATCTAACTGACACATTTTAATAAAGCACCTAAAGTTATAGGCAATAAATCCAAGAAAATGAATGTGAAATTTTAAGCAAAATTCTATCCGTCTTAATCCTATTTTAACGTGGAACAGCCAAAGAGGAGAAAAAATACTTGGTGCAATCAAAATTATGACAGGTCCATGTTTATGTAGCTAAGAAAACCTAATATTTATTTATTTCTGTATTTATCTATCAATTTTGRGAAGAACCCACAGAGGAGGAATTTTGAAGCCAAAACTAATCGATTGAGAATTAGRTAGAATATGCAAGAAAAACATTTAGAGTTTCAAATTCCTGACTATTATGAATAGTTTTGTGCTCACTTTTCTAGTTCTAGATTCTAAATTAGTTTTCTCAACTATGACAATAGGAAATTTGATCACAGTAATAGAATTTATGTTTTAAAATATAGAAAAAGTAATAATTTTTTGTATACTCAATCCCTTTTTATGCAGATGAATCCCAAAATAAAATGAATGCATTGTTAATTCTTTTAACTTATGTTGTTAATGTTGTTATGATCAGTTTCTTTCTCCTTCAGAATCTATTGCTATCATATTTAAAAGTTTTACTTATGAAATGAAGATGTATGACATTTATGGGAACAGATTCACCAATCACTGCTTCTATAGCTCAATTAGGAGCTTTGTGGATCAAAGAGATTCTCAGAGAGTCACAATGAAACAGCTTAAAAATAAGCYCTGTATTTCAGCGAGGTGATAATGGCTGGGACAATAGGAAAAAGAAAAAAAAATAGTATCTTGAATGAAACTAAAGAATAATACTTGAGCAAGAAGTTAATTAGACTAMATTATATTAGACTAAATATATTAAATAGCAAGAAGTTAAATATTAGACTAAATTTCTGTGTTCTCAGATAAATTTTAGTTCTTTTGAAATCACTAGAGAAATTTCTGCCTCATTGCACAGAASGGAGTGAAAGAGCTTAAGTGGAAGGTTTGCGGGTTTTCATTTTAAAAATAATAATGGCTATTATTATTTGAGTAATAATTTCATTTATAATAATTTCAATAAGGATAATTTTATTTTAAAATTAATAATGGGTACACAATAAGTGTTCTCAGCCATGTGTTCTCAGAGCAATCTATGCACAATGAAGTCACCATGTAAATACAAGATCAGTGCCTTATCCTAGCACCTGTGTTGTTATTACCATTTGAGTTAATTTAATTCAACATTTCTGAAATTTATGTTGGGGTAACAAATTGCATAATAAATTACTGTAATTAAAAATTAACTACTATTTCTCCTCCCCTTCTTCTTAGATAAKTCAGTGAACTTAAAATGACTCACGTTTGTCTCATGACCAAAGAAAAATAAAAATAAAAGAATGCATAGCYAGCTTTGCCATGTCCATCAATTTTTAAATAATTCTAGTCTTTTCCCTGAAAGTCTCCACTTGTGAATAATAAAATCAAATCTKATGGTAACTCTCTATAAGCAGAGAGTAAGATCTGTGTCCTTGGCTTGAGTGCTTAGGTTCTTATTGGGAAGAAACACCACATCTACTTCCTACAGCCACAACTTACTATATTTCTGTCCACATTAGGAAATCTCATTGTGTTTTCACATTGAAAATCTGGCTGTGTAAAAGAACTTAAACAACTTCATCCCAGTAAAGCACAACTGTATGTGTGCCACTGCTGATCCATCTCTAGATCATTCCTAGTGCCAATAACTTTTTCTAAGCTGGGTTTGGGATCARGAGACATACTAGGAATATTCTAATGAACAATTAACACAATTAATTCTTCTTATTCGTACATCCACAAGCTCTTAGTTTAAAAATTAATGTTGAGGCTGACTGATAGACTTTAGCTCCCTGTGCTGATAATTCCAGATGGAAAASATATCTGTGGTTATTAATAAATCATTATGCATTGGGAATTTTCCCTTCAACTTATCTTTTTCTTATTTCCTAAAAGAAACATTTGAAACTAATAATGGTTGTTCAAAGAATTTTTCCAAAGAGCCCATATTATCAACTGTGTGTGTAAGAGGAATCTTTCATTCCTGCCAAAGATAACCATCAGCAAAATAAAAGGCTTAAGCAGGTCTAGAGTAGTTTATTTGTTTGTCAGAAGGCAGGCAGCCATGCTTTGACTCTGGCTCATTATAGTTCCCACTTGACATTACCTATCTTTAGTCTATCCCTTGTCTTGCATCAGTAATGACTGTCTTCAGATGCCTCAGGCTTTTCTTAGACTGCTTTCAACCCTTTCTTTTTCCACTTCATTTTTATTTCTCTCTCTTCTAAATTTTTCATGACTTTCAAATTATCTGTTGACTGTAATTACATGACTTCAGGCCTTTTAGTCTGTKTTACCTGGAAAGACTTTGTGAGTGTATACAACTACTCTACTTCATTATAAATTATAATGTAGTGTCAGATATACCTGTCAACACAACAGTTTTTATTAACTTCACAAACAGAAAAAATGCAGTAAGATCTAAGGCCCTGTATATAGCAAGCGACTTGTAGATACAGAATGAGAAATGTGCAAGACAAATACCCAAAATTTTAAAAGTCCTGAAACCTAAGGAACAGATTTCACAACACAGTGTTTCTGTCTACAGGATATTTCGCCTGTGAATGTGAAACAGAAGGTAAATTACATAAAAATACTTCCATGTTTGTCATACCTATATAAGGAASTATAAAATGCAATTGTGTCAAGAGGCAATCAATGAAAGGGGGAGAGAGAGAAAATTTGAAAACTACATTCAGCTTTTTTTTTTCCCCCCACAAAACAAATGTGAATATATACATATATATAAAAAGAATAACTGTGTAATGAATAAAAAGGATGAATGCAAACACAGTCTAGAATCATACCTATGAAGTCTATTTTTTTTAAAAAAAGCCTAACAGTGACTTTTACCAAGTGATACAGTTCAACTGCTGGGACACAAACATCACTGGATGACAGCCTACGCTATGCATTGCCACAGATGTCCTTTTGCTCTGCTAAATCTGTGCATATGACCTTTTTGCTTTGTTCAGTACCTGTGGAGATTGCTTCAGATTTTGAAGTGATGAAGCCTCTGTCTGATAATTACCACTAYTAATTAATGTCATGGAAAGAATTGAAGTATTTAGCAAGACTTCAAAGCCTATTTGTGCTACACCCGTGTTCCCTTGCCATTAAAAAATATACCTTGCCTCAAAAAGTTATGAACTAAAACTGTAAAACTGGGTGGACACAGGAAACAGATGAGGAGAGCACAGGGTAACAGCATGACAATTATGAAGAGTCTAAGAAGCAGAGGTCAGAAAACTCCAACTGCCTAGACAGAGTTATAGAGGTCTTTTCTCCACATTCTTTTATCTGCCTTTTAATTAAAAATAAATGGCCTGATTTTCAAAAATCTTAAAYACCCAAAACCTCTACTGATTTCACAGGCAGCTGTGGGTGTCAGCACATTTGAAAATTAGGCCAGAAGTGTTTTTATCTTTGGAAACATCATAAGATTTATCCTTYAAATGTGAGTGACTAAGGGAAAACCTTAATAGCTGTGACTTACAGGAGTGGAACAGGGCAGGCTTCCACAAATCATGACAAATTTAATGTGTTATAGTAATCTTTTGTCTCAGACCCATTTTTGTCTCCTGGTGTTGCACCTTTTGCCTGACACCTTTCTGACCCATTTTGATAGAGGAAAAGTCTAACAATCCTGAGCAAAGTTCATGTTCTTGTCAGGGCAGTGTGGTGGTAGGCTTGGAAATTTACTTCCAGGGTGGGAATTTCAAGTAAATATCACATAAACAGCCTAGAAACAGCTATACTATCCTTAGATTCTTTYCCTTGTTTGTGTCACATTTCTTCAGTAATAAGTTATACAAGGTATCCCAGCCATTATTATGGTCCACACTTACTTTTATCTGTTGGATCTAAGTGTAGCAAGAATTAAGGATGTCAAGATTTTGGAAAAACACTCTGTGAAATATCCATTGTTTAAATTATTTACTTATTTATTTATGGGAGAAAGTTGTATTGGGTGTTAAAAACCCATTTTCATCTAACTGCAGGGAAAACTACTACAACAGTGATAAAAGATGGATATTTAAAGAGATCTGTGAAGATGGGTAAAAATAAAGAAGTATCTGTACTCCCATTATTGAAACACACCTGAAACTGGCAAGCAGCCTTTTTTATTTGAGCTGAAATTATTTGTCTCTCATCACATCGAGATTAGGTTAATGTAGGATGTCCTAGCTTCTCAGAAGTTTCTTGCACACCTTCATTATRTACTTACAGTTTATTCCAACAGTTACCCTTTCTCTTAAAAATATCTTTGGGGATGTTCAGCCAATTTCATCATAAAATCTTTCAAAAATGACCAATACTGTGATTTTTCATATCAGACACTTCATAGTGTGGGATCAGATGAATTCCCTGTTGGGCTGTTTCAATCCCCATTTCAGGATTATTTTGTGTGCTGGTTTCCACCAYGGACAGGGTTAATTTTTTTGAGTAKCTGAGAGGGGGTGTGGCYGAGGGGGCATGGCCAGGACCAAGGTGTTTTTCGATTCCATCTCCATTATGAGACAGACAGAGAACCTCTCCTATGAGGAAAGGCTGGGAGCATTGGGATTGGGATTCAGCCTGGAGAAGAGAAGGCTTTGGGGTGACCTCATTGCTCTCTTCCATCTCCTGAAGGGAGCCTACAAGAAATTTATAGAGAGACTATTTACCTAGAGCATGTAGTGACAGGAAAACTGGGAATAGCTTCAAACTGTCAATAAATGTTTCTGAATAGTTATTAAGTAAAATAAAACATGAATTTCAGCTGCACTTGGGTCCCTTTCACTTGAGTTCACTTTCTCTAAACATAAAATTGTCAAGTCATTTATGAATTTTTGTTTGAGAAGAGCCACTGATAATCTGTTTAAAACTAGAAAGATACCTATTTGCATTTTAATATTATGCCATGGATTTCTTTATATTTTCATGTGCATCGATTATAAAATATCTGTTTTGTCTTATTTCAGATACATAACAGTTAATTAAGCAATTTAAATAAATAATAATTGTTTGTTTATYGGCCTGGGAAATTCAAGTGCTTGTTTCTTTGATGTTTGTAATTAAGAAAGGAGCAGGTATTTCCCAGAACTGAAGATGACAAGCACAAATTTCTGACTACAGAGTCTAATTCTGTGATGTTGTTCAAAGATATAAATATGATTATGWGTAATATTAATTCTCTTGGCCCAATGGGAAATACATTTTGCAAGGAATTTCTAACAGTGACTCAAAAATCTGTTGAACTCAGGTAAATGAACAAAACTTTGGCTTTAATTATCATCAAACTTTTTACATTGGTCTCTATTCAGTTATTAAACATTATAATATGCCAGTTCTCATTACACACTTGAATTTTTCTTTTCTCATCTTAACTCCAAACAGGATATGTTGAAAGGTCATGGAAACCAGCTGATCAGCATTACCAAAGGCCAATTTAATTCCTTTTACAGTCAAATGAACTTAGAAAAGGATGGTATTTAAAGCAACAATTTGTGGTTCTGTCTATCCAAAATGAGCATTGACTGCTTTCCAATTCAAAAACCAGAAGYCTAAACCACAATTTAAAAAATCTTTGTTTAACAGGTTATACAGTGCTTTGAAAAAATATCAGAAAACTAGACAAAGTTACAAACTTATTGAYGAAATTTATATTTCTGTGTCATGACTCTTCTGAAAATAAGAATAGAAGGGTCAGAAAGTCTATTTTGGTTCATAAATCCTTTAGAATGATTTAACACTGGAGTGTCAAAGGCAGGTGGTGCATTCATGACATTACTATAGAATCAATACTGGTTTTGCTGAAATAAAACTATTTCTATATTTGTGTTTCCTTTGCCTCCTAATCCATGCTCAGCCTGGAGCATAAAATGGAGATTCACAAACTGGAGCTAATGATGGGTATTTTATTGCCTTGTTCTTTGTCCATGTCTTCAGAACAAAATATTAAATTAATTTAATTGAAATATTAATTTAAAAAATTCTTTGAATCATAAAATATTCTGAGTTGGAAGATAAGTGTCATCCAGTCCAACTTCAGACCCTGCACAGGAGACCCCAAGAGTCACACCGTGTGTCTAAGAGTGTTGTCCAAATGCTTCTTGAACTCTCGACTCTGTTGGTGCTGTGACCACTTCCTTGGAGAGCCTGTTCCAGTTCCCAACCATCCTCTGGGGGTTTCTGATATKCAGCCTAARCCTCCTGTGACATTTAGGCCATTCCCTCACATCGTGTCACTGGGCACCACAGAGAAGAGATCAGTGTCTGCCCCTCCTTTTTCCTTCATGAGGAATTTGTACGCTGCAGTGRGGTCTCCTTTCAGTCTCCTTTTCTCCAGGCTGAACAACCCAAGTGACATGGCTATTCTTTTTATGGCTTCCCCTCTAGGTCCTTCACCTTTGTCGCCTTTCTTTGATCCTTTCTAGTAGCTCTGTAACCTTCTTATATTATRGTGCCCAAAGCTTCTCACATTACTTTTAGCCTCAGATGAAACATTCCAAAACRATGGGATTGCTCATATAAATATTAATAATTTCCAACTTATGTACAATCAATTGTGTACAATCGTCTATGACAGTGACTTACAGTCGAGCTGGGTGATTAAAAAAATTATCTTCATTGACTATGGTTTCTCTAAATGCATCATTCTTCAGATTCTCAGAACCCATTCTACATAGGTTCATYAGGTTAGGCATTAAATGTCTATTCTAGTAAAACACATATTTTTTCAAGAGTTGCTGAAATTCAACTYACATCACAGATATTTAAAACTACCCCTAAACCAAAGTTCAAGAAATGTACTTAAACCAACAGAAACTCAGATATTATGGGCCCACAGAAAAAAAATTATTCTGCACAGATAAAAGATGGTTCTGAAGTTCCAGAATTTGCATAGCYTATGTCATGCATCTATTTAAAGAGTACTAAAGGTTCAGCAGTCTTTTTTCTCTACAACAGATCAAAAACAAATAGCTCAGGTTTCCATATAGATAGAGGAAATGTCAAAACATCCATTTTCACAATGGAGAAGAAAAATGTGCTTTCTTCTTAAAAATTAAAATAAACAACAAAAAAAACAAAACAATAAACTACATTTCCTGTATTTAAAAAAAAATATTTAAAATAAGAGAGTAAGTAATAAAAAGCAGCCAGATCATGYTATCAGAAATAAATTGCATATTTTTCCAGAAAGTTCCTTCAGAGAGCAATTTGTCACATGCAGGTATTAATTGTCATTGCAATAGGAAATAATCTTAGGCATCTTGGGAATGACATTTTCATTTTCCCTGAGGATGTAAAGAATACTGTGACAAGGAAAAGTAAAAAAAAAAAAAAAAAGATTTCGGTAGATATCTCCATTAACCAGCATTCTCATAGCATATTTCAGATACATATTGTATTTAAATCAATTGCAATGTGTATTTTCAAATCCAGTGTTAACATTTTCAGGAAAACTATCAATAGAAGTTTCTCCCACTCACATTTCTAAAATTTAAGTTTTAATATTTCACCATTAAATTAGTTTGATTGCACTCAAAGGCCTGGATGAATCCTGCCTCATTGTTTGCATTGAAATGAGTAATTTTGAAAAACATAAAGGACCATGAAGGAACAGAAGATTACTTTTTTCCTATCTCAAGCACCTTTGTTAACTACTTGAAGTGAGGATAGGATTGTCACCAGATACCTTGTAGTACCTGCAATTCCTCCCCTTTAAGTCTTAGTGTTGCTAATTTAAAGTTGTGTTCCCTCTGATTTATCCCCAATTATATGCTGTCATTTTTGAACGTATGTCACAAGTATCATCTGCTCTATCCTAGTTATGCCAGCATATCTTCTCACATTCATTCACACACATATTTTTTAATTATTGTGTTTACAGAAAAGGAGAAGCCGTACTTAGTAGCACAGAAAAACATTTATTAAATTCTCAATGAATCACAGGATATTGTAAGAATGAATGAAGWGATTTTCAGTCTCCATAGGTCTTCTATTTTATGCGACAGGCTTGCACTAGTCATTATATACTTTAATAAGAGTTAGACAATGCAGAAATTGTCTGTTCTATCTCTATCTATAATTCTTATATTAAGAGTACGAAGATACTGAGCAGCACCTGTATGCTGGTGACATAAAGAAAACAAAAAGTAACACCTTATGGATTAATATGTGGATGCAAAAAAGTATGATACAGAACCCAAAACACTCTGGGAACATATATAGGGATCACTTTTGGTTAGCTTTTTTCCCAGTTTTCTGTTTCATTGAACTGAACGGCACTGCTGTGATGTTTTGTTTCATTAGTGTCACCATCAATATACAGATCACTTTCTCAAGAAGAGTAATTCTCAGAGCTACCTTTTAAATCAATGCAGGACTTCTGGAATACGCTTGAATGGTGTGTGTGCCAGCAGCAAGAGATGCCCTTGGACTGCTATACTATATCTTTAAGCAAAAGAATCAGAATAGTACTAAAAATGACATGGTGATTTATTCATGTTGCTCGATTAACTTTCTCCCATCAAACTTGCAACAACTAGAAAAAGTTTGAGCTTTGATGGAAAGGATGATGAATCATTATGAGGTGGCCGGGATCCAATAAATGTGATACTCTGAGCTTGTATTGATTTTCTTGCATTTACTGGCTTTTGTTGCTCTACTTACTAATTTCTGTACTCTGGTCTGTGTCAGTCTTCTACATTTTCATTTCTTCACGTGTTCCTATTCTGCACAGAAAAGTTTTTTTGTAAACTGTCATCTTTATATAATGCAGCACCATTYGAATTCCTGCAGTAATGTCAATTCTTTGTTGGTGCTTGTCACATGTCTTATTACCTAAACCTTGCTTGTATTTCTCAGTAAGGCCTACAGTCAGAAACAATGATATTTGGAAACAAATATTGTAGCCTAATTTCACAGCAGACAATAGTAATAATCTGGCCAGCACAATCAGGAAATTGTGGTATTTAAAATTCAGGTATTTTATGCATTCAGACCTTTTTTGAAAGAAGATTGATGGTAGTCATTGATAAAACTCAAGTGAATCTTCATACTAAAAATTTCTCTGTGAGGTGGTCAGACTTTGCTCCAGAAGTATTAAAGGAAGATATAAAATAACMCATCATTTTGATTATTTTTATAATTTTGTAGCTTTTTTAAAATGCATAAATTTTACAAAACATATTTGCCTGAAAAATTACATCAAGTAAACTTTCCATACTGCATTCTGTATATAATAAACAATAGGAGTATACAAGTGAAATATTAACTTGAAATTACTTGTTAATATTTCTGTATTTGTTTATTTCTCTGCAGCAAAATTTCTTATAATTGTTATAAGTAGAGATCAAAAATTCCATATTGATGAAACCTGGTTAACAACCAAAGTAGAGAGCCTCACCTCACTACAAAATTCACATATTGCATTCCTCATGAGAACCCAGATTTTAGATTTATACAGGCAAATTAGTGTATAGCTATAATACTGTATGCATCTGTAATCTCTTACACAGAATTAAAACCTGCTTTATCCATGTATCTGTTTTGTAAACATCATCCTAGTAACATTTTAACCTGCTTAGTTTTTTCTTAATAGTCTAGATAGATATTAAATTCTTGAAAAATTAGGAAAAAATGGGTAGATGGCTGAAAGAGAAAGATGCTGTTATTTCAATTCTGAAGAAAATACTTTTGTGTGCTTTCAAACCTTATTTRACACCAGAGAATCTGCAGCACAAATATGCAGGAAAATGAACTTTACTGATTCTGCTATTCATGGGTCTACTTATTTTCTATATGGTTCTGGAAGCATTATACAGCACCTAATTCTGTGTTACTGCAGTGTCTGCTTTGCCAAYACTTCTTTAATGTAACTTTCCTGCCACAACATCTAATGAATGGTTTTCTAAATTCTTGCTGCCTGATTTGTAAAATGCTTACAACTGTGGAAACTTCTTTGGATTTCTGTGGTTTCCATGATGGCAGTTTTAAAATAGTACAACATGGAAAATCATTATCATGAAGAATGAAGAATAAAAACAGAGTGATAGTTTAATACTCCTTGTGTTTCTTGAAGTGTCCATTTGATATGATGAAGTAATTTTTGCACAATTTAAAAAATATCTAGCTGTTCTTATCATTGAGTCCCAAAGCTAAAATACTTTACAAAATTTGCCTACATGAAAAACATTCAAGTGTTGGTTTATCTATTGTCTCATTTTCTTTTCAGATTGCAAACCCTCAGCTAACAGGTTTTGCCATTTCACAGAGAATTAATATGACGATATTGAAAATCCTAATCAACCCACTAGAACACTAAGGACCCTGAATTATGTCAGGCATTAATTCATATGGTAGCATGCATCTAAATATTCTAAAACATGTATTATCAGTGAGAATTTGTTTTCCTGTATCTGGTTACTGCAATTATTAGAGTGGTTCTCATTAGTGCTGCTATAAAAGGTCAGTTTTCTATTCCTACCAGGATGCCAGTTTATCTTTAGTTTACCACCCAGCTTTTTTCCTGATTTCACCCATAACATCAGCTGCCTTCAAAACTAGGTATTAATCAGTGAAATAATTCCATAGGGAAAGAATTCTAAGGACCTTTTCTAATGGTTTCAAATGTCTATAAAGAAAAGATTTTTTTCATGCTTCAATAATTTCTTCTGAACCGATTTCTACAGGAGAAAAGAATTAAGACAGTTGTTATTTACTGTAGAAAAATAGCTCCTAGGCATACCAAGCAGATACCTTTATTATTCTTTAACTTCTGTTTTAGTGACTATAATAAATCAGAATGGAGCTGAAATAATTCCACTGACATTTGATTATCCCAGTATCATTGACTGATTCTAAATCTCAATAGAAAAAGTATATTTTCACTTTAAATTGCCATTATACAACTAAATGTACAAGAAATAATTACACTGACTTGTCAATTATTCTGACAATAAGGGAGCACCATATTGACATTTTTTTGAAGGGGGGCCATTATGCTAACAGCAAGAGAAAGTAGTTTTTGAATTGACATGTGGGCATTATCACTTCAAAAGCTTTATTCTGAGACAGTGTTTTTACAAGTCAGTGTGTTTTGTGCATTGGTATCATTAAGACATAAAAAATGGAATAATAAATGTTGCTGTGTAAAGTTAAGCATGATTTAGAGTGAAACAAAGAAAACCACACAGCAAAAAACTCTTCACTTACTTTGTGTATGATCTTTTCTTACCCAAAACATACCTGTGTTCTTAGTGACTGACTACTAGAAGATAAAAAAAAAGCATTTCGAGGTATTTTAATGTATTATTCAAGATGGGATGTGGAATGGTGGGAGTGCCATTTTTTCGGTATTTTCCCTCAAGTCCCTTCTGTCACAAAGAAATAAAAGAAAAAATGTATGCCTTTTTCGGGGGTAGGCCGTCCATTTTTCTCAGCTCATTATAGTTCTCATCTTCGTAATTTTTGCATCAGAGATGTCAGACTATGCAGATATTTTTATCTAGGCAAATGTTTTTGGCTCTCTGGAAGAATTGTCAAGCATTTGGGCTGGCAGCTTTGGTGTTGTCACTTGTATTGTTATGTAGATACGCTTCTAATTAGCTCCTCTTTCTGCTGTATTCACTTTATTGTCATTTTTTCTMATTGATATGATATCTGTTTTGCTATGACTTGTGCTTCACCGTTTTATGATGGGAGCCTCCTTGCAACTAACCTCTCATAAAATTTCTGTGTGAGAGGTTTYACTTGCCTCATAGTAGCAAAACACAGGTAAAAAGATTGGTTTTTTTACCCAGTTTTCTCAGAACTCTTCTGTTGTACAGCTAATTGCCTCTGAAGTCATGTGCAGTGCAAAAAATTTACATTTTTCTGTGAGCAGAGGTTTAACTTTTTAAAACATGTATTGCATTAAAATTAATAATTTGCAACCAGATAAATAATTTTATGTGCTTCTGGAGTCCTCTGAACTTAAAAAAAGTATTATTTGGAATGAACTCTTGCACAGAAAGTCTTAGATAATACTACAAGATGTATGTAATGTAAGTCTTCTAGTATGGCTGCATTAATTAAGGGATAATGTGCATATCTATGTAGGAGAGAATCCTAAGGGAAATGTGAAAAACTGTAACTCTTTTGTTGTCATCCCTTAGGTGCTTCAGTCATCTCCATGATCTTCTCCAGATTTTATACGTAAAGTTGTAAATTATGTTGCTCTTTGCTTCAATAAATATACCTAATTCCTTTTTTACATTAGATTGCGATCCACAAGATGGTTATTTACAGTTAAACTTGGTTACAGCAGGTAAATCAAATACTGGACCAGAATGACAAAAAAAAATCTAAATAGGTGGCTAACCATCCTTTCTTTCTATGTCTTCTTTCAAGAAATCTGATAAATGTTCAAGTTGTGATGTCAGAATATTTCAGAAGACAGAAAACCATGTTGAAAGGATGAAGATGATTAAATCCGTTACACAAAGTGTTTTAATAAACACTTTGAGAAGTAGAACAGGTTTACAGGTTTTTGTTCTTCTGCTGGAGCCTCTTCCTCTTTTCTCTGACACACACAAATAAAATTTTACTGAGATTAACAAACCAGCTAAAGTCAGTGAAATTTCTGTAGTAAATTCTGATATGAATCAGTGTTTGGCTGAAGGAAAATGTCTGAGACTATATCTCATAAGAAAGACAAATAATGGTAAGGTGTTCCTAGGAGAATCACTGAAGCATATTAAAGAGGCTTTTAGCCACCTGGTCCACAGGATTAGAGCAAAAGAAAAATAACATATTAAAAAAAAAAGAAAAAAAGAGACAGAAAAATATATGACCCCTTAGAGAATAAGTGAAGCGGTGTAACAGGGATAGCAGATACGAAAGGCTACAGAGGAATTAATATAAGGGATAAAGAGACGCTGCATAGAGGCCATACATTGCTTCCTTAGCAAAAATCCATCAAAAGAGTATTTCCTGACTGTGGTGTCCTACCATAAGTTTAAAAATGTATATTCCTGTTACAAAATGGAAGGATTGTTTGATGCAAAGGAGAGCTTATTAAAAAAAAAAAAAAAAAAAAAAAAAAAAANAAAAAAAAAAAAAAAAATGGAACAGAAGACAAATTAAAACAGAGCATGAGCTCCAAAATTACTGCTGAGGAAAATCACAGCATTGCAGAATGGTCAGGTTGGAAAGGTCCACAGTGGGTCCAACCTCCCTGCTCAAGCAGAGGCACCCCAGAGTACATTACACGGAATTGTGTCCAGACATTTCTTGAATCTCTCCAGTGAGGGAGACTCAAAAACATTTCTGGGCAATCTTTGCCATTGCTTGGTCACCCACACAGTAAAGAAATTCTTCCTCATATTCAGCTGGAACTTCCTGTGTGTCACGTTCTACCAATTGCCTCTTGTCCTATTGCTTGGCATCAATAGTGCTCCCTATGCTGCATCACTWGGACTAAGTAGAGGGGCAGGGTTAACTCTTTAATGTATTGATAAGAAAAAAGTGTTTAGAAAGTGAGTATTTTTGACCAGCACTTTTAAAGTGGCTTTAAAAATTAATAGCAAAAATTTGAAAAACCTGTGCTGTACTAAGAAAGTCAATGAATGAAAAGCATTACAGATACAATTCAGAGAGTGGAGGAAAAAAATTAAGTTTGAGAGAATGAAAAGAGCTCGATCAGTTTTGTTTAATGAACAGAAGGTTTAGAAGTATCATGATAACATTAATAAAAAAACCTTTAAAATTCCAGCAGTCAAAAATCCACACACAACATTTCAATATTGTTTCTTACATTGTGAAATGTGATTGCATTTGCTTTTGGTCTGCATTTCAGACACTTTAATGAAATTATTCCTCTGAATTTTTAAAAATGATAAAAGCTTTTGTGAGATAAGAAAACAATTTCTCTGCCACATCAGTGCATAACTATTTTCATTAGTAGAAAGCACTAAAGCTTTCATAAATGAAACAGAGAAAAATGTAACAAGAATCAAGGGTTAGAGGYTGAAGCCAGACAAGTTAAAATACATGAGAAAACACAGGTTTTAACACTGAGAATAATTAGCACCTGAAATAAATCATCAGCAGAAGCAGATTTTTCATCATTGAATATATTAAAAAAAATATAATTGAGGGGTCAATTCAGGCTGCCTTCTTTAGTTTTCAATTTGGTGAAGATGCTTGCCTCATGCACCATTTCAAAACACTCAACTGATTGTTCTCTCTATGAGGAACATAAGGGCAGAAATATTGCAGCTCTAGATATGACTTAATGGAGTTGACACAAGCCTTCATGTGTTATCCTCATGAGCCAATGTGATATTTAGCATGAATATATAACATGCTGTAGGTCTTAGTCAAAGCAGTACTGACATGAAAGGTTTTTCCCAATACTGAGAGGAACAACTTGCAAGAAATCAACAGAAAACACAAAACTGCTTGTCAACATCTTGACAGACTGCAAGATATTCCACTCAGGTCAGATTCAGAAGACCAAAACCTGTCCTGAACATGGCCAGTTCTGGATTATTATTCAGTTGTAGAGAGTACTGCTGTGTACGTGAGCGCCCTACTCTAACAAGAAGAGCAGTACCCCAGAATGTAGGAAATTTGTGCTGAGTAAATGCTCTGCTTGCTGGTTTTGTTKTTGTTTTTATTTTTTTAAAGTACAAATATCTCATAAGATATGCATAAATAACTCTGGTAAACAGAAACCAGAACTAGAGATACTTCTCTGAGTGTTTTCAGTGTGAAAACACTTTGCTTTCTCCTGGCCTTCTGCCTAAAAGCATTTCCCTCCTGCCTGGAGTAATTAGTAGGCCACCTACTGAACAACTTTTAAGTTTGACTGTTTTAATATGATTTCCTCTTGAGGCTTCTGTTTTGCTTTAGAATTGATTCCCTGACCATATCACACCTTGACGTAGCTGAGGCCAAGTCAGCCTTTTGCATCCCTTAAACTGCCTGAGCACTGTACTCCAGATCATTGTCACCTGAGTATAGCAAGCTGTATAGGAAGCCCCAGTAAAAAAGAGATTGTTAAGCATTGCTTTTCTTTTCTAGATAAATAATTGCTGTTAAAAAAACCACAAGTCTGTGTTGAAAAGAAGAGGTGTTTAGATCACTGATGTTAGCCCCTTTAGCACCCAAAAGCTTAAAAACTACTCAAAATCTATAAAGWAAAAACTGACAATCTTCAACAGAAAGGATGGCTCAGAGGCTCAAACCTGACCTGCACTGTGCATTCCTTTTTCCAAAAAAAACTTTCCTTTGTTCTTCCTAATAATCATGACCACTGTAGGATGGTGGGGCCCAAAGGCCCCAGTGGGGACAGTGCTGGGTGCTGTACAAACACAGATAAAGAGCTCACCCAGCACAGCTTATGTTCTGAAAGGCACAAAGGGTTGGAGGGATGGCAACGGCGATGTAGCTTCTGAGCAAATGAAAACAATGCTGATTAACAGAGCTTTGGTAACCGAATGTTGTCTTGTTCATTTGTCTTTTCTAGTAGGAGGAGAGGTTAAATAGAGGAAATGGCAGAACTATGGAAATTAACAAAAAAAAAAAATAGAAAATAAACATGAAGTGAAAGGAATAACCACTGCTTGCTGTCTCTGGATCTGTTCTACGTGCAGGAGCAGGGAGGCGTGATATTAGAGGGAGTTTTAAGAAATTTAAAAAATAATTTAGCAATTTGTTTTTTACATGAGACAAGTTTTTCATTAAAATTGTGGAGAAAATATGGAAACAGGTTATTTTGAGCCTCTAAGCCTTTATGCAAATATTCCCTTAAACATATCACTTAGTAAAACAACAGCTGAAAACAGCATGTCTAACCAAACCCTCATACTTTMGATATGAATTTGCCATACAGCTGAAGAATAAACTTCTTCTCTTCAAAWATTCATATACTCCAACACAGTCTTTAAATAAAACCAAAAATAACACCTAGAACAGATGTAATGTTTAATATGTTTGAAAAGACAGAAAGCATATGAGCTGAAAAACACTGAGCAAGGGGAAGACCTTCTAGAGTTGATTYAGAAACCTGTAGATGCCAGGAGAGATTGCCATCTCTTCTGTGTTGCCATCTGGGACCTATTATAATTCCCTTAAAGTCTCCTTTTTTGTTAAATTTCAGATGTAGATTGAAAGTTGTAAAACAAGTGCATCAGAAGTAGGAAGGCATGGTGACCTGCAACCCAGCTGGCATTAAGAGGAGAAAGCTTAGAGGTTGCCAGAAGAAAAAGCTTAAAGACCATTTGCTTTCAGCAGATAGGTGCCTCAGTCTATTCAAGTGACAAGAATGATCTTGTCCTTGGCAAAGCTCTACAATCACTTAAGTGGAGTTCATAATTTYTCAAAAGTCATCTATGCCTATCCTTCTAATGTGATATTGGCCAGAGTATCCTGTTCTCCCAGTGATCAGAGTGACTCTTTAGGATTCAGTGCAAAGCTCAAGCACCTCTTGTGTCTGAAGGGATTCAAACCCAGCACCCTTTTTTCTCTAATGAAAATACTGTAAATTGTMTTAAATTGGTTAGACTGATGTGATGAAGAGGTGACCTCAATATTTACTGGCAAACATTTTTTTTCCATGCAGAAAACACAAAGAAAATTCAATTTTTTTTAGTGAGACTGAAACTAGCACCTTTTCAGGTGTCAACATTGCAGGTGTCATTTCAATGGGCATACTATTAAAAAATGATACTGTAGATTTTGAAATATTGCCCKTATCTTTCTTATACTTCAATACAAATTACAAGCACATGATTTATTATACTAAATATCAATAATAGACCATTAGCTATCTTGCCTAAGGTTCTGAATTTATTTGTTAATAAAAAAATATTCAGTGTGCTAAAGTATGTCAGCATTTGAAGCATAAGAGGTTGCTCAATCACTCTTGCAGAGCTGGAGTACACTAATCAATTTACCAAAGAAACCCCTTCAAAAATATTATATTTAGGCCTGAGGTAACCTGTATTTGTACACCTTTTCAGCTTCAGTGCATAAATAATGGTATAAAGGCATGAATTAGCAGGTCCAACCTATATTAAAATTGTCTTTAAAAGGGTTTGATATACAGAAGAAATAAACAAAGGAAGAATTCTACTTTCTTTTGTAGATTTTCCTGTAAAAATATAAAGCACGTTTTTACATTTTGGAAACCTCTGTTATCATAAGTGAGTATCTAAGCTATTTCCTTCTAATCCTCCTCTCTCCATAGGTACCACAGGCAGCTAACCATGGGTAGGTCAACCATTAAAAATTATGCTACAGATGCAGGGAACAAGGGTTAGAGACAATAAAAAAGCTAAGGGTCTTGAACATATATCATGTTAAGTGTTGGAAAGTCTGAAAGTTAGACATCCAGCTTAGCAAGTGAAATCCATAAACCTGAATTAGGAGCCTAAGGGTGGTGCTCATTTTACCTCTAGCGGTAAAACCTGTAAGGACTTTCTGCTCCCTCCACTCTCCCAGTTATTTATTCTTAGCCTACACAGCAATATGCAGTTTTCTCAGTTTTCTCAGTCTGTTCTGATGCAGTTGTGTGCAGGGAACATTCCAAATTGGTCCAGCGGATTAAAAAAAAAAAAAAAAAAAAAAAAAAAAAAAAAAAAA
>NW_026623236.1:329599-335696 GCF_030028575.1 Malurus melanocephalus
TCACTTCAGTGATCCCATTTATAATCTCGACCCACAAACCCTACCTTATCTGACATAACATTGAACTATGGTGTCAGGATGCATTGTATTTTTACTTCTGACCTGCTAGACAAAATATGCTCCTGAACTCACACCTAAAATATGATTTAAAAGAGGCAGATCTATGAAGGTGTAGTCCAGTAGTCATCTGTGTTAAGGCATTTCATAATAATTTCATACTACATCTATTGCTGGATCACAAAGCACTGCAGATCATCTTGGAGCCCAGGAATGTATTTCTGTTCAAGTAATCAGAGCAGCTGATGTGAATTTTATGCTGACTTCATACTTTTAACCAAGGTTTATGCTTGCTGTAAGTCGGTAGATGACACCTGAAGCAGCATAAAAATAGAGTGGTACAGACAGGTGATATTTTATCCAGTATAAGGCCAGCAAAGAAAAAAGTTATTCCCTCAAAGGCTTGTAAACCTGCTTGACAAAATAGTCATGTGGCTGAAGTATGTGATCCAGTAGCAGGCACTCTAAAACCACATTTATTATCTCATCAAAACATAACATGTAATGGCTTGAGTCAGCACTTAGCCAGTCCAAAGTGTTAAATAGGGGTCTGGTGACATTTCACATTTAGCAARCTAGGTCTGCCCTTTGACTGTGAAGAACTTTCTCATTGTTTTCTTCATAAAAAAATACACATTGATTAGATGCTGTGTCTCTCTTTTGTATATTAGCCTAGCTATTGTTTGATTAGCAGCTGGAAACTAAGTGTTCCAGTTTCTGCTGGCACTAAAGTACTGAAACTCTTCAGCTGCATGTTTACCTGTGGCCTTAACCAAGATGCTGCTGAGGATTCTGAGTGGATTTTTTTTAAGAGTAGGACAACTGGGTTACCAGAAATGCTTCATTCAACCAGAGAGGAAAGCAGATGAGCATTCATAGCCTAAAGATTAAAAAGCTTTTAGGGGCCACTTGGGAGTGCTTGTTCTTGCTCCTAACAGACTTTGTGACTTTTAATCCAGTGATTTTCAGGAGCATTCAAAGCAGCCTTTGAATTCCCATCTTTCCTTTTCTGCAGTGTGTGAACTGTGTATGCTGGTATTCTCTCTGCAGGAACTCATACTGTGCTAGTTCACTCCAGAAAAAAAACAAAACAAACCCAATCTCCTCCCCACCCCCCAGCAAACAAACAAAACAAAACAAACATTAACARAGAAAAACATTAACAAAATTAAACTAAATTAAACTAAACAAACAAACAAACAAAAATTATAGCCTAACAATATTTTTAAATAATTATTATTTAAATAAATAGCATGACCAGTGATTTACCATGGGGCAAACAGAAGCAAAAAATGKTTTTTTCTTAATACAAAGAAAATTTCTTTCCCAAATTGTATTCATTGTTTCTGTGGGCACAGTAAAGGTGGATACAATCCAAGATACCTTTCACTGCATAATCTCCTTTACAAATCTACAGACTAGCAGAGATAATTTAGCTAGAACCAGAGGTAACTATTTCCAGACCTCATTAGTGCCATTCATGTATTGGACAAGGATGATCAACAGCAATACATAATGCTTATTTCTTTAGATGCAAAAATAACCCTTTTGTTGAAAAGGGGATTTRTGACTACCTGGAGTGACTATCTTAGCCCGCTGAGGCATTTGTAATATGATATGAAAGTTCTTTGGTGACAGGATAATAAAAATTTTGTTCTAACTTAAGTATTTACCTAGACTCTGCTGCAGCAGTACCTGGGTCTCCCTCAACCTCACAAAATATTTACCTACCCAGTTTCTGGGGAAAGTAAATACAGTTAGCCCAGTTTGCAGTTGGGGAATTCATATTCATCTCTGTTCCTACAACACTGAAATCCACAGCCTTGAGTCAAGTACCTAAGCTCCTTGCTGTGATGATTAAGGATTCAAGAATAAATTTAAACATTAATTTTGAACCTTAGACAGTAAACAGGAAGATATGCAGGAGTAGAATGGGTCAGACAGGTAATAAATATTTGTCTTYATCATTAACATGAACCCAAATAACATGATATTCCTAATAAATTCATTTATTAGCAAAGAAACTGGTAGAATTTAGAAACAAAACTAGTTTGTTTGCTTCTTTTTTTTTTTATTTTTTGTATAATAAGCAGGGGAGGTTAATCAGTATCTGAGAAAWCTTTGGTCAGTATTCTATGCTCGTTCTAAATTGACTTGCTAAATTACTTAATCCCCTTAACTAAACAAGAGAATGTGGAAAAGTTGTGAGTTTTAAGACACTTGACCAATTTAGGGATATACAGTGTTCCTAAACACTAGATGCTCTTGTCTAGGGCACAGAAAGTGCATTTTTTCTGGGAAAAAGTAACCCCTGTATTTGAGGTAGCCACCTTATACTCTATTTGTGTGGAGTGAGAAGAAATTCGTATTTTCAAGTAATTTKCATCTTATAATTACCACACACAAATGTAAGATATCTCAAGTGATTTAGCTGTTTACTGAGTCAMAGGTGATCAGATGTAGATGTCACGACTGCAGACATTTAAATTTAGCTGGTGTGAAACACACCCAAAATTAATTGAAAAGGAACTGTGTCTTTTATTATTTCTAGTAGAAATGATATTATGTTCCCATAATAGGCTCTCAAAAGATTTATTATTGACTTAGGCCATGAGGCTGTAAAATTAGTAAGGAAAACTCAAGAGCACTAGGAAAAATTTAATACCTGAAATTACTTTTCACAGGTAAAAATGTGTGGGCACTACTAAAGACAGAATCAGCAAAAAATATTTACTTTGGGACATTTTCATTCATTTCTAATCATGATGTTGATGCAATTAATGAATCAGTCAGCACTGCTGATGTTGATAAATAGCTTCCTTGGCCAAAATTCATCCTTATAAGTGCCTATGGGTTGCTGACTGGGCAGGATCCCACCGTAGAATAAGACTTGACAAGTTTTTTAGAGAAGTTGCAAGAAAGTTTGAGTGCCTGAGGAACATGACCATGGATAATTTTTTTCCTCTCTTACAAAAATATTTTCATAAAACTCTGGGAAAAAATCACCAAGCTGAATTTGATTACATAATCATAGATTTACATTAACAATCTGAAAAAAAATCCCCAGAGGACAGTAGTGAGTTGAAAGTTAGAAACATTAGGTGGCTCATCTAGTTAGTTTCCAGAGTTCAAGCATTTCCCGCCACTTGGATTTCACAGAGTAGAGACCCTTCCTGTAAGTAGGAGCTTTTGTTTCTTTCAAATGAAAACAAAACAGTATTAACTACAGTAGAATGGTAGGTGGAGATGACATTTTCCCTACACAGAAGCTGAAGGGTAAAGTCAAACCAAGGACTTAATCTCTATCTTTATTTTACTGGATTCAAACCCAATCGTTCTTTGGTGTGCTTTTTTTGAACTTCCTTTGGAATATGTCTAAGTCAATCTCAAGGAGTAGCTTAATTTCCGGTGCTGACTTTAAGGGTTGCTTATCTATTTTATCTTACAAAGGTGCTGCTAAAATACCAAGCATACATAATGAACTGGAGYCCATCAGTACACAGATGAACACTGTGAATATTCATTAGACTTGACAGCCAGGCTTATTCACATCACCTCTGCTTTCAATATACTCCTTTTAAATCACATACAAAGGAGAACATGTTTAGGTGGGGATTTTTAATGTTGACTTAATAGTTCTACCACCTTAGAAGACATTTGGAGATGTGAAACATCAAGATTTGAGCTCCTATCCACAGATAAAAATTGATCTTTGAGTGTTTCTTATCTGATCACAGGGCCAGAGTAAAAAGGAAATCTCTATATCTTTCCTTTGTAAAGACACTTCAATCAGAAGGAAAAAATATTTGCTTATCCTTCAAGAAAGAAAGAGAAATGTTTGGTTTAAAAGAATCTGGCAGAACTTATTTTTGATACAGTCGAGTTGCTCTCTAGTGTCAAGACMAAGGTATTTATATATGTAGAAGCAATATTTCTGGAACTAAGCAACTTTGATGTGAAACAGCAACAACTTATGCACCTACCCTATTTCTAGCTATCTACATAAATAACCTTAACACAGTCTGAAATGCTTTGACATCTTCAAATCAGTAAACTGAAACATGACAGAGAGACTGTGAGATGTGGTTGTCTGTTGTTTCACTGGATGTCTGAGTTTTTATTGCTGCTTTTTTTCCCATAAATTCCACCCTTCTCCTGGGCCAGTTTGCTTGGACATCTTTAAGCAGGTATAAACACACTTGTACATCAGGATACACACAGTCCATAATTATAAAGCAATTAGAGCTGTTGGCTAACACACATAAATAGAAATAGGATCTAATAAGTTATGATGCCTCACTCTGGCATGATGCTCAGTGAGCTTTCACCTGCCAGACAGGCATTCATGAGCAGGGAAGTGGCCACAGTTCCTGGGCATACGGAGCTGCCATGTTCCTCCTGTTTATGATTTCAATGGTTTAACCTCAATGCGGTAATTCCTGGTTGTCTGACCTAGTAAGCCTCTCCAGACTCTGCTAGTTAATGTTAAAAAAAAAAACAAAACAAAACAAAAAAAAAACCAAACCAGGGCTAGGGACTAGCAAGCAAAATCTACAAGTTTTACTTGCTAACTGCACATAAGTAAAACACCATTTAACATGAATAAACACAGCACTGCTCATCATATTAAAAGAGTTAATATGTCCAGAGCTCAGATGTGGCTCCTTGATACGTCCTGAAATTAACAGTAATAAAAACTGGATAGTCAGACTAATTTCAGTGCTAGATGTCAAGGCCAAAAGGARCAAAGAGAGAGGAAATACCATATTTGTGATGAACCACCACTGTGGCTCTGTTTGCAAATGTGTGATTAATGTAACTTCTTGCTCCTCTGGGAATTTTGCTTATGAGATTTTGTTGAAGAGAAATACTAGTGGAGCAGTGTCATTGCTCAAAAAGGTGAGAGATCATCACCCTGTGTGTCCAGTACAGTTATTGAAGCCATACGTCATATGTCAGGATACAACAATGAATCTCTCACAGCCTTGCAAGGGATTTGTTAAGGACTGGAACAGCTCCCAGATTAAATGCTCTCAAACTGTATTTGCTAAMAGAGTATGAAGTCCTAGAAGGTCCAATAAAATAATCCTCACAGTCATTCCATCCTGTTTACACGAGATTTTTTTATCTTCTAATGTTTACAGTTCACTTCACACATGACAATTGATAGACTGAGGATGAGGGTGCCCCTCAACTCCTTCAGCAAGGAAAGCATAACTGCAGTCTGCAAACCTWACTTTTACCCACCTAATTTGTATGGTGCTCCATTAATTTTCCCACAGCACATACACTTCAGTAAGTYACTTAGACCCAGTGTGTTTCTACCCTCAAAGCTGTTGCATTTATTGGGAAATAATTCATTTCATTCCAGACAGCCACCCCAAATGGAAGTAAATGACACGACATGCTTGCTGCTGTGTCTTTCATCTCAGTGTATTGATTTGAAAGCTTGTACCGATTTCTCCCAAATTAACCTTTCTTTTCTTTTTGAATTATATAAATAAATAATGTGAAGGAAAGCAAGTGAAACTGGAGAGAGAAAAAGCAGCAGCACAGTCATGAGATCCTGAGCAAACCACTCTGAGCTTTCTTCAAGGAAAAAACATTTCTCTCATCCCATTTAGCTGTTAGATGTGTCGGTTTTACTGATTCCAATAATATTAACCTGATCAAAATTTAACAAAGACAAATAGAGAAATCATATGCATAATGCATAAGATAAAAATATATGCACTACTCTCTGCTGGAAATCTCTTATTTTTATATGATTCTCTGATACTCCTTAAGATACTMATTTCAAGTGTGAAATAGATAAAGAATTTATGATCAACTCTCTAAACCTCTCCTCATGTCTCTTTTGATTTACCCCTAAAGAACTGATTAGGAAGCTTTATCTTGAAATAGTCACTGAACTGTAAACAATCCACTCAGTATTTTTTCCAGGTGATGCTGCAAATTCCAGCTAGGAAAGAAATGAAGATTACAATCACAAATGTTCTATGTCATGTCTACTACACAAAAAAAAAAAAAAAAAAAAAAA
>NW_026623236.1:335709-344209 GCF_030028575.1 Malurus melanocephalus
TGGCAAAATTAGTCTAACCTCTTACATTTAACTCAGTGGTGGATCCAAAGTTTCTGCCATTTCTTATAGAACTCCAAGATCCCTTATCTTACCTTTTCCCACAAAAAAAGCCACAGTGTCAGCTGTCAGCATCCTTTTTCTCTTTCTTTGAAGAGTTGTTACTGCAGGGCAGTATGGTGCCTGACCTGAGATGGCCTGTATTGCCCTATGAAAACATGGCTTAGCAGACAAGTGGGGAGGCAGTTTAATAGCTGCCAGTGCATCAGCAGAAGAYGCTGGGCTGCTTGAAAGGCCCAGGCTCCCTCCCACACCATCCAACCTTGTTTTTCTTCACAAAGACATGGAGAAAAGCTGCAGCCTGAGAGGGCAGAGAGAAGAGCATTTGAAAGCTTGAAGTACTTAGTGACAATTTTAAGAGGGAGCAAGAGTTCAAGAAGAAAGTGGAGGTTAAAAAAAAGAAAACTTTACCTAACTGCCCAAGAATCTCTCACTCTTTATTATTTTTGTTTCCCAAATTACCTCMTTTTTTACTATTTGTTTGTATCATCTCTCAGTTTTGTCTTTCTCTRATAATTATTCCCCCATAGAGTCTGCAGCACTCTGCAGAATAAGATTGGACACATATTACTTTACCCTTTGGCTAATGTTCTGAAAACTTTTCTGCTTCTGGCTCCACATCAGGGTTTATAATCCCCATTTCCATTCTCATTTTTGGGGTCATTTCCAAACTTGCAACCACATTTCTGTTTACATGGCTCTACTCATTAGCCTAAGAGGGATCATGACTCCTGGAGTTTGAGAATCCCTATTCTAGGAACAACTGCAATTTAAGGGATAAATAATAATGAGGTGGGAAAAAAAGGCATGATAAAAAATATAATTGAGACAAGCAAGGTCATACCAGACCAAAGAGAAGAAAATGACCAAGGAACAGAGAAAGAAGATAAACACAAAAGAAAAATGAGACAGAAATTATATGTAGGAAGCTACGTAGCATTTTTAAGACAGTGTTTCAAAAATGTGTCTCACAGTGTAAAGTCTTTTCTAATTAGCTTCCACAAAAACAAAAACAAAAAAAAAAAAAAAAGAATTGCATATTCCCATCCATTAATATAAAATTTCTTTCATATTATTTACATAGAACTAAACAGCATAACATTGAGTGAGTTTCATTGTTGCTCTGAAAATTGCTTTGTTCCATAAATAGAATGTCTGTTTTCCTTCTTATARCATCACTTTTAAGAAAAAAGTATTTTTAACTTTTATCTTTTATTAACTTTGTGTTCATCTTTTATTAATTGACAAATATTTTATAAACATGATCCTAATATGTTGCTGAATCTGACCAATGTCAAAAATCCCCTCCAAACGTAAGCCTCTACTGAATGCCTCCAAGTACTCAATCACTCTTAAATACCGTTAAATAACGACAATAACCGGGGGGAAAAAGTTTTGTCAGGTTTCACAACTTTTATTTGTTAGTTTTCAGAATCAAAATATTTTATTAATGTAAAATTAGCTGAAATACTTCCAAAAAAAAGAAGCCCAAACATTATTTCCACTATTATAAGATTTATTTTATTATAAGATTATTCTCAGCAACACACATACTAATTAAAACTGTTATATAGTGGATGTATAGAGGAAAGTAATAATAAATAATAACAAGTGAAAATAATAGAAAAGATCACTTACTCTGGTGACACAGTCACGAATAACTGAAAGAGATTTTTAAAATATTGCCTGTGCAATCACTTTCTGAAAGAGAAAAGTTTTTTAATTTGCTCAGATATCCTGAAAGAAACAATCCTGCAGAACCTTAATCTTCACTCTTTAAAAATCTGTGCTGATTCCTGTGTCTCCTTCACATGCATTTCATGCCAGGCAGTGTGTTATCTCTAAATACTGATGTTCAGTGTCTTATATCGACTTTCTCTTTGAACCTGAATGTTCAAGAACAATGAAAAAGACAAAATGGATCCCATCAATGCTGTTTAGCAGAATTTCTAAATGAACTATGGGGACAGTTCTTCTGGCAGTACTAAATAATTCTCCAAAAGTACATTCGGTTGGGATTTCAAACCTCTGCTTTTTGCAAAGAAAGAGCTAGCTAAGGCATTATAAGGAAAAATGTTTACTGAAGGAAATCTTTCTACATCTTCCAGGGTTAGTTGAGTCTGTGTGTTCTCTCTTAAGTAGCCCTACGCTYATTTAAGCAAGGCACAAGCAAAACAGCAAGGGAGCAGAGGCWGATACTATGAATAAATCCATCATTCCTACAAACAGCTACAAGCAAGTGACATTCCATCCTCTGCTAATTTTATCAACAGCTAGCAGCCAGCTCGTGAGTCTGGCCCAAGACTGTATTAAACAGTCTTGAAAGGGAAGTCTGGCTSCCCCTGTTGCGCACTGACCTCCAGAGTGGGATCCTAAATTCTAAGACTATTAGAGAAGAAAAATGCTGAGATAATACACAAAGATAATGAATTTTGTTTATGCTGAGAAATACTGGTTCTATTACACATGCTGCTTCAGTTAGCATAGCAATTGAGATCATGGTAAAAATTCTGTCAAGCCTGCAAATGAGTCTTCTCAGATTAAGAGATGAAAAATGTCTTGTCGGAGACAAAGATGATAATTAAAAATTCTAGTCAAAGTACTGCAATAGCATTATTTACAACATTATGTGCAGGTCCCTCCACCTGYAGGCATTCAGATACTAAAGTAATTAATTCTCCTGTCAATCCTTCAAACTAGATGGATATCTCCATGCTACACAGAGTGAAAGTGGTGGACAGAGAATTAGAGTGTGAAYAGCTAGACAGAACAGACTGAATTTTTTAGTTCAAAAAGTTACCAGCCCCCTCACCTCGGAAGAGTAGATTTTCTTCAACCACGTTTTTTTTTTTTTTTTTCATTGCAAGTTATATGATTTAACTCTAACTCTCACAAAGCTAAGATACGGAAAATGGTGTTACTCACTATGCCAATGAGCACTTCTTAACTGCAGGGTAATAATTTCTGCATTAGGTAAACTAACCCCTGAAGTAGTTCTAACTGTTTAGTTGAACTTGTATAGTCTATATCAGATCTTAGTGGTAAAAATAGTAATTAATTTCTTCTATTTTTCCTTTTCATATCTAGACCATTTAAAGCACAAATGCAGTGATGTGTTTTTATAAATAATTTGAGTATAAATATATATAAATAAGACCATAATCAAGAACTAAGTACTATAAATGCACAGACACACATAATCTGAATATAAAACAAACCAATTCAGAGCTGAAAGCTGTTCATTTACATGTATATCATACACTAGGAAATCCTCCAGAAAAATTATCAGTTATGCAAGGGTATGGAGTATGCAGTATGAAATTAAAAATCACACTTAATTTCTATGGCACAGTGTGTACCTCCAYGCTTACAAAAGGCCAGAGTGTTTAGAAGCCAAGCATATACAAAGCCAACTGTTTAATTCAGGGTTAAGCACTGCTGATTTGAAACTAATCATGGAATATGCTGMGTTGGAAAGGACCCRTTAGGATCATTGAGTCCAACTCCTGGCCCTGCGCAGGATGCTCCAAGAGTGGTGCCACATGCCAGAGAGCATTGTCCAAATGCTTATTGAAGTCAGACAGGCTTGGTGTTGTGACCACAACCCTGGGGATCCTGTTCCAGTGCTCGACCACCCTCTGGATGAAAAACCTTTTCCTGATATCCAATCTAAACCTCTTCTGACTCAGCTTCATGTAATTTCCTTGAGGTCTGTCAGTGGTCAAAAGAGTAAAGAAATAAGGGCCTGCCTCTYCTTTTTCCTTCAGGAGGAAATTGTAACTACAGTGATGTCTCTCCTCACTCTCCTCTTCTTCAGGCTGGACAAACCGTGTGACCTCAGCTGCTCCTCATAGGTCTTCCCCTCCAGACCCTTGACCATCCTTGTGGTCCTTCTGTCAATGCTTTCTAATAGCCTAATATCTTTTTTATGTTGTGGCACTCTAAAACTGCKCACAGGACTCAAGGTGAGGCTACATCAATGCCAGGTTTAAAAAGGATGTATTAAAGTACAGAGCTGAAATACAGAGTTTTGTTTGTGYCAGCCTACAAAAGCAAAATCTCAGAGGTTAGTAATCTCTTCTGCTATTTTGTTATACCTTTTGAAACAAACCCCCAGACTGCTTCAGTGACTAAAGAGAGCAAYGGCACTTTGGGTATTACTTTGGGAAGTTGGGTCAATACACAAAAGTTACAGGTACCCGTGCCATGATCTGAGTCAATACTGACCTGCATAACATCTCAACATTGTGTTATTAGTGACTATCACCCTGAAGATAATATATTTTGAATAATCTTGGAGAAGCTTGGTATTCCTTGGTGTTTTGCCTAAGAGGGAATGTATTACTCATCTGTTCTAAGAATGTTCHCAATCAGAATAACACCACATATATTCTTGTTAATGTGTCCTCTGATTCATTGAAGCAGAAGTGTGCCACACTTAACCTACACTTGGCTAGAMTTCAACTGCAAGCAAAGTGAAATTTGGGGGTTTTTTATCCAATCCACAGGGGTAATTCAAGACTCAGTTAACAGAGGCTAATACAMGATTTTGAGAACATTAGAAACTATTACTCTACAGACGAAGAAATTATGACTAGTTTTGCATAACAGCTTCAAATACAAAGGAATATGATGTTAAATGCATGGTTATGATCCATATATTAACACATTCACAAATAACTTATTTGAAGATACAAATATGTTACAATATGTGTTCACCTATGCTTTATAGTTATATAATAAAAAGCAAAACCAACAAAAAAAAGGCCCACAAACCTTCAGGTGCTTGGGAAAAGTAAAAATTGTAAGAACATGCACATGATGTGCAAACTTTTTTTCCATTATAATATTTGAATCCTTTATATTAATGAAATAATACCTTCTAGTATTTTTTCTTTGTTGAAATAATGCCTCATCCTCAATGTTGTAGGCATGAGAGATCAATGTTCTTCAAGAAATTTAGAAATATCTAAGTCCAATCAWGGAAAAAATCATGCTGACTATACTTCACTAGATATGCAGAGAATGGATGGTCAATAATATTGCTGAGTGAGAAGACAAATGATACATCTGTTGTCTGTCACCATTTTATATGAGTGCCTCACAAAGYTTAATGATTTTGGTCTGCACTCAGATTTGAGATACTTTAGGCCCATTCTTGCACCACTSTGTTCAGAGAAAAATCAAATTGGTGTAGGGGATGCAATGGGATTATATTGGTCCAAAGGCTATTATTGTTGGACTGATTTCAGCATTTGCCAGTTGTCACCACTATCAAATGGCAATCACACATTTAACTTTGCACTAGTGACTATCCACCCAATACCAGAAGAAAGAAAAACGAAAGTTCTATCCATGAACAACTGCCAGCAATAAATTTTTTACTGCCAAAGTCTTGTGAGCTCCTTTGATCTATGTGTAGAGTTAGACCTCTTTAAGAAATACCATTTCAAGGCTTTTTGGTACTTTAATTAATACTGCCTATCAAGTTGGTGACCCAAGGATGGACAAATATTTTCACTTTCCACTTGATAGACAAATATTACCGAAGGAAGATAGCATAAACTGTTCTAAGGTTCTTGTGTGTCAGCATTATTCCATTAACTAAATTTATTTTAAGGGGGTGTCAATGTCCTGGTGCCTAGGCAGCTACCAATTTTGCTTTAAAAATTTTTCTGCTATGAATAGGTGAAAGACTCATTAAATTTAAAATCTGCCAAATGACATCCAACACATTCCAGACACTGGCAAATATAAAAAGTTTTATGGAGTAATTAATTATAGAATCTTCATCCTCTATAACAGTAGGTCCTGGTTCTCTTTTCACTTGTGCTGATGTATTTAAGAAACAGTTTAATTTTAAGGGAATTTAATTAAGCTGTAATAAAATGAGAGGAGACTCTGGCAGAAGTTTTTCAGCTCCTTCTCTAGAACATATACTTTCTCCCTGACTTTCAGACACATAATACAGCTTACAGTGTATCGATTCCTGAGACCTAAGGCTATCTGGCAAACAAAAGTTTCATTTCCTGACTGATTTTATAGTTTGTTTTCACTCCACATCAGAACAAAGTGGAGTCCTTTTGTAATTATAAAACAAAAAAGCCTAGAGAGTGTAAAATGGATATATACACAGCAGCTCAGCCAAAACAGCATTCTGAGAAAATGAGGAGCTTTTCACTGAAAACACATCTTCTGAAGCACACAGTATGGGTTAATATCATCATTTGGTTTGTGATGTCTCTCCAKGAGCATTTAATATTGTACCTGTAGCTGGTTTTGATTCTTTGCCRTTTGCCAACATGTTTGTCAAAGATGTCCAGTGAGGTTTTAAACTCTTCAAATTTCCTTGATAATTAAAATAATAGAATCACATTAAAAAGRCTAAGTAAGTATAATGATCGCTTGCTCCTTAGTTATCTGGTCTCTAGAATTATGAGAATATAATGGTTTATTTTGAATTATTATATTTACATATTATAGTATCAGATTTATATTCACAGCYTTTAAATTTTTTATTGCTATTCCACATATAAATCCTCTCATATTTTGATGTATTTCACTCTGGTTTCTTCAGCAAATACATTCCTTGGTTGTTTTGAAACATTTTGCTACAGCAAAATAATATTCTGTTGCTTCAGTTCACGAATCAGTGATATTAAAAGACCTGAAAACTAATTTCATGGTGGAAAAGTATGCTATTCACAAATGACTTCTTTATCAAAGCTTTGTACTAAGCACAGCCAGAAGAGCTCTCTCTTTTGCTGGGAGTCAGTGCAAAGCCAGAACTCAGAGTTTACATGTGCTGCTCTACTCTCGTGCAGTAGCCTTGGGCAGGTTTGTTGAATGCAGCCAAACGCTGCCTCAGGCCAGAAAATAAAAATTCAGATAACATATAACTACTGTATATTAGCTTAGTCATTTTAGAATTGTAGCAATCAAGCACAAAAGTATTTCAAAAACATACTGAATTCATTTCAGAATGCTAATGTTTAAAGTTGAGAAGTTGAGTTCAAAGATACTAACATAAGTAAAAAATTTTTAAGGCTTTTTTATGGCTTAACAAGACTAAGTGTCCATGCAGAGAGGAAGGTACAGTGTATGACAGTTAACAGTTACTCATCAGTTGCTTATCAAATAAGCTATTCACATGTAAAAATACAAGTTTCTAAATGTCATGTAAGATATATAGAATATAAGGTCCAGTAAATCCCTCCCCTGCATGAACACTGTTCATTTGTGAAGTGGTTGACTTTTTACATGAGTAGTGCAAAACATTTTTAAGAATTTGCTTGTATTTATTAGCAATCACGGGGCAAAGAATTAAGTATCTATTTTTCTGATTTTTTTTTTTAATGACCACACCAGCCTTACTTTCAACTGCTAAAAATTAACTAAGAAATAAAACATCTTCTTTTTATATATAGAGATTAATTTTTTTGAGTCTTACTTCCCATCTGTTGTGGCAAGACCAGAAAACGCAGAATACAGAGAAAACAGAAAGGGAATTATTGTTGCAATGTTTTTCTTRCACTTTTTAATTCACATTTATGTGAAAATGCCACTGGGCTCCAATGTGATATTACTACCATTAGTTTTGGTAGAGAAAAAGAAACACTAAGCTTCCATTTTACAGCCTAAACTGGATTGATATGTCTGAGCCTTCATGTTAGAGAAATCAGTGGCCTAATGGTAGCTCCAYTCCCACCCCAAATCAAATAATCTGAACAGTACATGTTATAGCTCATGGACTCAGCCTGCAGGCCCCTAAGTGCTGTAATGCACATAAAGCTTTTAAAACTTGAACCTGAGGTGCCTAAAAGGGGAGGGACAGGAGCATGCAGTTTAAACCAGCATACACTGAGATGTTTGATGCTGTGCTGTAGTCCTGTTTGGGGTAAATTCAGTGATTCAGTGAGAGTAAAGTGTCTAGAAAAGTACCAGTCATGCCTGTAATTCTACCTGTGAAACAGTAAGTGGAGAGAGAGAAAAAATGAAAAGACATGATATATACCTGTGTGATGATACAAATCTAAATAAAATTTTCCCAGGGAAAAAAAAAGCTTTTTAATGTGAGACTACATAAACATCTTTATTCATATTTTGCCAATAATTTACAAGCCACAAAATTACCCAATTTTAACTCTTCACCCACAGTCAATACTAAACAAAACAGTTTGATCAGAAAATACTTTWAAAATCTTATAAACTCATTTCCTTATGTTGATAGGTTTATCTGTTTCCTTAGACACAAAATCTTCCAGTCTGACTGAGCCATGTTTTTTAAGGGGATAAACATAATGTTTGGAGGGGAAGAACAAATGTTGTCAGCCTTATTTAAAGTGCAGAATTTTTGTATTTTGTCAAACCCACATCATAATTGGTCACTTGAAATATACCCTTTCAAATAAAGTATCAGGATGCCTCTCAAACTCTAAATCTA
>NW_026623236.1:344250-346690 GCF_030028575.1 Malurus melanocephalus
AATAGCACAAAAATCTAAAGGGCAATCAAATCAAAGCACCTCCTGATATACTCATGGTAATTTTGATTTGTTTGGTGAGTAAAGGCATATTTTAGGTTATTTTTAAGCTTCATTAGTGAGCAAACAAGCTCTCTCTGTTCCATTGACTCAGAAACAAAACCGACCAAATAAGCACAACAAACAAGCAAATACAAATACATAAATAAGAAGCCTGATGTCGAAAATTTAGATTTACCAAAATAATTACTGTTTCCCATTTTCCAGCTGTAGACACAACAATTTATTTCTCTTCTCTGGGTCTCCATGGCTACTCTTTGGCATGTCAAGTGGACATGGCAGAAGGAGTTTATCTCCTTTCCAACCATCTGAATCCACAACCATGTGCACTTCTGGAAGAGGWTAGAGATGCTCCTCCATCATGTGACATGATCATGGTGATGTTTACATGCCTTAACCTCCTCTTTTGCACTTTTGCAGCATCTGCTTGTAAGTATGGTACACTGTGAAATTGGCTTTGAGCCGTCAGACAAAGAATGGCGCCGTAGGAAATGGGAGTTTTCTGCCAACCAGCTTGTACACGCATTTAATATTAATTGCTGTCAGTGATCCTACAGCCAGCTCTTTTGGCATTGTGGTAAATATTGAGCATCTCACTTCTGAGAATRATCATCTGTGTTGCTCCATACATTTGTTCTCATGCTTTACAAATCATTAAATGAAGTAGAATCAAGATTGCCAGTAAATGATCTCACTCTTGAAAATCTGTCTCTTATCTAAATAAATACATGGAAAATTGTTAAGCTATGCTTGTCTATACCAATTTTTATAGCTCTTTTTATATGCACTATTATTAATTTCTCTCTGGAATAAGTTGGGAGAGATRTCACTTGTGCATTTAAGTTCAGATGAATAGAAGTCTTCTGGAAGAGTGAAGGATTAATATGGCTCTTCAAACTATGACACAATCCATTATTTTTTTTTAATTGTTTGGAATTTTAGTGGAAGTCACTGACATAAGAACCTGAAATATATAAACTAGATCAAGACCTTTTAAACTTACAATTTTTTAATGGCAAAATTCTCAAAACAAATATTTATCATGCATGAACATTCAGAACACAAATAAAGTAACAAATGGCAAAAAAAACCCAAAACACCATTTCATGCAACTTGCGTAAGTTATTTTGTGTAAGTTCAGCGTAAACAGAAAAACACCTCTGGCATTATAAATTCTGTCTTCATGAAGGCCAAGGATTCTTAATTTAATTGTAAAATCATTTTTTAGCAAGCAAAAATTTTCTGATATAAAGCTGGACTTATAATTCATCACAGAAAATACTTATACACACAAGAAACTTTATTCCTGTGTTCATACTACAGARTTTGATATGATTGATCATGTTCATATATCATCATTCATCAATGAAAATTTTTTATAGTCTAGCTTCAATTATTTTTTTCTTAATTAGATCAGTATCCTAACCTAGGGAGAAGGGTGAAAAGTAAAAACAAATTCTAATAAGCAAGTTTGTTATTGCCACAAGTTATATTTTTCAATAAAAAATATCCTCAGGTACAAATCAAAGAAACAAAACAGAACTAGATGAAAAAAATAAGACGTGTTTCTAAGGTTAATACTTATGYATTTTGAAAAAATACCCCACCTATTACTCTAGAGCCTTTGTCTTAGGCAGTTTCTGGCCTCCAGAGTGATAACATGAATGATTCTGCCCTAATAAAATTTAAAACACTGAAATCTACCACTGCAAATATAACTAGGGGCATTTTTAATGCCCTTTAGCAAACCAGTATGGTAAGTGTAAGGCTACTTGAAAACAATAACAATGGGGAAGTTAGAAATGAGAAAAGTTTCCATATTTCTATTAGTAAAACCAGAGAACAGCTATAAAATTGTTTCTTTTACATCTTGATTGTGTCAGTGTTCAATCTTATTACTTTATATGTTTGCTGATGGGGGAAATGAGATAATCATTTTACCTTATTGAGAATGCATTTTTCATAGATGGAAAGTGGACTTATCTTTTACTTTGTATAAAATCCTATTTCTTGATTAAGAATTTTACCAGCTTGTCATAGTTGATCTTTGTTTTAATTTTATTTTAATGAATCCTCAACAATGTAGATCCTAATTTGCATTGCTTCATATATAATTAATCTTTCAAAGCTGGGAAGTRCATTGACTTGTAATAGGATGTTACTTATTAAATGACATTTTTGGAATATTTTTATCACAAATATGCTTAGGAAAATATGCTTTAAAATGTCACTATGTCAAATATGAACCCATAAAATAGTCCTAGTCTAAGTAACAAAATTACTACTGTTCTTTGTTCATCCTCTTTGTCCCTAAGTAATGCAGAATCTTCCTGGTTCTTTTAACAAATTAACATGCCAGCAGTATTACAGTATGCAAATATAG
>NW_026623236.1:346720-488594 GCF_030028575.1 Malurus melanocephalus
AAAAAAAAAAAAAAAGGGAGAAGAAGAATAGTCAAGATGTATGAATGTGTAGGAGGAGGGAATGATAACACCATCGAAATTGGCTTCACACTGGTATCAAATGACACAGAATAAAGACCAGAAARCCTCACCTCTTAACCTCTGGTGCTTGGAGATTAATGTGAAACAAGTAGTACATCTCTGTAGATCTGGGGACATCTGCTCACTACATACCCTGTTTGTCTCCCTCTCTCTCTGAAAGGGCGCTGGCTCTGGCTGCAGCGCTGTGGTTTCCAGACCATATCATATTCAACAGCAGGCAAGAGTTCAAAATCTCCTCATTTGACAGTATTGCATTGCCATGGCACAGGAACCACGGGCACAACAGAAATGTTTGGAGTTTTATGTCAGCTGAGCTATTCCTGAGAGAAAACAAAACAAAACAAARCAAAACAAAAGCTCCACTTTACCCTGTTGAAAAAATTGTCAATACAGAGTGATTGCTGCAAGAAGAGGAAAATAAAAGTGAGAAGTGAAAATAATTAAAATGTGAAAATTTTCCAGAACAAATAAAAAGCCAGATATTACATTTTGCTATTCATGAAGAAAAAAACATATGAAGTACTGAGGCCAAACTGCATCAGTTCATTGGTATTATCCAGATTTTTACCTTTTAAAAAATTATTTTCTACCTTTTGTTGATTTAAAGTGCTAAACTGACATTTCAGGTATTTAGCGTGTTCTGGATTTAAGCACAAATAGAACCACAGTTGTTAGCATGTCAGTTAGGCATCTCCATGTGCTTTATTGGATCAAAACCTCATGTTCTGTGGCTCAGGAGAGAARTTTTAGCAGTTTCACATTCAGCAGTGAATCCCAATCACAGACCTCTGTGCTGTAAGACCTACCAAAATCTTTCTTTTTAATTACCATGAAGATGAGGTATTTTGTCCATGTGTTCATTTACTCACTGCAGTTATGCTTCCCAGGCAGAGAAAACGGGGGACATGTAACTTCTTSATATTTTCATAAGGATCCCTTTCAGAATGCAGAGCTTTAAATTGATATTAATTTTGTTCTTACAGGGCCTGTACACCAAATGATATTTTTGTATACTAGAATTCCCCAGATCCTCATCTCTGAAGAGGATTCACAGAAGCAAACACTGACCTCTTAAGGCAAATCTCCCTAGATTTGTTCAGTTAGCAAGGGAAAAAGATATATTTTCCAGAGGACAATTCATAGTCGTTGATTTAGACACCTCCTCTGAATCACTCTTCCAAGGACCTATCCTTGTGCATGGATTACTGAGGAAGTCACGGGAAATTAGTCTCATGAGGCCAGTTAGTCTTTATGATTACTGCCTGTAGCCTTATATTTTATCTATACATCATGAATCACAGCTGAGCCGGTGTTGCCAGGTGATAAGACTTGGACCATTAGTTCAGAAGACAGTAAAATTCTTCTACTTTATATCACTTCTTGTGTAACATTTTATGAATGACTGCTAAATAAATAAATACACATTTCTTTATTAAAATAAATACTGTGTTACAGTTTACTCAGAAATTATAGTAACATACATTCAATGTCATATATTTGCAGTCCTGCACACCTACTCCAAGTATGCTAATAGTGTACTGAAAACATACAACTTTGAATCAGAGCACAATCATGAAGGCAGTAGTCTTTACTATTACTTAGAAGGCAGGAGGATTTGAATCAGAGTCAAAAGCTCCAAGAGACTTACAATCTCTAGAATATGAGAAGAAAAAGTTTACAATAATGACTAGTAAAATTGTGGGTCCAGGATAAGCAGTATTACAGTAGGATCATAGTCATTATTCTGTTTCTGCTTTAAATGTAGATAAATTATCAAAATTATACATACATTAAAAATGTAATATTTTCCCTAAGCTTCATCCTTACAAAGATTTTTTTTTAAAAAAAAAAGTAATTTCAAAGAGGCAATTCACAGCTTTTGAACAAAACATCCTCTCTGAAATACTCTTCCCMAAAAAAGTGATTACTGAAGAAGCTCATGGATGGTGATTACATATGTAGTACATGAGCAGCATTTTCTGTTTTTGCATGTTTCATGCAAATCCARTAAAAAGACCTATATGCACATACTTTTGAATATAATTTATTAGACAATATTTTTCAAAACAAAAGCATAATAATACATACAAACTATAATTTACATACAGAATAATCCACCTTCTATTACTTAGAAAAAATTAGCAATGGAAAATTTATTTTCATGTGTATGAACTTGATTCAACATCACATTTCTAACATCAAGGTGAAGAGCCATAAGAATTTTTACTGTTTATTTTGTCTTACTCTGTAATGACACTTTTTCACTTGAAACAAAACAAAGCAGAACCAATCACAAGAAAACCAACCATACCAAACACAGCACTTTCTTCCTCAGTCTATGTACACTTGCATTGTAGTTAGCAGTGGGAATTCATTGCCCAGAGACATATTAAACTTTATATAGTTTAAGAACTATTATTGCCTTGGTTACAGAATCTTATATTCCAGCATGCATTAAAAAAACTGAGGAATCTTTGATCCTTGCACTGAACTTCATATTATCATGAATATCTTAGGGCTTTCCAAATAAGGTTGTTTTACACTGAATTAAGAAATATCCTGTCCTTAAAAGTATATGCTGAGAACCTCACAGCAGTTGATGAATATAAGAACTGTACCAGAACATCTACTTTTCATAGCAGTTTCAATCTAAGTCTATAAACATTATATGAAAAAAAAATCCCCTGCTATTTACCCCCAACATGATGGAAATAGACTAATAATCTTACTAGAATCCTGCCTGCAGAACTAATGGAAGGAAAACAAAACCAAACAGAACCAAATAAGACAACAAACCCCCGCTTCGATTATAACAAAATTTTGAAAAAAAMCCCAGATTTTTGCGCTGTGATGCTGATAGAATATCTTTCTTTTAGATGTTGTGTTGCAGCAACAAGGCATAAATGTGACAAGTATTTCTCTGCTTGGATACCTGCAGGCTTGATTCAGATATCTGCTGACACAGGCCAGGCAAAGTYGTCAGCCTGTCATGGTGCCCAGTCCGCTGATCTCTTTCTTACTCATGTAAACTAAGAAATAAGAACTAGTACACACCATAATGTATCGTGATGGAAAGAATAATAATGAATTGTAGTTACAAGACACTGAAGAAATCACCACATTACACATCATTCGCCACTAGAAATAAGTTGGGTTCCTTCCCACATAGCAAACGGTGTCCTTTAATGATGACAATGGCCACATTCACCTTGATCTGACTGTACACTGCCCATCACACCACTGCAATAGCGATTTGATACTAGAAAGTATCAGCACATTGAAAAACTATGTGTTAAAATGACCAGAGAAAATCATATCAAATGTTATAGCTCATCCTTTGTATACGAGATRCTCACAACAAGAAAGACTGTTATTTATTTTTATGCAAAGCAACTACAAAAAGGAAATCACGTTCTGTACAAATTGAACTAATATGAGCAAGCTGGCAAGAAGAACACTTGCAAACACTCTAGCTCAAGTGTTTCCATTGTCACATTGATTAATGCCCAGCACCTGTGCCAAACAGGTTATAAAACTGACTTTTGTTCAAGTCCAGCTGATGTGCTGAAGATCAGGATAACAAAATAGGTGCCATCTTATTCCCTAAAGAATAGTTTTATCCATGTTCACTTTTATTGCCTCATAGAAAGCAAAAGTCGGCAATATCRCATATTAATATTCCATATTTCACATGAGACTCCACAAGTGGGAGTAATAAACTCACTTTTTTCTTCAACCTGATCTAATAGCTTGACCTTTATTTAAGATGAAATTTATATGAATGACCTTAGAATTATGAAATTTCTTTTTATTCACATGGTTTGTGTAAGTACTTTRAATTCTAACTAATTAATTTTCTGTTTCAATTTATTTTGTTTTCAAGCTATTTCAATAGCTTGAAACTTGATAGAAAAATTTATTTACTTAACTGTAAGCAAAAGGYAAATAAGTTCTGTCAAAGAATTAAAATAGTAAGAATTTGAAAACRCAGACTGTAGATATTGTGGTTAAATGTAATGATTTAGCTCTATAAGATAGAATTCATTAAGCTGTACAAMTTTGTTGCAAGTTTCACAAGCTTGTAAGTGATTTAAAACTAAATGAAGGAGAATAAACAATGCTATCTACCTATCCATAATATGTAGATAGCTAGATACAAATTAATATTGTATTTAATAAATTATTAATTAATTAATAATATTAAATAAAATTATATCTATAAATTGTATTTATTTTATTTATACCTTCAATTGTTAGTGGTGATTCTAACCACTAATATTCTTTCCAATTAATGTTTTTAAATTAACAGATTTATTGTCTGGTCAAATGATTAAAAATTCTTTATTAAATTACCAGTACCTCAGAAATGTCGGAATTCCACTGATGCATACAAAGAAAAGCACTGACTGTAAGAGAAAATTTAATTAAAATAAGGGAATGATTTTGCTTTTAAGTCCTCTTTTGCAAATAGAGACTGAATGTTCCTAGGATCTGCCAAGTACTTGTAGATCTAGGTTATTTGCATTTGAATCTTTATTAATACCAGTGAGAGAAACTTGCTGASTCATCTCCTCTTCTGTTTGCATTTGGATTTCTGCAGAACTGAATCCTGACCCTGTAAAAATTTCTAAGTTTAACAGAAGTGGCCACACTGGCATCAGTAGGACCATTCTTTCTGAAAACCAAGCATCTGCATAAACATCTGTAGATTCAAGGCTGCAAAAGGTCAAAATCAATCCCTCTCTTATTTGTCAACATTTTGCCTAGAATCATYATCAAATGCCAAGACAAAACAATATACAAAATCTGATGCTAAAAAAAACCCCAGGTGAYTGAAGAATGTTTTAAAATCCCCTACCAAAATTAATTTACAGTCAGAGCAAGAGAAAATTTGAGAATAAAGATTCTAGGCAGTAATATSCTTTGCAAATCAAAAAGTAATACTTTATTTAGGCATCATCATGAATTTTACAGGAGTGTTGAAGTTTTTTTTTTTCCTGATCATATGAAGTTCTTCCATGCTTGGTGATATGAATTCATCTGTTAGTTGCTAAAAAATGCATCAAACAAAAATACCCCTGAAGAGTACACCTGTTTTTTTTTTCCTTTGGGCTAGAATGTATAGGAGTGAGATGTTCCTAAAAAACATGGTGTGCTCTGATTTATGCAGCTTCTCTGTAATGATATACATATATGGAATAGCTCTGAGTAGTAAAGTTTGAAATTTTCTGCAATTTGTCTTCATAGGACATTATTTGGCAAATATTTGGGTTCTTATCTTGAAAACAAAACAAAACAAAAAAAAACATTAATTTTACTAACTCGCTTCAGTCCTAGAATCTTTCCTCAATTTGCATCAATAGTAGGAAAAATAAAAACCCAATACCAAATATTATATTTTATTTATTTATTATATTATATTTATTTAGTATATTTATGACACTCTATGCTGCATTTTAGATGCAGTCAAATCTCAAGGGTGGAATGTTAAACAAAACACAGATGTTAAAGTTATTTTCCTTTAATGGTAATTAAATGCATAACATTGCAAGATATCAGGGTCATGAATTTCACATAACCAGTTATGGAGTAGTTATCCCTGCACAACTAATTGTTGATTTTGTTTTTTTAAGTATTTTCAACAATGCTGTCAGCTATAGGCAGCTTCACTGGGTTGCTGCACCATTCTGCATCAAAAACTGACTCTTTTTATGTATTGTCCTGAGACCTYTGGCACCATCCCATGCCTGTGTTCTTGCAGTGCCTCTGCTATTTYACATTCTGGGTCCTCCACTGCAGTCTTGAGATGGTTCACTTTTGCATACATTCTTATTCTGGTATTTGATTCTAGTTTCATTCTGCATACTGGAGATTTCTAAACTTACTTGTATATGCAACTGTAGCCCTTTCTCGACTACTTATTATTGATATGCAATTACAACAATATTAATGGCAATCATCAAAGCTCTTCACTTAAATTCATTTGATTCTCTTAGCAGCCTTTATTAAAACACTGAATTCACAGTACCAGTGAATGAAATTATAGTAATACTAGAGGCATGAGCATTATACAATTAATACTGAAGGAGCTGGCATTTATAATGGTATAGAACTAATTATGGTTCTATAATGTTAAAGAACAAATGTCCAAAGCTGCTGTTTCTCCATTCTCAAATGATTATACTTAGGCTCACTTAGAGTCAAAGAAACAAAAAGTACATGGCAAGCTAATGACAGTTAAAGCTTCAACTTTTAAAGCTATAAAAAAGTTTCTCTGGGAAAAATAAAAATAAATAAAAGAAAGAAAAAGGAAAACAAAACAATAGTTTGAGTTYATTTATTTTTGCTACAGGACTGCTCCAAAACATCCATGATAGGCAATGTGTTATCTGACCAGTTTAAGATATACTTTAAGAAACTTGCAGCATAATCATATAACTAAACACACAGATTTTGTTTCTTTTTTTTTTAATGTCTCTATTTTTCTGTGACATATGTGATTATAAACTTCATGAGCCATTAATTCTACCTAAAAATGTGTTCCAGTCCTTATAAAATTAGAAAACCTATGGGTATTTGCTGCAAAATACTTGCTTTCTACAAGACAAAGCATCCTGAAGGTCAATTAATTTCTGAATCTTCTTTTATAGGACTACTGTATACTGTATATTACAAAATACAACCTGCTTATCATGGGTCTAGTACTACTCCCACTGAAGCAGCTAGACATTTACCCATCAATTCCAGTGGGAGTTCAATGAGAATCTTAAAATAAATTCACTTCTATTTTCTCAATATTTCTGTCCTCCTCTTAGGTCACATCATCTGCCCTGCATAATGAGAAGCTGAAATACTTACAATAGTGTAGGAGAGACACTATTGATATTGCATAATTTAAATTCCACAGTCCTCTAATTTTACATTAAAACTTAAGACAATGTCAAGTGCTTCTTGAAAAGAAGAAATTTTAACTGTTTGATTGAAGATATTGACTAACCAAAGATTTTATCCTCTTCTTGCTGTTTGTTCTGTAAACAATAATTCTTTTTATGAATTTTAAAATAGTTTAAAATTAAGGTACTTGCAGTATTTTCTGTTTGCATTAAYAATTTTTAATTACAATACTGATTAAGAGAATACGCTGGCTATCATTATCCTTAGTTCATTTATACTGATTCTGAACTCAAAAACAGCATGGAAAGAAGTGGACTTTCCATGATTCCTGTATATCAGTTTTTATAAGRCATAYACCATTCTCTYTSTAATTCTGYSGGATTGGCCAGTCACATTTSAGTGTTGATTCTGGGTTCCATCTACAGTAAGAGGGGCACATTATGACACGACWCATCTAAAGCCTGGATTTGGGTGCATTGATTGTACCTCAGCAATTCTGCTTTTGCTTCACTGGTTATAAATGGCACTTAGGTTATCAGCTGGGGTGTCAGTATCWACATCAATTGTAACTTAAATTCTGAAACTAAGAACACCTAGATTCTAAATTTTKCATGCCTTTGGGTACTCGTCAACTTTGTTCCCCAGAGCTGAGAAAAATCAACAGCAACGTCATTCACAGACTTTGGCTGTGATTATGCCTATGTACTGCAAGCTGTGAAAAACTGAAAGCCCGATAAATTTCTAGAAATTRAAAGAGTTTCCCATTTAAATTTAAATAATTGCTTAGGAACAAAATTGATATATTCAAATATTGGAGTTTCACTGAAAATGAGAATATACAAGTTAATTTTTTTATATATTGTCAAAAACACAGCTGCTTAAAAATTGTTGAAAATTATAACATTATTATTTTTTTTAACCAAAGGAGGAGGAGGAGGAGGAGGAGGAGGAGGAGGAGGGAAAAATCTATTTTGGGGATATGAATGTTTTAAATAAACTGTCCTGTTGGAAGTATGAGCTGCTTTTAGTCAGAGAAGTATGACTTAATCTTGGTGTTAGTGTTATTATTTAGTCAAAGAAGCAACAACAAAATTTACACTCTCAATATTTGAATTATGAGTGCTCTTTCCACTGAATCAATCATATTATAACTCATRCTTTCAATTGTCTGGAGCAATATTTTGATTTATCTTTAAGATAATTGTGTTTTGCATTGCACAGGTTATTACTTTTTTGAAAGATCTGTTTCAGAAAGTCACTTATAGAGCCAATATCCATAAAGTACTTGTGCAGCTTCTTCCATTATCTTTCAAAAGAACACTTTCTTTAAAAGGCATAAGCAAAAGAGGAAACATTCCTTTGATTTTTTTTTTATTTTTTTTTTTCTGAGCAATCTCTGGAGTATCAGTCGAGAGGAATTATGTGAACAGGCTTTAGACAGATTTTGGAGAGTCGTTGACTCTTTCCCTTTGTGACACATTTTTTACATGCCAYAGTTCTTTACACAAAACACAATTCATTGCCATGGAATATACATCATCATCATCTTTGTCTCTTGTTAATGATGTTAACATAAATGGGTTCATGCACATTTTTTCAGTCTCCTCTCGTCCATCACACAAATGCAATCAAAAACATTTACATATACTTTATATTTTAATTGAATTAATATTTTAAATTAATTAATTATTTAATTAATAAGTAAATAAAATTACTGAGAATTCAGATTTTTACCCTTAATCCTCAATTACTGGTTTCTTTGGAAGCCAAAATGATTGATAATCACTCCATAAAGTCTCATTAGACAACCTCACAGTTTCCAGAAGATTGGAGATTTACTCTGCTTTTGCTAATGAGCATCTTTGGCTTGCACCAAAATTCAGTTATGAGGAAAACAATGAAGTAAAAAGAACCCCTTTTGCTCATTCAAGGAAAATCCAGACAAGCTGGAGCCATATTTTAAAAATATGTTGACTAAAAAAAACAGCTGGGAAGGGCATAGAGAGTGCCACATCTTTCCATGAAGAACAGAGAAAAGGAGTTTCAAAACCACTTGAAACTGAAGTTTCAAAACTTCACTTAGGAAACTAATGTTTTGGATGTGCTCCCTAAATGTAGTCACTCAGCCTTCTCCARCTTTCTGTCATCCTATGGAATTACAATAGCCTCAAATACAGACTCTACTAGTTTCACATAATTTTTATTTTCATTGCGTTACCTATGTCTGTTGGGCTGACTAGAGAGCAACAATTTAACCCTTCACAGTCTCATAGTCTGTTTAAATACTCTCTTCATATTTATATTGCACTTGAAAATCTAGAGGGAAAAAATGTATCTACATAAGGAAAATGCCAACACAGTAAAACTGCAGCAATGTCAATACAGTAAAGGGTACTACTAATAATAACTCCATCAAAACCAGTCATTAGTTTTGCTTATAAATGTTTTTAGTTTTCTCAGTTTGTAATGGACAATACATTTTTCCAACATTGTCTTACCTAGAAATTGTTGTCTTATTCTAATTTGGCTTTCAATAGTTCTAACCCCATGGTTGCTCTCTGTTACTTTGATAGCTGATACCACATCATTCAGAGTTAAGTCTGAAAATAGCTTTCCTCAAAGCTCAATGTCTTTTTAAAAAATATAGTCTCTCCTTGATGCATATATATATATATATAATATATATATATATATATATATATATCTCCTAAAATAGTTAGTAGTTAACAGTCTTTTATTGAGTCATTGATAGAGAACATAATTTAAGAACACTAAATATTTCCATACTGTGTAGATAAAAATCATATCTCAAAGTGCTTGATTCTACTTTATTTACAAGACAGCTYTGAATTTAGGGTAGTTTGACATTAAGACTGATCATTCAGCTACTGAACGAAAAATACTAGCTAACATACTAGACTATCTACAGAAAGCATCAGACAGCTTGATTACTATCACCTCCATCTTTATTATCACAACCATCTTTTAGTTATACCCTTAATTTCATAAAATGGACAGAGCCTTAGCTTAGGTAAGTATTTTTCAACATAGTGTATTCTTCATGAGAATACAAAGGAAATGGAATCTAAAGTATGGTACTGTCTCATGTTGGTTTCAATCCTTCCCAAACTGTTTCTAAGCTCAAAACTTTGATTTTACATTCATGAATATTAGTTCTGTTGAAGCCAGTGAGTCATATTTCTGCTTATATAACTGCATTGAAATCAATGGAATTAAACCAGAAAAAAAGGGCCAAACAGAAGCTTCAGCATGTGTCTTGGAGCAGAATAMTCATCTTCTAGTGAATCACTGTTGCATCTGTGTGCCAATTTGACCCAAATGGTTATTTCATGAATATACATATGCATATGAGGGAAAAATTTGGAATTGTAATTATAATTCATTTTGTATTGAAATGAGTAGTTCAGCAGGTGCTGTGTACTTTTTTTGCCAGGTAGAAATACACGTGTATCAATAAGGCACATAAAAATCAGAGAAAATGCTGGTATTTGATAAGTATATGAAGATCATGGCYAAGTCCTCAATGGTATACTTCACCTCCACATACCCTTACCAGCTTCCTTTGATTACTGTCTTTTGTTCACTTCTCAAAGTTTTTCTTCACATAACTGAGTTTTTCTCATGCTGTTTACAATGTTTCTTCTCCACCCCTGTGTGTTGGTTTTGCATGGCCTTTTTTTTGGTAGCAATGGGGCCACGCGGGTGGCTTCTGTGAGAAGCTGTTGGAAGCATCCTCCGTGCTCAGAACCAGTCTGTGGTGACGCTGAAGATGGACATGCTGCTTGCCAAGCCTGGACCAATCAGAGATGGTGGTTGCGCCTCATATTTAAGAAGAAATTCAAAACAAAATGGGGCAAAAATGTTTTTTTTTTCCAGCCAGAGAAGAGGAAGAGGTGAGAACATGTGAGGGAAACAACATGGAGACACCAGGCCAGTGGGGAAGGAGGGGCAGGGAGTGCTCTAGGCATTGGAGCCAGGATTCCTCTGCAGGCCATGGTGGAGACCACAGTGGAGCAGCTGTGCCCCTACAGCCCATGGGGCCCACGGGGGATGCAGAGATCCACCCACAGCCCACGGGGGATGCAGAGATCCACCCACAGCCCATGGGGTCCATGGGGATGCAGAGATCCACCCACAGCCCATGGGGCTCACGGGGGATGCAGAGATCCACCCACAGCCCATGGGGGATGCAGAGATCCACCCACARCCCATGGGGGWKSMRRGATCCACYCACAGCCCGTGGGGAGGTGCCCACASYRGAGTGGGTGGATGCCTGAAGGGGGCTGTGATCCAGTGGGAGACTCACTGGAGAGAGGGGTCCTTGATTTCAGGCTGGAGCAGCCTGGCCTTGGAGGATTGCACCCCATGGACATGTGACCTACGGCACAGCAGTTTTGGGAGGACTGTCTGTCCWTGGTGGGGGCTCATGTAGCAGCAGTTTTGGGAGAACAGCTGCTTGTGAGATGGAGAAATGGTCTCCYGTGGGAGGGACCCCACAGTGCAGCAGAGGAAGGATTCCTCTCCCTGAACAGCAGAAGAAAATCTCAGTGATGAACTGACCAAACCTGCCTAYGCCCTGTTCCCTGTGCTGTCGGTGGAGAGAGGGTTGTGGGGAAAATGGTGTTTTGAAGGCTTATTTTACTTCTCATTATCCTCCTCTGATATTTATGGTAGCAAATCCACTWTGTATTTCTAGGCTGAGCCTGTTTTGCTCTTGGAATGTTTTCTTCTGGTCCTTAYCTCAACTCATGACCCCTTTGTTTAATTTTATTCCCTCTCCTCTGCCCAGCTGTGRCASAAGAGAGCAAGTGRGCAGCTGTCCTGTGTGCCTGGCATTTGGCCAGTGTCAAACCATGACAGAAAYTCCTCTTTAATATTATTTAAAATAACGCAACCTAAATACTCCAGGTAGCTTAGGAGAATTCCTTTGGAGGATCCATACTTTTCCTGTGCATGGCTGTTTATGTGTGTGGTTGAGAGGAGTCTGGAAATAGAGTGAATCTTTGAGCCTTGTGGCCTTATAGTGCACAAGAATCAGAAACTAGGGAGTCCTGTCATCCAGACAGAGTCTGTGCAGACTGGGGCGATCCACACTGCAAATGCAGGTATGAATTTCCCACAAAGGAGCCTCCATTCTGATTAGCTATGGAGGGGAGAAGGATGAGGGCATTGGTGCTGTTTATGTGAGAGCTGAGTGTGTCACCTGTGTCCATTTGTGTGTCCCACCATGTGGATGTGTGCTGAGCCTATCCATGCATTCTGTGCCCACCAGCCTGACCTGGGGAGATGGAGCAGCAGCATCCTCAGCTCCATCAGCCTGATGCTTTTATTACTGATTTTTCTTTTTTTTTTTTTTTTTTACTAATTTTTTTTTTTTTTTTTTTAAGTACCTCTAACTCCCATATTCCAATTCTAAAGAATTTTCATGCATTAAACTTTGAAAGAGATGCTGCAACTTTTGCATCTGAATACCAGGCGTTTTTCAGTTAATATAGGTTATTTCTTCTTCAGAAATATCCATAAAGTATATGAAGAAAATTGCTTTTCCTTAAATTATTTTTCCTATAACTAACAGTTTCAAGTTGATCTCAAAATTCTAAACCTCCTGTAGTTGTTTACATCAATGAAATCAGAAAGTGATGTAGATTATACATGATGCTAGATCAGAATAGCAGCAATCTCTGCTTACTTTACACAGCAGATGGAGAAAAAATATTATCTGTTCATAATTTGTTCAATAATTATGAATCGAGTTTGCCATTTATATTAATAATAGAAGGCAGTTTATTGAGCTGTTGTAGCTTAGTAGTTACTACAAAATAGACCTCTAGCAGCATCTGTAAAGATTTATGCATGAAGTATGCTCTTGGGTTTGATGTCAGTCATTATATCTCAACCCTACTATGGATATTTTCTTCTGATATGACACGTTGTTTCAGTACTGTTTATAGCACTCTTGCAGTGAAAGGATGAGTTTTTCTGAAGATACATTAAGTCAACATTAAATCATGAGTATTTTCAATGTTGAAGGGTATGGTCACTCCCTACATAAATTCTTCAGTGTGGTGAATTCTGTAGTGATGGCTGCAGTAAAAAAAAAAAAAAAACAACAACCCAACCCAAAGTAAATCCTCACAAACAAACGCATACTTATGTTGGGAGGAGAACATACTCTTTCTCTGAATCACCCCACATAACTGTCTGGGAAAGCTGGAGAAAGCTAAAAACCACATTCTTGAAATCTGATGTATCCCTAATATAATAGGGGAAGTGTTAATGCCTTTGTAATTCTACTGCAAGTTTGTTGATATTGAGAGTCTGTGTAGTTCCAGTTTGGTCTAACAGAAAAAGAAAACCATTCTGTCACAGTTACTTAAACTACGTATTTGCCTTCCAACATTGTCTTTCTTGCATCCATTCTCATGTCTGCAGAGTATGAGATTCTAGATCTAACAGGTAGGAAATTCTGAAAAATCATAAATTCTCACTGAATTCTAGAAACATTAAGGATCATAAAGTCTCTACAGCAACAAGGGCATACCAAGCAAGGATACTGGTCACAGGCACTTTAATGACATAATAGCCAGCGAATGTGTGCTGATAGCAAGGTAAATAAACCTCAGATTCCCACTGCTTGTTTTCAGAAAATAATAGGAAAATATATTCAGCTTRTAGTAGCTTAAGACAGTTCTGGAAAATTCTGATTTCTTCCCAGTCCTGACAAGTGCTTGATTAACAGGTTATATATTTGGACAACATTACTTCTTGTAAAAAGTTCTGCCAGAGAAAATCAGTTTCTATTGGATCCYGAAAAATACCAAACCTTTAGGAAGAACCATTTCTTTTATTCAAAAGTCTTCAAATGAAACTATCTCCTCAAATATATATTTGTTTGCTTGTTTTTTCCATTGTAGCATCTGGGTTTTTCTGTGAGACACACAAAGCCCTTAGCTCACACATCTGTCCTGTGCCCTCTTTCATCCTATTAAAGGGTCTACAAGTCTCAATCYACTTATGCAAGCATTGCAGAACTACAGAGCTACAGCTTTCATCAGTTGACCTTTACTCCATTCCCCACTCCTCTGTGCTGTTCCAGAAGGTGGGAAGAGGTAGAAGAGTGAATGAAGAATTGAAGTCAAGCCTGAGAAATGGAGAATTGGGGGGAAAGGAAGGAGMAGGTTTTATAGTGGATCAAGCACAGCCCCTTCCCCTTGAAGGCACTGCAGAAGAACCCACACAAGAGAAGAACAGAATATGAAGAGTGGAGCATCAGAAGGAAACTTTTATGTCCTGGTTGCAACCACACTGCCTGCTGTCTCACTGAAAGTGTTGAGTGCACCTTGAAATAAGGACAAGCAGGGAGAGGGAAGGTGGTATCTGGACTGAAGYGGAGCCCGGGAAAGGAGGAGGGTGAAAAACTGTTTACCCTATGTGCATAAACATTTTATTCTGGTTTGGTTGTTTGGGCTTTTTTWAAAWTTTTGTTTTGTTTTCCATTATYWGAATCARTAAWTAAATATTTATTTTAATTGGAGATAAATTAACTTAATTGTTTCAAGTCAAATCTGGTTTGCCTGTAACAGTAACTGTAATCTCCCACATCTCCCCTGCTTTACCTGACTCCCATTCTTCCTATTTTCTCCCCTTGTCCTGATTAGGGGGAAGTGAGCAGCCGCATGGGCCTTTGGCTGCCACCCAGTGCCAGTGCCATTGCATCACAGAGTAAAATTTTATTTCAGTGCAGCCATCATTTAAAAAACAGRTGTAACAAACTTTCTATTTTCATCCTTGCTGAAAAAAACCTAACTATAAAACACAAAGCAAATGGGACTTTGGGGAGAAAGTATTTTTCCTTGGCTACTTATACTAATCAAAGTATTTTTGCTAATGATGAAGAAYAGAACAAAATTAACCAATCTAATAAAAAATCTTTGCATGATGGAGAAGTGATGCAAAACACAAATGAAACTTCCTGAGWTCCAGTTTCTCATGAGCAAAGAACTGTAACACTGCACAGAAATATTTATGAAGGCCCAGTATTTTTTAGATAGACYGTGAAAAAGCCTCAGATGGGATCCCATACTAATGGGATACAGGAAATAATGAGAACAGAGCAAAGTATATCACCAGTTACTAATTTAATTATGAACAGCTGGAAGACAGAATTTACCATAAGTAGTCACAACATAAATGCTGCATATACACATATATATACATATATATGACACAGACAAGTGTCAAAGTACAGCACTTTGCTACCCAGCTTAAGACTTCTGTCAGTCTTCACTGCTTCAAATAAAAGAAATCTTGGTTTCACTATGACAATCACCATTGTCCCCATCTCTTTTATGAACARTTCTTATCATAAATAAGTCTTCCATGTTGTATCACTCTCTGAGGACCTGTCTGACTCAAGCTACAAGAGGAAAGATTGTTGTCAGAAACACCAAAAGAATCGTTCACAAGATCAACRAGGATGGCACTTCCCTTAGGATGCTGATATTTTGCATTTTCCTTCCAGATTCAGAGATGAGCTCCTCAATATTTGTTGGCACACTAGAATAGCTGAGTTTTCTATTTTCACTCGATAGTGAAATTTTTTTTATAGTGAGGATGACAACAGACTGGAACAGCTTTCCTAGAGAGAGGTGATGGATGCCACATCCCTGGAAATATTCAAGGTCAGACCAGACAGGCCTCTGAGCAACCTAGCTGAGTTGATGTTCCTGCTCATCGCAGGGGAATTAGKACTAGATGAACTTTAAATGTCCTTTCTAACCCAAACCRTTCTATGAATGCATGAAATAGTTCACAAAACCCTCACTTTCTTTCAATTAATTGTTTCTCCTTGCTGCATGTTCACTGCATGTACTGTACTCCCTTTATTGCCRCTCATGTTCTCAGTACCATGATACAGATTCAATCTGAGAACTCGCTCTCCAAGCTAAAAGGGTGCAGATAACCCCCTTYGACTGGAAAACAGCCTTCATGGTTTGAGATTCTGAGGACAAAGACGAAGCACACAGATGATCTTGTCAGAAAGTATGTACTTTGTATTTGCAAAGCAGAAACYATGTCCATTGTCACTTTTCCAAGATCCAAAGCAGCAAGTCACGAATGCTAGGGAACTATGAAACATATGCTTAGACCCTAATCCTGCCAGAAGTTCTGTATTTGCCTWATGCCAAAATAATGCAAAATCCTATGCTTTGATGGATACCTTTTTTAACAGTACCAAGACCTTATGTTCCTCTACCAACATTATTTTCCTACAGTGCTTTTCCTCCAATAAGTATTCCATTTTAAAATATTTACCATCTACCATTTGTCTAAACTAAGAATTAGTCTGATTGCATTTTTTACATTACATCCAATTACAGCCATAGGCCTATTGCCAACAGCTAAAGTGATCTTTAAAGATAAGGTTTGTGGAAGAGAAGGTCTTTAAGGTTATTCTTTTTTCCCAGTACAGAAATCAAATTGTCCTCCTACTTACTATTCTTTTTAATATCCCAATGAGAGAATTACTATTAATTATGAAATGCAGTGATAGAAACAATGTAAAATGTAGATGTGTAACACAAATCATTATCACCCATAGATCAAACTGCTAGTTGAGATTTATGTTAATCAATAGATGTGCTTTATATAGTACTTCCCAGTGTAAAATTGAGCATATTGCAATACATCAMAATCTTTGCTAATTACAGGGTTTTAAAGTTTTCTTCTAAGGAATTTGTCTCCACAGTATGCTATCTTTATCACTTTGGTACCCATTAGTGCTGCCATTTCCCATGTATCATGATGTTGTCCTAAGCCAAAATTCTTTGCAGTACTGAGTCAGATAGACCAAATCAGGCCAATTTAAAACCCACCACCAGTCATTTAGGTGATTGTGTAGGTAGGTTATCCATTGTCCTTGTTGATTTTTGTTTAAATTGGCTTAAAATATAAAATTTAGGAGCTAATTCTGACTGCATTTGTCTTATCATTGTATGTAAGTTTCAACTTACATTTTAAAACATTGGAAATAATTAACTCCCTTTTCAAATATGAAAATGACAGACACACAAGACATGGTCTATTCTTAGACTTCTTTATTACATCAGCATAAAKAATCTGTTACTTGGAGATTTTTCCTTTTTGTCTTCTGTAAGATTGAACTTTGGTGGTAAACAGAAAATGCCAAGGGAGGCAGGTAGGAGCTTATCAAGCAGACTAAATTATCTGTATAAAGAACTAAAAGGAGATTACATGAAAGTGATATAAAGTCTACAAACCTGTGAGTGGTATAGTGGGCATAGAGGAAATGTTCAACAGTTTATTTTCTGTTCCAAACCTCGGACTTGTGACCTTCAGTCGAAGCTACTAGAATCCAGATTCAGACTAGTCAAGTGCACCTGATTCTCCACATCATAGCAAACAGATCTGCACTACTCCTTGACAAAGAATGCCATGGACAAAAAAAAACTATGTGTCTTTAAGGGGAGATTTAACAATTATTTGAAATAAACTGAARCCTCATTTAAGATGGCAAAGTATTGCCTGTCTCATTATAGCTGTGCATTTTCCAAATTTATGAAGCAAACACAAGGCAAAGTCAATTTGCTTAGTTTAAGTGCATTTCAAATAAATATTCTTCATTATATCAGACCTTCATTAGCAATATCTGTTGTTATATAATTTAAACATGGTATTTATTCATTCGCTTACTCTGAAATGTAGTAAGTAGATACATATGACCTTTAAAACCATTAATGTTCTCAGACTGTACCAGATGGCTTATCTTAAGAAAAATTATAATTTCCATGTTTAGTATTACTAACACTATTACCATAATTTGTAGTTGACTACTTTCTCTTTGAAACCAGTGACTGATTTACTATCTAATCATTCTAAAGGAAACTCTTATCAAAGGTTAAAAAGGGTAACCTTTAAAATCTGTAATTTTAAGGTTTTATTTCTGAAGGTGAATCACCCATTTCTGCATCATCATCCTTTGAATCATTTCCAGCTGTAAAAATGCTCATGTTGTCACCTTAACTGATTTGGAGGTCAAATTTGTTTTCCCTTTCCACCTTCCACTTTTATGCTATCCGTTAATATTATTAACATGAACTGTCATTATTTTCTGTATTTTGTTTCCTGAAATACATAAATATAGCACTCTTTTTTTTTTTCTAATTTGGTAATTCATACTTGAATCATAATTATGTGAATTGATTCCAATTCCTTACTCAGGTTCCTTAAATTTTTCATTTCTGGTTGTTAAATTCCCTTTGGTCTACTTGTTACCAGTTCTGCCTTTTTTTCATTGGTAATATTCTGTAGAATGGCCAGATAAAAGTTTTTTTGTACTGTTGAACCAAGACCTCTTTATACCAAATCTGAGCTTCTTTGACTCAGAAAAGGGTTATTCCATGCAATCATGTACCCAGCATAAAACAAGTGAACTCTATAGCCTTACCCCAAGTGTGTTTTACTTTCCTTTTCATATACCTGTGACCTAGTCCATAYGTTTCTATTACCTCTTTGCTGTAAAATTATTCTTTGTTCCATATCCAGATTCATACAATGATTTGCTTCTGTTTCTTAGCATGTAAAATGTTGTGCCCTGGGTTTCTTTTTAGTCGGGATTGCATAAGATCTTTGTTTTGCAAAATACTTTAAAAAACCATGAAAAGAAAAGACATGGCAAAGCTGATAGTAATATTTTTCCTGACACTTTTTATTCATGATTAGTGAGGCATAATTAGCAGTGTGTCATAAAATTATCAAGATACCTATAATCAGAATGAGCTGGATATTTAATACATGCTAAATATAATCCTCAGGTGCTTGAAACAGCAAGAACTAGGGCTTTTGATAACCATGCCATCAGCCAAGGGACAGATTTCCTCCTATTACTTATAAATCCTAGCCTGCATTAGAATATGAAAGTGGACTAAAGGATTATATGCTTTCTATCCACTGAARTATTCTTATCAGAAGCAATTTATACTATACTGTTCTCCAAGTCACTTCAKGAGTGTCACTTTCTGAGCTCACAGTTGTTATTATTGTATTTCCTGACCAGATTGTGATTTGTAGAAAAATGAGGCCCTTCAAAMAGTGTCAGATGTGTCAAAAAATTGATTTCCAGGAATTTTAGAAGGGTAAGAGAGATCTAGTTGTGTTCTGTTAAATTCTGCAGATTCTATSTAGGAGCCTGGAAAAGATGAGACGCACAGGAGATATAGAAAAAGCCGCTAATTACGGTCAGTAGATGTTTCACAAGAGGATTATGCAGTAAAGGGGGAAAAGTTGTAGAATATATGGTTGTTGGCCTCACATTAAGGGCTCATAGGGGAAGAATCAATAGAGATACAAATGTGAATCCTAGGTTTTGGTGCACTCAAGGTACTGAACCAAAATCAAAAATTATTGGGGAAAATATGGTTTCTATACATCTTGCAATATTATATTTGATATTGTTGCAGTAAAGCATTGGGGATTTATTTTGAGGGATGGATAAAATATATAGATGATAGTTTATTAATTCAAACTAGCTATATACAGAAAACTATACACAATCCCCCAAACAATACTTATCTAATAAGCAGGAAACTCTTCTTTTGAAAGGAAAAAGTCTATTCATTTACTTATTTATTTATTTATTTATCATTTTACTTACACACTTTTACAGTTTCTTCTGACACTGAAAGCGAATATTTAGACTCTGTTTTTATTGATAATTTATGAGTGATTACAGAAATCACATAGGGTTTTCCGCTATGCTTAATTCTGATAATGATATTTCAGTCTTCTGGGAATTGTCGCCTCTTCAATCCCCKGTAAAATGTCAATCCACAGACTACACTCAAAGAGATAGAGGCACTGTGTCCTGCCCGTTGCATAGACTCACATTTGTCTGTGTCAAATCCTTSTCCTAATGTTTAAAATAAATCATTTTCTGGCTGATCCATTCCCAGTGACTACTTCCATACAGCTCCAAATATCTTCTGAGAATACTTTGCAGTTGCTTTCAACTGCTGTGCTTGCACTGASCTGCCAACTCCTACTTTCCATACAGACACTAAGGTAAGCTAAAATACATGTTTTCTCCTGTCCTCTGAGTTCTTCTTAGAGAGCCAAAGTGAAACAGTGATCGATATGGATATCAAAGCATTATAACCAATCTATGGATGTATCCAATCAGTATAGTTTCATATTACATATATATACATCCTCTCAAATTGTATTCTAGAATGCAATGGCACACTAACAACTGAAATTTCTGCCTATATGTCACCTATAATTCATTGCAAAAAAAAAGTATCTATCGAAACCTTCCTAGGATAAAAGGATGAAAAATAGAATCTAGTCACAATGACTGGACAGTCTATTTATCTGAACTATTTTTAGCTGCCAAAATTTTCTGAGCAATGGGGGAATCACATTTGCAGACACTGACAGAGATTACCCATTTTCACTGGCTTCTCTTTTTAAGCAGCACCTTTTGCTCAGTAGGTGTTGGGTAAATAACAAAACATTTTAACAGAAAGATTTTATATACCACACGACTCTGTATGATAAATCAGCCCATTTCTTTCTTTTGTTATGTACTCTACGGTAGACTGCAAATTAAAATTTCCACAAATATCCTAAGGATTTATTTTTGATTAAGCAGTTTTRAGGGGGTGATAAGAAGTTTATAGATTTTGGACACACATCTGATTTATTTTTTCCTCCCAATAAGATATTCTGAAGTAACATAAGTTAAGACAGAAAGGAACAYAAATTGAATTAAGAATCAGCACAACTGGCAATATCTTTTTTCCTAAGATCATGTACACAATGCAGTGTAGYAGCTGACAAGTAATTCTATGTTACAATAGTGCAGGTAGACATCTGAGCTTTAACTGGCAAAAAGGTTCATGGTTAAAAATGAGTCGTGTGGCTTTGTTTCTAACAAAATAAATGAATTTGTTAAGTGAAACTTTGCTCCAATGCAGCATGTGGCTTCAAGCATAGATATATATAAACATACATAAAATCCCACAAAATAGGTGTGTCCAAAAGAGTCAGTAATAGGTCAGCCAGTTCATCCCATTAGTGTGGAAAGATTAGCTTATCTATTCCTATTATCTTTTAAAAATATCGTAATTGATGGACTGACTCACTTCCTCATAGGAGACAAGTAAAATACATTCATTGACATAAAAAATGTGATTTAACACAGTGTGATAGGAAATGAAACAGTGGTTTATCGAGATTAAATGGCAAGGTACACTTGATTATTTACCCCACAGAGGAGAGGGTGAGACAAACCTGTCAGAGAAACACCYCACACACACTGAGTCATGAGGTTCAGAAACATCCCTTTGCATTCTGAATTCCATCTCAGAGGAGAGTCTATATGAGGCTTAGTCCCAGACATGGTCAACATTTATGTCTAAAAGAGCACATTCACAATCAATGCCCCCCATCACTCAGCTAAACTTCAAAGGTTAACATGCTATTAGTCACTGTTGCAACAAGAAATCTCTCAGTCTTGAGGAGTAACCTTAWGAGGTGTCTCTGCTCAGAGCAGGTCTTGGTGTACAGGAAAGCTCAACAAGCCCTGGGCTGTCCACTGTTGATGAAGATGATGATGATGACTTTTCCTAGGCACTGGAACAGGTTTCCCAGAGGAGTTGTGGATGCCCCACCCYTGTCAGTGTTCAAAGCCAGGCCAGACAGGGCTTTGAGCAACCTGGTTTAGTGGAAGGTGTCCCTGCCCATGACAGGGGGTGAACTTTGAGGTCCATTCCAATTCAAACTGCTCTATTATTCTGCGGTTGAACTAACAGCAAGACATCTGGGTCCCCATTCCACACAGCTCTTGGCTACCGTGTTGCCAATTCATCTCCCAAAGTCCAGAGCAACCTGGATGCAGGATCTCAGCTCCCACTTGTGGTATGGCTGACGTGAGGAGTGGGAAAACTGTGTGCACAGTGCCACAATGCTTGCAGTGACAAAGGTCATACTGTTTCTCTAGCCAATGTTCTAAYGCTTAACTATTTTTATAGCTAAAAAAAAAAATACCCTGACATAAATAGTGCTCATTTCTTAACCTATTTACCAGTGACTTGGAGAAAACAGCTTATTACTTTACTCTTGGCAGGTACATTCCATATATAAAGGTTATTATTTGATCTTTCTTTCTCCTTTTTATCTAGATAAAATAACCCAATTTCTTCAATAACTTAGCCAATTATTCTCTGTCCTCATTTCATGCAGCTGATTATTTCCACCTTGCAAATGTCCTTGTAGAATTGCATCTCTTCTTCCGAAGGTTTCTCCATTTTCTCAAAATTATTCTGAATTCGACTCCAATGTGCTTGCAGATTCCAAAAGGTTGATGTCATCAGTAAATTTAATCAGTGTACTTGCCATTCCATCAGACAGGCTGTTAATAAAACTGCTGAACATTACTAGAGCCATCACAGGCTCCCTTAGAATTCTGCTCAGTCCATTCCTCAACTTTCACAGTAAACCTTTAATAACTGTTCTTTTTGTACAGCTTTACAATCAAGTTTTTGCTCACCTGATAGGAATCCTATGGGGAAAWTATTGTAGGCTGTATAAAAAGCAATTGCAAAAATCAAGCTATATGGTGTCTCCTACTTCTCACCTGCAGTTGTTACATATTTTATCCCAGAAAAGTGCCAAAGTGTCAATAGTTCTTAATGACAGAAAGTTGGTGGCTGCCCATTCACTTTGTCACCCTTGGAATGATTAAAAATTGTGATTATTTGGGGATTTTCAGTCAGAGGTGCAATGCCATGAGCCAAAATATTCTTACAATATATACATTCTTATATCTTAACATTTCAGCTTATAACACCTTCTCACTAAATGTACAGCTTCCAAGTATATATTTCAATAATATACTTCCACTAAGACAACTCTCCCTCTTCTTATTCCAAATAAGAATTATTTTCCATGATATATATTACAAATATCTTTTCCAGTTTCTGCAGCCTTGATGATCTTCCACATTTCTATAGATAACCATTAGTTATCATCTTACAAAGAAGTCTGCCAGCACAATATGTCATATTTGGCTCTTGATAATATGTTGCTCTAATTCTATAATTAGAATTTATATATAATGACAGAATTATGAATGCAGAAAATTCACTTAGCTTACATATTATGTCATTATATGTCATTACCTTTTCTTTGTTGGTCTGTGTATAAAGCAGGAATATTAAAAAAAAAAAAATAAAAATTAATGCACTCAAATAATTAATAGGACCTGTATTAGACAGAATATTCAATCATTCTTTTCAAAATGTGTTCTAGCAAAATTAAAGCCTCTTTTGGAAAATCCCAAGTTTTTKTCAGGAGCATGTGGCCTAAGAAAACATTAAAGTGGTTTGTTAGTTAAAACATGTTTAGTTTTTTAATCAGATAAATTTATTTATGTGTGATTTCTGGAGAATCAGTAAAATTACATTTACATTGTAATGTAGAAATTCATTAAAATACATGATAATGAAATATAAATGTTTATGATGCTATACAAAGTTTTTGATGCACTGTTTCCAAGACTAAGAATAGGTGTGTTTCCTTAAGAAWTACTTATGTTCTGTTTTTCATTTAAGTAATGTAGCTTCTTCAGAATGGACTGCAGTTGCTGAATCAATTTGATTAAGTCTTTCATTTGGCATGGGGTAGGGAGGAGAAGGGTAAGACTAATATGGGAATTCTTTGCAATATGKTTTAATAAGTCTATTTTGTGCAATAAGTGACTAACCAAGCAAACAGTAGATAGCATTTAACATAAATGGGGATTTATTTMATGTACAAGGAAGGAGATAATGGAAATATTACACTCAAATTTGTGCCAAAAAGTCATGCTGCATAAAACAATAAATCTTAGTATTTGATAAGAAAAATGTCATTCATCAAATCATCAAAGATTTTTCAACAAATTTCACCATTTGGTGAAATAAGGATGAAATTTGTGTGATCAAAGCTCWATTAGAGCTAAAGCAGGTCAGCACTGTGAAGAACAGCAAAAAGAGCTTTTTAAAAATATGTTAACAGCAAAAGATCACAAATTACATTGATTTGTTATTTTGTSAGGGCAGTTATTTCACAAACAAATACATAGACAAAGTAGAGAAGATAAATTTCTKCTTCCCCTCTGTCTTAAAGCCAGTGATGGGCCCTGGGACCCTGGAAGCCGCRTGTTGGAAGATCATGACTGAGGGGACAATGAACTCTCAGTCAATTCTGAAATTGTTTGAGATTTGCTGCTCCAGCCGGATATGCATAAATCTATGGAGTCTGATGGRATTAATCCCAATGTACTGAAAGAGCTGGCTGATGTCATTGTGGGACTTCTTGTTGTTATTTTTCAGTAGTCTTGGGACTCTGGAGAGGTCCCAGTTGATTGGAAGCTGGGAAGTGCTGTCCCAGTTTTAAGAAGGAAGGCTGTGGTAATTACAGGCCTGTCAGGTCTGTTACTAGCCTCACTTCAGGGTCTGGTAAAACCATGGAAAAGCTTACTGTGACAATCCTTAAAAAACACTTGAAAGACAACAYAGTAATTGGTCACAGACAGCACAAGGGGAAAGTCCTGCTTAACCTGCTGTGTTTTCTTTTGGGACAAAGTCACCCATTTAGCTGACCAAGGGAAGCCCAGTGTTCTGGGGTTTTTATTTATTTTAATAAAGATTTTGATGCTATCTCTCTCAATATGTTATTTGATAAACCTCTCAGGGACTCTCACTGTAGATTTGAGGCCAGAACCAGTCCTTGAACACAGGCATGGGGAAAATAATTAACTGAAGATGTGAAAACCACTGCACTGCTCTGTGGCAGGTAACAAAATGTCTGAAAAAATGCAGTGGGCATGAGTCATGATGGATAGTAGCCTTTAAATACTTTGCAAGAGAATAACTTTGCATTATATGTTAGGTTACAAAAAGAATGTTGGATTATGTCAAATTAACAGTCACTTCATTGCTCATTAAGGAAGCAGCTGGTCACATCATCATTCTCAGTAAAACYTGATTTTTTGATCAGTATAACTCTTGTATAGAGATATTTTATGAACCAGGGCTCTGTGGTACATTTTTAATGTTCCAGCAGGTTATAAAATATTTCTGAATTATATGAAAGCTWTCCTCTAGAATAACACAGAAACAAAAATTCAAAGTCTCACTTTTTCATCTTCTTGAATAACACTAGTGCAGTCTTGGTAAGATAAACCATGTCCATCAATTGATTCTTCAGGATTTCCTTCCTTCTTCCTAACTTTTTTTAGCCACCATMTTTTTTAACAATGTATTTCTTTATGATAATAAGAAAACACAAAGCCTTATGAAGTCTAAGACACTAAGTGCCTGAGATTTCCAATATGTGCTRAACTCTTTGCAAACAGCAAATATTATTCTGATTTAAATCTACTGAACCTTATCAGGCATTCTGACATGCTCTAAAATTAAAGATATATAGAAGATAATGAAAGACGAGGGCTATGACTGGAATAGGCTGTGRTGGAAAGCATTTTGCAAATGAGCTGACTCAATCAGACAACTCTGATTACACAGGATTCAATGTGAGCCAAAGTATCATGATGTGTCCAAAAATAATGCACAAGATTTAAAAAGTAACATTTTAAGCACTTCATAGCTAAACATAGAGGATAGCTTGTGGATGGTAAATCATAAAGGACTAATTTTGTCATGTCRCACAGGGCATCTATTTGAGGCACTGAATATGTTCTTTAACATGCTCTTCAGAAGCCAGTACAAAAAACCTTAAAAATTAAAAGTCTAGAGACACAAGAGATCCTATTCATCCCCCACTGGTCAAAATATGTCAGTCTGAGCATCATTGCAATTCCACTATTACTATGCATTTGACAGAACAACTSTCAACAACAACCTGAAAATTAAAGTGTGCACTATGCTATACACARATATTTGCTGTCTCTAAAACTGAATGTTCCTTTCTTGTTCAGTAATACCTAAATTAAAAAAAAAAAAATTGAAATAGGTTTAAAAAGCATTATTTTGCCTGCTATCATTACAAAATTAGTATTTTAATAGATGCATTTATATTTGTTGTCTGCTGCTGCTTATATTACAGTTTTGATATAACTTTATTACATAAAAAAAWCTTACTGCCTAAAATCTATTTCACACACTTGCAATACCACAGAATCTCTGAGTTTGCAAGGAATGTCTGGAGATTCTCTAGTTCAAAAAAACTGCTTAAATAGTTGGCTACAGCAGGTTACCCAGGGCTGTGCCCAGTCACAGTTTTAGTGTCTTTTAAGTGTAGACACTCCACAATCTCTCTGGRTGATTTGTCCCAGAGTTCAAACACTCCTACAGTTAAAATAAAATGTGTTTTCTTGTGTTTAGACTGAATTCCATGTGTTTTAACTTGTGTCCCTTGATGAAATCCCCTCAAGCCTTCTCCAGGCTGACCAGGTCCACCTTTCTCAGGCTATATTCAAATTAAAAATGCTTCAGTCCCTTCAGCATTTCAGTAGCMTTGGATGGACTTATTCCATGTCTGTCTTACACTGAGGAGTCCAGACATGGACCAAGACCTCCAGATGTGTCTCCACRGTGTTGAGCAGAGGAGGAGCATCACATCTCTCAGCCTTCAGACACAGCTTATCCTCATGCAGCCCAGCACGCTTTTGACCTTCTTTGACATGAAAGGTACATTGCTGGCTTGTGATCAGCTTGTTGTTCACCAGGACTCCCAAGTTCTTGCTGCAGAGTTGCTTTCCAGCCAGTTAACCTCTAACCTTTATTAGTGACTGGAGTTATTCCTCTGCAGGATTAAAACKTCACATTTTCCTTTGTTGAATTTTGTGAACTTCCTGTCGGCCCAATYGCCCAGCCTGCTCAGGAAGGTGCATCAATTGTACTTCCCAATTTTGTATCATCTGCAAATCTGCTGAGGGTGCACTTGGTCCAAACATCTAGGAAATRTTTGGTGTTAGACAGTATTTCACTCAGTATCAACACATGGAGTACACCTCTGGTGGCTGGGTTCCAGATGGAGTTCGTGTGACTAATCACAGCCCTCTTGACAAACTAGTTTTCAATCCAGTCTCTAGCAGGAATAGGGTCAAAAGCCTTACTAAAAATTAATAAACAAAATTAGATTATACTGTAGTTCTCCGATATGTGAAAACCTGTGATTATAAACATAAATATATGTTAGGCTATCATGTCATCCAAAGGCATACTGATAGGGAAAAAAGCCCCGATCAGCTTATGCTTAAATCATCTTTAAACAGCTTCTTTGACAAACTCCTTAAAAACCAATTCTAAAAAAAGATTGTATAAAGCTAAGTTATGTCACATTTACATGAATTAGAAGTGACTGATAAGCACTGGTACTCACTAGGCAGTGATAATCACTCATCTGAGCATCTCTTACAACCTGTATGATAAAGTCTTCTAACATCTCAGTCAAAACAAAAATGTTCTTTGATGTGATGTTTTTTTTTGAAATCAGAAGATTCAATGTAGAGCATTTATAATGTAAATACCTGGGAAACATTCACGCCTGATATTTCATATATATATCAACTCAGATTTTGCTATAGATATTTGTTAAAYTCTGAAAAGGTATACTCCATTTCAGTGTGCCAGAAGCCTAAAAAAATGAAATCTTGGGACATGTTCTTTATTCAGACACCATCTGTCAGTGAAGCTACTCATTCAGTATGAAAGTTTGGGGTGTTTTAGGRGGTTGTTATGTTTTCTTTTGTTATTGTGTAATCTAAATTAAAGAATTAATTTTAAAGTACCTGAATTTTTTACAAACTATGTATCAYGGAATACACAGATTTTTTTGATTCAATATTAGTTCTCTTTTAGCAATCCTTGTTTGCATGGGATTATGCTCTCAGTAGTTTYTATAAAACAATGACTTCCACAATTTTTGAGCAGGGACATGTTGAAACATGATATMTTGCTAAATAATTAAGTTTTTGTTGACACTGGTATCTGTTGTGGAATAGCCCCAGCAGGCAGCTGAGTACCACACAGCCCCTCTCTCACACCAACCCCCAATGGGATGGGGAAGAGAATCAGAAAGGTAAAAGTGAGAWAACTCTTGGGTTGGGATTAAGAGAGTTTARTCAGGAAAGCAGAAGTCGTGCATGCAAGCCAAGTCAGATAAGGAATTAATTCACCCTTCCCAATRGCAGGCASGTGTTCAGTCATYTCCAGGAAAGCAGGGCAACTGCTAAAACATCTTTGTGTTTTCAACAGTGTTTTGGCCACAAATATAAAACATCATTGTAAAAGCTCCTATGAAGTAAATTAACTCTATTCCACCAAAACCAGTACAGCATTCTAATTTACATTTGTTTTTCAGGTTGATATTTTCTTTCTATATTCACTATTTAACAAACACAGGAGATCAGAGTAGTTTGACTCTGTAGTAATAGCAACATGGGATCACATATTATCTAAATGCTTACATTTCTAAAAGCAGAAACGTTTCCATTTCTAAAAGCAGAAAGGCTTTCTGACATTCTATGTGCGGTTAATCTGATATTTCTAATCCTTATTAATAGTTATAAGGCAATCTACTGCAACAAATATTAYGAGGCAAAAATCTTCCCCTTCAAAAAGAACTGAAAAGCCTCAAATACATCGACATAGAACTCTTTAAAGACAGCTTACTGAAATCATTATTTTTCTACCTGAAGCATGCACAGAAAAGCCCATGCAGAAGCAGACTTTCTGTCCGAAACACTGACTTTCTGTCAGTGTTTCATGGGAAAGAACCATACTGGAGCAGTTCATGAAGGACAGCATCCTGTGGGGGGAACCTGATACATGTGTGAAAGAAGAGTGTGAGAAAGAAGGAGTGGCAGAGCGAAAGTATTATGAGCTGACTGCAACCCCATTTTCTGTGTCCCTTGGCTGCATGATCAGGGGGAAGTAGAAAGGAGAAGTCAGGAGGAAAGCTCAACCTGGAAAAAACAGGAGGAAAGGYGGGGGAGACAGGGAGGATGCTTTTATTTGTCACTGTCTTGCAAATAGCAGTCAATAAATTAAACTTTTTGTCYCTGGGTCTGGTCTGTTTTGCCCATKACAGTAACTGGSAAATGATCTCCCTGTCTTTATCTCAACTCATGAGACTTTCGTGATATTTTCTCCCTGTGTCCTGTTGAAGGGTGTGGGAGTGAGAAAGCAGGATTGTGGGCACCTGGCAGCCGGCTAAGGTCAACACTGAGGATCCATCCAACTCTTTTTAAAGATGAGCAGCACAGACATTTACCAAGATACAGAGATAAAAACAAAACAAAGTTGTTAATGAGTGCAAAATGCAAGGCCTTACGGAATACAAGCAGAAGGATGAACAGCAAAGATGCCTGCAGACCAGTCTGTCATAACTTACTTCATTTGTACAGCTGTTCTCAATTTGAATGCAATGCTCACTAACCATATTGAAGGTTTCTTTAAATATCACATACAGAAATTCTGACAGATAACAGTAAGATGGAGCCTTTCTCCGTGCTGGTCTTTTCTGCCTCCCAAATATATGTGTGGCAGTGTTAAATACACCATCTTCTGTTAAAACAGATGGTGTCCCCACTAATGGCAAATKTAAAACTATATTTATGTCAGGCACCAAATTAAATCTAATTTAGCTTAATTCAGTACTGTGTTCTCAMTGCTCGTGCTGAACCTATGGCATGGTTTTCTTTTGTTTAATTTCTTCAAAAATTTACCTTCCCCAAGATCTACCAGAAGGAATATTTAGTGAAGAAACTCCAGGTAAATTACTTGAAGAATTTTATTCTTCTGGTTCAAGAAGAAAATCTTCCCTTTTTCCCACTGTCAGGAATGATAAAATGTCCAGAAAGATTGTCTCCTCAGTTATGTGCAACTATTTTGTTCATGCTCCAAGAATTATGCAAAGAATATTTTATAATTGGATAGAAGTGCTACTTCTARTGATATATTAAAGTGGAAAACACTGAATCATGACAATTTTATTGCCTGAGGTCTCAAAAATCTCAGTATTGCCTTAAATCATCAAGAGAGTTAAGTAAAAATAAGTTGTTTTCAATATGTTATCAATAATACTGACAATTTAACTTAGACAAAGATAATGAAAAAAAAAAAAAAAGCAGACCAAAATACAAATAACAAAACTTGGAAGAAGGCAGAACATCAACATTTTTAAACTTGTGTAAAATTAGGCATCTCACAAAAAAAAAAGTCAAGATGGGAAAGAGTCGCTACATTTACCTTAGGTATCAATTGCACAGTGAGGAACACATATTTTCTCATAGGAGTAAAGTCATATAGTGATTTCAACTAGATTTTTCTTCTAAGTATAAATTATTATTTTTAATGGGAAAGCCCACTTTTGTCTTTGAAGATAGATCCCCTGTCTTCATCTCTGATGGTTTACTGTCAATCTRTAAATTCTGAAAAATGTGATTAATACTGGGAATGTAATTTCTTTTTATTTTAGTTAATTTGGAAACTAAATCAACCCAAAGAACACCAAAAACTGAGCAAAAAGCAGACACATGTGAGAAGTCTGCTTAGGAACCTGAGTTGCAAAACTTGTAACAAAAAAAACMAAATGTGTACTGGTTGAGGTCTCAACAAATCATCAGTCTTTTCTGAAAATTTATTTTTACTTGAGGAAAAAGGACTTATTGGACAAATGCCTTCATTATTGATTTTGTCAGCTTTTCATCCGATCCCTCATTCTGCTCTCAAAGCTCTGTTCTTGTCTCTGCTCCACCGAGTATCCAGTGTAGCACAGTAGAGTCCCTATCTACAGTGAGCAGATAGGCAGGTAGCCATCAGATGCTCTCTCTGCTCAAGTGGCCATCTGGCTGCTCTGTTTCCAGATTCTGAAAAACAATGAACCTTATATTTTTCTGCAGAAAAGAGAAACAGTGGAGTTGTTTGAAATGAGAGCTCTATTTCTTAAGAAGGTTATATGGAGAAAACATGAGAGCAGAAAGAGATATACAGGATAAGAGGAGGCAAAAACATGAAATGCAAAATGACCATCCAAATGGAAATGGGGTCCAAGATCTCATGGAAGAGCAACATGATGTTTCTTTACATATTGATTTCTTCAGAACAGTTATAATGTAGATATCAGTCAAGATTTCAGACATAAAAGTCATCAAGYTTTTTATACAATGCACACAAAACATTTGAAAGACAACAATGCCCACAGGCAGAGCAGGCAACAGAAAGGATGAAGATTAAAAAAAATCCCAAACAATTTTGCTGTCCAATACTGGGCTCTTTGTTTCTGTATGAGCTACATTGATTCACTGCTGTCTCTGCCCAATTTCATGGTTCATTGTCCTTGCTAAAAGAAGGCTRGTTTCAACTTCATTGTCCTATACAAAAGAACAGTCCATCCTTCCAAATCTAACAAATGGCCATTAGGCCTTGCTGTGAGTGCAAACACTGCACACACTGGCAGGTGCACTGTTGTGGAGCGATTCAAATCTGTTACAGTCGTCCTCTCACAGGGTAGTTGTTAAATGCATATTTAGTACCACTGTCAATCCTAGCTCTCTCCAGCAGATGATGAGCAGACTTAGCCTGACAGCAAGACAGCATTTTTTTAAATAGTTTCTCCTCTCTCTGTTTCTATTCTACCATTGCATCTGCTACATGGCATATATTTTGTGATAGGGAAATKATTGGTGTAGAGCAAGTGCAACATTCGGTTGGTTGAGTTTGGGTCACCAAGGCATAACCATCATTGCTGTCATGGAACAGAGTCAAGGACAGAGTGGTTGAAAGAGTTCCAGATATACCAGGAAGAACTGAAGATACTGGATTAYTTTAAGAAATACAAGAAAATTGAGGGAATACTGTTGCCTGAAAAATCACTTTTCCTTTCTTATTTAAAAAAAAAAAAATGTATAGGCAGCATTAGAGAATTGAAGCATGGTTGGAAAGAAGAAATGAGATCAGAACCTATAATGTACCTGTATGAGAGGTACACGACCCTGTCTCCAAATACATGTGATCTTTCAATAAATAATCTGTTCCGTTCTGTGCAATTTGCATAGGACTTTACAACATGACTAATCCCCTTTGGAAAGATATTCTGGTGGTTGCCTGTATCCTCAAAATATTCTCAGGCTGTATAGGATAGTATCATGTCTCCCACCTTCTCATCTGTTCTCTGATTAAATAAATTTTAATAAAATAAGTATCATATTATTGCATGAAGAGCAAAAAAGAAAAAGCATAAAAGTAACCTCAGAGTTGCTTTTGTGAGGACAGAAAAAAGAATTTATTAGTAAAACTGCAACAGTTTTTCAATATCAGATTCTCACACTGAGGTATCATTTTTTATCATTGTATTCTGTATATTGGCTTCAAATCTTTGATGTGCTAAGATTACACAAATTTACTCCACCCTAAAAACTATAGAAAATACAAAATAATAAGGAGACTGCTTCTTCTTGACTTCTAAAGAAAACAAAATTACAATGTTTTTAAACTCAATGATGCTAACCATTCTTGCTTGGCAACATCTTTACACAGAAAAAGCATTGTGTTCCATAGAACTCTAATTTAAAAAAAAAAAAAAAAAAAAAAAAAAAAAAAAAAAAAGTGATTTCCAATTCTCTCATTCTGGGCAGGTATTTTTTCTGAAAAAGAAAGTGCGGCACATAAAAATTGAATCTCTGGTTTCAAGAAAAAAGAAAACAAACTAACTGATTTTATCATTTATTGTATAAACAAGGAAAAGAAAGAGAATGACTCCACAGCACAAAATAACCAGTAGAGAGAAACTGTTTTAAAACAACCAGTAGAGAGAAAGATATTCTGTATTTCAGTACTTTGTCCATTGCATGCTTGGTAATACTAGTGAAACCAGAAAACGTTAATTCTTCTGGGGAGAGCTGATAAAAGTAATAACCAGCCAATGGGATTTGAGATGGGACTCCTCAGACACGTGAATTTATTTGCTTAGGAAATGGAGTGTGACCTCAGTCAAATGTTCTCATGATAAGTTAGTGAAAGACTTGACCTGGGATAGAGAAAGAATCACAATAAAAAACCTTTGTATTGTGTGTGATTAACGAAGTTTGCRTAAGGCTCCAGAGGTAAAATAGAAGAAGGAAGTGTACATACCTTTGAGAGGAACTTAGATGTGCCTAGAAAAATATTTTTAAGAAGAATCTTTGAGATWAATCTTGTAGTTTGGGGGTAGGTGAGGAAGAAAGGGAGATGGGGTAAAAATACACAGCCCAGAACATTGCCAAGACCATAATCTGACCCACGAGCCTAGAAACAACTTACACCTATACTGTTAATACTCCCATACCATGTTCAGATTTCCTTGGAAGGGTGCAAGTCATCCAAGGCTTAAACTTCATAAGAAACAAGCCCAAAAACTGATCTATTTGATGATTAAGATTCAGCCTTGTCCCAAGTCTTAGTCCTACTTAGCTAATTAAGATGGAAACTAAGAGCTTGCTTACCATTCATCACCATATGTAACACCATATTCTTAAAATGTGTACATGCAACACCAGGGACAGATGATCTCAATTAAAAAATAACTACAACAATGAGATTGTTTTTAAAAAATGTATTTAAGCAAGGATAATATTTAAAGCAGGAAGATATGAATAAGAAAGAAGATAAAGAGGAAAGAGAAATGAGCCACAGAAACAGATGAAAAGTCTCAGACTTAAAGTTAATATTAACCTAAAAAACTCCCTACGTGTAGCTCAAAAATCAAATATTTTGTGATTTTTTTCTCATCTCTAAGGATATGTCAGGAATTTTTTTCTAAACAGTTAGGTTTATATGCACTGAATTGCTACTGCATAATGCTAAACATAATATATGTTCTCTCTGAAAGCAAGACCTGGTCCTAAACAAATGAAACAGAGTCAAAAAGGATACAACCCATGTGAGGAGGGTTCAATGTCACGGGACAAGTGGAAGCTTCAGACAAGCCCTGCCTTAACCTCAGATTTTGGTAAGTTTAAATTTAAGGAATCACTCTGGTCCGCAAGCTTTAACAATGACAGATCTTGTATATTTATAAAAATGAAAACAGGCAAGAGACAACAGATGAAAGATCTTAATCAGAATTGCTACACAGTATAAAACTAAATAACTGCTAGTAGTTTACAGCATAACATAAAACAGTACACTATATCAAGGGACCTATAGAAAAGCTAGCAAAAGAAAGAGTGTTAATTAGGAGTGGAATGTAACTCACTACTGAAATGACAATAATGTGCACAGATTCCTTCACTTAACCCCTGGGGAATAACCATGARGTGTCCCTACTCACGGGAGAAACCCCACATACTTCCAGGAAAATATACAGAAGGTTTCTGCTGTGTGAAAGTTGGGTTTGGCTTATACAGTTGTGAATTGAGGTGTCTGTCAGTCAGAAATCTGGTTTATCTTCCCTAATCTCACTTCASTTCTCAGATGTTTATTGGCAGTTGGGAGATGCCAGACCAGTGTTAACCCCATGGTGACAAAATCACTCTCTACAAGACAGATTGTCCTGCTAGAGTTATCTGATGGGTTAAGCAACAACAGATAAGCTCTTGTGGGGAGTGAGATGCCCTCTACATGTGGTCCCTGAGCAGATTCAGGTCTTATCTAACAAWAGAAATGGAGACTGTGTAAGGAATTCTATCAACACAATCTAATTCTGTGATGAATACGCAGCATGAGGAAAATGAACAGGTGACACAGCTGTTAGCAAAATACTGAAAAAAATTGGAAAAATGCTGTAATATGATAGCCACTTTGAATTTGTAATTGAACTATTTTTTCTGACTTTGTCCTCTTTTATGTTAATTGTTTCACAAATACTTAAAGAGGACAATTTTTTCTATTTACTTAGTTAAACAATCCTTTAATATCAAATTTACACTACTCTTTATTAAAGTGTACTGATTACTTGCCTTTGAATCATAAATATATATTATTATGCCATTAAGAAAATGATACTTAAAATTACAACAATTTTCAGCTTTGGTTTCCATTTTTTGATCTAAAAAAGCAAAGTATTCCAACCCATAGGCTGGAGTGGTCAAGAATAAAATATATGAATAAGTTGTCCTGTTGCTGTTTTCATAACACGTCCCGACTGAAATTATCACATAATTAAAAWAAATGAGCTGTAGGTATTTCTTCAGTCTATTAACATTTTGACATCATGTATCTATGCTCAAATATAGGATTTATAAATAAAGAAATAAAAATTCCTCTAAGTTTAAATTTTCTAGGTTGGGTAGTAGTGCATTTTAACTCTGACTCACTGAGGCAGTGACACAAGCTGGAGATTGGGTACAAAGTGCACTGACYTGCACAACAGGAACAAATCCTTTATTTATCTGTGGGTAAGGTAAAGGATAATTTAATCCACCTTACAGACAGTTTTAATTTTCTAGCAGAACACATAGTGAATCATAGAAGTTTCAGGCATTGGGTGGAAGGACTAGCAAACTGTGAAGATTGGGATGGGATGARTTTTAAGAAGAGATTAGATATATATCAGGAAGAAATTTATAGCCAATGGTTTTGAGTGAAGAAAAATAATTTTTAGAAACATTCAAAGATCAAATGATCAGTCAGTTTTGCAGGTAATATTTTGTACAAATTAGATAACCTAGGTTAATGAAACATGCATGAAAATGTTCTACTGGGAAGACACCATGAGTAGACTATTTCTTATAAGAAGAGACATTAAAATATCTTTGCTTGTTTAGCACAACAAACTAATGCTGAGATGGGACAAATCATCTCTATGAAGTCTGAAGGAGTGCATGTATTTCTCACTGGAGAAAGTGGGGATCTCATCTGGGCATATAAATACCTAAACAAAGAGTAAAAAGGTGGGACCAGGCTGTTTCTGTGGTTTCAGTGACAGGACAAGAGGCAATGGGCACAAACTCAAACATCAGAGATGSTGTCTGAACACAAGGAAATAACTTTTTGATTGTGATGATAACTGAGGACYGCAACAAGTTGCCCAGAGAAGGAGACTTCATCCTTGGAGATATTAAAAAACACATCTAGACATAACCCTGGGTGATGTGCTCAAGGTGGCCCTACTTAAGCAAAGGGATTAGGCAAGATGACCTCCAGAGATCCCTTCCAACCTCAACAATTTTGTGAGTTTGTGATATATCTCTAGGATGAAAAGCAGTTATTTAATTTTTTTCTAAAAATAGCAAYATTATCACAACATCAGGATAGCTATAAGAAAATGCAGATTGAAATTAATTTTCTACCAAAAAAAAAAGTTAGAAGTAAATTCAGGAGTGATCTTCCATACTGGTAAGTACAAGCAAGCTAGCTACATTAATTCAAAAAAGAGTTTTACAGGCTTAGAAAATAAACAAAAAAAAAAAAAAAAAAAAAAAAAAAAAAAAAAAAAAAAAAAAAAAAAAAAAAAAAAAAAAAACCACAAAAACCCAAAACTATTCTTTGGTTTATAAATTAAGATATCCAATATAGCAGTATCATCATAGGAATACTTTTATTTTAGTCATACTGCTTTAAATCATGATTTGGTTATAAAAGACAAGACATTGGTTATGGCTAGAATGAGTTTAGAAAGGGAAAGTCCTGCTTGAAAAATTCAATTTCCTTTTGCTACCAGGTCAAGGAAATACAATAAAGAGCACAATGCAGGACTCAGTAGTATTATACTGCATTACTTAATTTCCAAAACAAAGAATACTCCTTTTTTTAATAGAGTTTATCTCCTTAGCTTGTTAAACTCTATTTTAAATTAATGCAGGGTACTTACTGCAGGGTACTGTTTTGCGCTATTCTACTATATTTCCTTGTCTGTTAAAGACCCAGGACAATACACCATTACTTTTGAATAACATATGTAATACTGAGCCTTACACTCATGATATATATATATATATATATATATTTAAATAGAAATCTGTCCAGTCTTAAAACTCATATAGAGGTTTCTGTTGCACCAAAGCCCAGTGACATTACACCATCCACACATATCCTTTTATTTCTTCCTGATCAAGATGAAGACACAAATTTCCTTCTGCATAAATGAAATACCGAGTAATCAACATTAAAATGGTGCAATATAGTCTTATGGCTGTAAACATTTTACTGTGTTTCAGTAACACAAAACTTACCTCRTGTCTATAATGTACCAAAGCACAGCTAGGCTCAATTTTAAACAGGAGCTATGTCATATAATCTTTAAGTATAAGCCATTAATGTTATTCAGCAAGCATCACAGTTTAGTGCTCAACACAATGTCTGTAAAATGCTATCATCTAATGAATATAAAGCCAATATTGACTTACAGCTCATTGGGCTCATTGGTATTTGTCCATGGGTCATTGACGGTAAAACATTTTACATCTACTATGATTGTGTTTGGATACATATTTATGCCCAACAGTTTATTGTTACAATTATATAGAAGATTTAAAATTGTACCCAGTTTAAAGCAGCCATGTTGAGGAAATTCAGCTTAAAGATTAAATTATATCCTCATCAACACCTTATATCAGGAACCTGTTATTATCCAATTACTGCTCCACAAAATAGAAAATCCATTTTGTAATCAATATTTTTTTTATTGACTAAGAAAAGCTTAAAACTGATTGCACTGCTGTTAAAATCCTTGGATGATGGAGCATGCTTTGCTGGACCAGCCTTTCACCTATATTAAAGCATGCAGAAATAGGTATGCTGAAAGAAATAATGTTATTGCAATGGTGAGGTTTTTTATTTTTTTTYCCAGTTTCATTATCTGTTTTATGAGTTAACAATATCTCTCTTTACAGAGAGAGGTAGGTCTAGCCTATCAACTACCAAATCACAGAATGAAAAAATACTTTCATCTGGAAAGCTGTGTTTTCAAACTTTGAAAGGGTAACAATAGGTAAAGCTTTAGCAGTGAAAGGCCTCACTTTGTTACAACAAAGTGACTCATTCAGTATAAATGGAATTGGAAGGAGAAAATTGGCCAATCCRTTTAACTCCAGGAAAAAAAAATTWAAAAAATTWAAAAAAAAWWAWAWWAAAAAAWWAAAAAAAAAGACTGCYATCTATGAAACAGCCTCACTATTCTCACCATATAATTAATACAGAAAAGTTTGTTGCTTGAAATAAAGAAAAAAAGTGCTTGTTATTTCTCTAGCTGAATAATGATATTGTGGAAGTTACATATCCTCATAATTAAAAAATACAGGACCTAAATTCAATTTTTCTAGATTTAATTGCTCCACTTAGGCATTTTAGCAAAATCCCTAATCTTAGCTGGGTTGAATATAGGTTTGATATACATCATTGTGTATCTTGTTCCTTTTCCTAAGATTTTGATAAAAGTAAGGTTAACATTCTACACAGAAGCCTTCTTTTCAAAGGTTTATTATTATAGCAAAAATACCACTAAGCTGAAACTTGGCTCATCAGTTTTCAGTCCAGATGATAGGAAATTATTCTTTAGAATCCAAGCTATCACTACTGTGACTCTGTTTARAAAGAAAAGACTAAGAGGAGAAATCATCATTTTTTATAAGTATCTCAAAGCCTTGGGCCAAGAGGGTGGTGCCAGAACTTTTCATTGGTGCCCAGGGACAGGATGAGGAACCATGCACTAAAACTCAAGAAGTTCTGTCTCAACATGAGGAAAAACTTCTTTACATTGACAGAGCACTGAAGAGGCTGTCCAGGGAGGTTGTGGAGTCTCCCTCTTTGGGGACATTCCAAACCCACCTGGGCATGTTCGTGTGTCACCTGCTCTGAGTGAYCCTGCCTTGGCAGGGTGATTGGACTGGAAAGGTTTGTTCCAACCCTAAAAATTCTGTCATTCTGTGACTGCATCCTAAAAGTGAGGTTTTGTTAATGCTTTAAATCCACATAACATAAATAAATGGTTGTTTCAATAAACTCTCCATATACAAGACCTTGTTCTATGCTCTYGCATTTTCAGCGTTGTAAAATCAATTCTAACAATGACAATTAGCTAACATTGGCATAGTGGCTAGTAAGTACCCATCACTGATCAGTTAAGAATTTTTTTCCCATCTATTTTACAATGGACTTGTATTTTCTTTGAAAGTAGATAATGAATAAAATTAAATGTTGAATTTAATGCTGAAACTGCATAAAACAATATTTTATCAAATTTGGCTCCAGAGTGATATTTATATTTCTACCCTAAAGTTTTTTAATTCATACATTGAAGTGTCTTTTATATTTATGTTCCTTAAGATCTATATAATTATTATTTCTTCTCCTCTWGAAATTAGAAAATACATACAAAGAAAATAGTGACTGTTTGTACATATTTAAAGTTTTGGTCACAGATTTCAATATCCAGCATTGGGTTAYACAATCCCAACAGAAGACTGAGTAAAACAAGAAACATTTTTTTTTCCCTAGTAAGTAATTTGACACAATATATATGACTGTGTGATAAAGTAGAATGATAATCTCCAAATTACCACCATATTCATARTTTCTTCTTTGTGAAATAACTGGCGATTTTCTTCCTAAATTGGTGAATTATATAATTTGCCTATTACTTGTCATTTTGGCTTGGGTTTGGTTTATAGTAGGCAAACAGCTTAATTTGAATACAGAATTTTTAATGATTAGTTTTGTTTTCTTTTATTCAGATGTAAGAAAATAAGAAGGTTATCATAATATCTAAACAAAAAAAAATCTAATACTTTTTCAGTAACATGGTGTGCCATGAAGAATTCTTATATTTTGACCTCCCCAAAAGCAAGCGACTTTCATTAATGGTAATTTATAAGTATAGTGACACAAAGTGAAGGGACTCATATAGAAAATGCACTCTAAATATAGAATCTGCACTCCCACTCCTACTTATGATATCCCAGGAGACTTGTTCTAAATAATATTGAAATATCCAGTCAGCAGGATTGTTTTAAGATKATGTAAATGGTAATTTATTTAAAAAATGATGGGCAGCTAGTTTTAAACTCAAAAGTCAGATCACTGAAACCAACTGAAAAGAAATGTAGGCTGTTTTGCTGTTCAGATAAACGAACAGGAAGGACACAAGACATGTAAAAACAATGAGTGTTTGAGTTTGTTTCTATTTGGGTAGGGTTGGTTTCTTTTTCCTTTTTTCACATTGACTCCGGTGTCAATTATAGAATGTGTTAATATATGGCATTGTGGGGGAACAACTGAAATCATGACTTTATGATTTTTTTCCRGAGGACATGGTTTTGCATTGGTATAGCAATTCTTGACAGAGCAAAGTAAAAGCTGAGGTTCCTCTCCCATGTAACCTTTTTTACTGAACTCTTTCATTATGGATAGTTTTCATTTGGATTACACCAGGATTTGAACTAAGCAAGTATGGGTTTTCTGACCTCTATTCATTTTGCCTATTTTTCTGATGTTACAGGTTTCTTTAAATTGTGTGTTAAAAATGTTTTGCTCAAGTTAGGTTTTAAAAGCTCAAATATAGAAYGTGAGCCACCTGTCCACACAGGCTACTTTGCAGTCTGAAAGGGTTCCCTGTACTCTGGAATGTTTCCTTGTAATCAGTCTATGCTTTCCTTTGATCAGGATTATCCAGCTTATACCGAAATAATATTTTCTTTTTCCTACTGTCATGTTTATAGCCTTCAATTGTATGCTGGTYTTGCTTYATCGATTATACTGAGGTTCCACAGTGGTATAATAATGTCAGAATGTGTATGTACCTTCCCAGAGAAAACCAAGATTTCTAAACTTGAGCATATGGAGAGGCGTTATTTGTTTGTTCTACTTTTTTTTGTTCTTATATATTTGCACTGCATTACAGAAAGAATAACAAATGTGGCTGATATCATCTGTGGTCAGTCTGCACTATTTTATTAACTGACTCAAAACAAGAAAATGTAAATTTAATTTATGCATGTAGGCAAGGTCAGGAGTTGACACTGAATTCAAGGATATTCAGATTACTCTTTACAAAACAGAATGGAATGATTCATTTCTCTGTGAGCTGAGGTTTTTTTGTTCAACACTGAGATCCTATAGCACTTCAGAAACCTATTTTGTAGTTCCTAAGAATGCAAGTTTATGTGGAGAGAAGTACAAAATTAAAACAGAAGAAGAGGAAATTAAATAAACATTATTTTAATACATGACTACTATTTTTATTTGCACTATTCTTCTTGTTAGGAATATCTGGATATCTTAACAAATTGTACTACATTCATATATTATATTTGTAAAGCATGAGAGAAAACTGTGCAGAATACTGGTATTTTTTATGTCTGAATTGAAAACATGTATTTGAACTTAAAAGAAAAACAAAGAAAATACCAGTCATGACCCACCAAATCTGGCAGTCTTTATCTTGATGGAATAGAAGTCACTCTTATGAAACAAAAAAATCAAAATTGCAATCTAATCTATCAGCATCACAGTGGACACAGTTTGTCACTCCATGAGTCTGACAGGTTGTCATTCTGTGATTCTGACTGATAACTGTTGAAGTCTCCATTGGAGACAGAGGTATTGAACTATTGAATTATTTCTTCCGAATTAACATTCATGCAGATATAGGATGAAACTTCAGGGCCCATCTAACCTAAAAGAAGAACCTTAACAATAAAAGAAATTATTTTTCTGGACATTTTTATCCAGAAAGAAGCAAATATTACTTCAAAGAATTTAGAAGTCTCAATTATGCAGTTTCCTGTTACCAATCATGCTGTTGCTTCAACAGTCCCGATAATAAACAGAGGGGTTTTTACCACTTAGTGTATATTTTATTTTACAATATGTAAGACATGCAATATAAAAGAAGTATTATTAAAGACAAGGATTGATGCCAGAAAACACATAAATTGGAGATGAACTCATCAGTGATGRCTTGGCAGCCCACACACAATTGTCTAATCACATTTGAGATACCTAAAACACTTTGCCTGGCCTTCAGGCTCTGCTTCACAAGGGAACAGTTCTCCCATCAATTCCAAGTCATGTTTGTTAGCTTTCCTTATATCTCTAATATCCTATAACATTCCAAATGCCTATTAACATTGACATTTGGTCAAATGAATCAAGTTTGTTCTGTAGCCTGTACMGAAATTCTTGGGCAGGATGCTAAGTGAACTTTTGGCTTCCTGACAGCACTATGTGACCAAAAAAGATGGATCCAGACTGTATACAGTTTTTAACTGACAGGACAACACACAATGGTCACATTTTGAAATACRGGTAATTCAATTTAAGCATAAGAAAAGGAAATGCTGTGAGAGGGGTCAAACACAGGATCAGATTGTCCAAGCACGTTGTGGAGGCTTCATCTGTGTAGACATTCCTCGGCAACCTATGGTAGCTGACCATGATTGAGCAAGGATGTTAAGCAAGATAACACCCAGAGATTCCTCCCAAACCTAGAGGTACTGCAATTTTTCTTCCCTTAATAGTCATTCTCTGCCAAACTTGTTAAACTTTTAACAAGTACAGCSTCCTAGAGTGAAGACAGCTTGACAACCCATTGCTTGAAGCATCGCATCCTTCTGTTTTGGACCAGTCTCCTCCTGGATTTTTCTAATGTGCCTTSAATCTTGTGTTGGGAAGAAAAAATGGAAAATCAATCCCAATCCTCCATGCCCCCTTGCCCATAAGTTTCATGACCCTCTTGATCCTATAAACCTCTGTCAAGTTCTCCTTTATACGTATTTTACTCATAATGAACAGTCCAAATTTATTTTGCTGCGGTTTACTCATTCCTTCACAGACTGATTTAATGCATTGCCTTTATTTCTCTTTCTGAACATTTCCATTTTAATACACTTTTGTCATACACTATTTACATTTTTTGGCATTTAGGAATCCAGCACGTGCATTCATATCATGACCTATTTTCTTTACAGTCGAATAAAATAGTTGTCTATTACTTTCAAATAATTCTTAGCATTATGATTGCTTGTTTTCTACTGCTACTAAATATAGAGCAAACATTCATATGAAACAATTTACCTAACCCCCAGAYTTCAGATTGGGTTACACTGATCAGCTCACAACATATATTTTTTTATGCCATGTGATATCTTTATTTGTTTATATATTTTGGTATAATGAATTTATAGCCCAAGAATACTGGAAAAACTTTTCATGATTATTCACAGACCATGTTCGTACTTTATAAAATGAGTAATACAATAACATCAAAAAAATTGTCATTTCACTGTTGTCAAAAGCCACATCAGCATATCTTGCACAGTTTGTTGTGGATCTCCCCTATGAACTCTGACCACTATGAAAATTGATCATTTATCTGTACATTCTATTTTCTATCTCTTAGCAAGAACTTCTATTTTCATCTRAAGTTTTTCTGACTTATTTCCCTGTCAAAAGATTTTTGGTAATCTGACAAAACATTTCAATGGGATTGACCCGTATTCTCAACTTGTTGACTATTTGACAAGACTTAATTTTCCCAAAGGCATTCTTATTTCCTCAACTAATCCCTATTTTTTACAGAACTATTTCTATTCTTTATCGACCAAATTGTCTAGTATATATCAGTTTTACAGAACTGTACATCATTGCATGTCYTATCAAACCTTTTCTCCGAGGAATAGTACTGTATTTGTATTGTGTATTTCCTACATGTAAAGAAAGAAATAGTCTTAATACCATAACTGGAGCAAGCAAACTGCAAAAGAGCTACAATTAAACAAAGTTTAATACATAGCATGAGATTATTAGGTGAAGCAGAACCTTAATGGAACCTTCAGGAGCCTCAGTGCAGAAATATAATTTGAATCTCTGAATAAAATCCAAGTTACATTTCAGATTTTATTGCACTTTCTAGTAGAGAATTGTTTCACAGATATCTTGTGGGTTTCAAATGTCTAATTGCTTGCAATATGCTAGGTATTTTTAATCTAAAGGTAAATGAATCATCACTAGTGCTTTTTAAAATGCACATTTTCTTCTCTGATGTTAAAGTAAATCACAGACCACCACTCTGGATCAGTTTTGCTCCAGCCTTTTATAGAGCAAAGCCAAGTCAATCTGTATTCTACAAGGCAGGAGAAGGACAAAAGGGAGACCAGGCTTGACACATAGGGTAGCACATGTTAAGTGTCCTCTGATTTGTTAGAAAGAAATACAGTGTCTCCAGGAGTTTTTAAGCCACACATGTAATTAAATCTTGGCAGGTTCATTTTTTTACAGAATGACAGAACAAGAATTCAGCTGTCTGAATTCAGCTGTCCATGTACTATGCTAATATGCAATTTGACGCACTTTGTCTCAAATAGGTGGTAGTATAAAGATGAAAAAGAGTATGCAGACGGGAAACTGAATCTTAAATAAGTGAAGATTTTTATTCCCAAGGACCTATACAGAATACATCCCACTTAAACTTAGTCCCACTGAAGTAATCTTAAGTAGCTGTCCAAAATCTATGTGATGCCAATGAAGAAAGTTAAACTTGTAATCTGCACTGCTGTTTGCCTCTGACTATTACTTGCCTGGTTATTTATTTGGGGGRTAAGTTGGTAATACCAAAACATCCTTTCTGTCAGGCTCTTACTTTCATAGGAACTGARGTTTGCCCATATAAAAGAAGATGAAATTAAGTTTATGAATTGCAAATGAAGGGTCAGAACAGGACTGGAGACCATCAGAACATGATTAGAGAACACTTTTAGATTTAGCCAGACAATATTCTAGTTTTCAACCGTTTAGATACAACCGCTGCWAATTCCAGCCTCAGATTGCAGTATTTGAGTGATTTGTCTTAAAATCTCAATCTTTCCTATGCATAGTAACTTAAAGTTGCCATTTGCAACAAGAAAAATTCTTAATACAAATTTCTGATTATCTTTTATTTGCTGTTTTGGGTTCTGGGTTTGGGGTTTGAGTTGTTTTTCTTGTTTGATRACATTTTTGGGTTTTCTTGATTTTGCTTTTGTTCTTGTTTTTTAATTTTCTTGATCAACTTAAGGATAAGATTACTTCCTGTTAGTTTGCTTGTTAGCCATTCAAAGTACCAAGTGACTACTGGAAACAGGTGCAATAGCAGACATTTTCAGTTTGATAGGAGAATTGAAGTACACCAAGTTACCTGCTTATTGAAAGAAAAATATTAAAAGATAATTTCAGTGAAATTTAAACTATTTAACAATCTGGAAAAAAATCTCATTTTATTTGGGGAGTATTTAAAATATATCTGTTTTGTAAGTTAGGCCATTTTAAAAAGAAAATGTAAAATTAGTTCAAAGATATCTAAATTCTTTGGCACTTCTTGAATGAAGCTCTATTTTGACTTCACACAAAAAAAAACCCCAGGTAAGTACTCATTAAGTAAGCCTGTCCTAAGAAATAATGTCTTGCACATTGCAATGGAGTTATTGACTTTAATGATCATATGTGAAAAAAGTCAAATATATTTCTCTATTCCCAAGGAAAACATTACATTTCAGTTCACTATGAAGCCAGAGCAATGACAATAGATCAGAATTTGGCACTTAGTTTGGGCATTTTCAACCCCTAGTGGCATTTTTTATTTTTCATTACAATTCTGATGAAAAATTTAATTTAGGAAAGTAATTAATTTGCTTGTTCCCTTGCCATCTGAATCTGTCATGGCTCAGCATATTCATCACAAGGGGTCAAGCATGGGTAATGAAGCAGTTACGAGCTCGCTGGCAACTTCTATGCCAGCATTGTTACTGAAACGCAGCCCAATCCTCTGATGTCAGTTGTCTGTATTAGGGCACTGAATTTTTTCAGAGCCTCTGTCTTAGCTATCATTGTCATCATCATCATCCTCATTCTCCATACTACTACAAAGGTTTTTCCTCAAATCAAGCTGTGAAYCTTGGCTTTGTGTACATTAGAAGATCTTTGCCTCAAGAAGCACAAAGGACAGAATGAAAAATAGTTAATCTCCTGATGGCATACTCAGGCATATTCAGCTTCAACTTTCTGTCATTTCAGAAAGTTGAGCATTCTTAATAATCAAAAGTATTTTGAGATAATTTACACTTGTCTTCTTGAATAAATTGGTTAAACTTTCATTCTGCAGAAATATTAAGCAAGGAAAACTAAAAGAAGGAGATATTTTTCTTCTAGTTTGAGATTGTCTGTGTAAGACACAGACATAGCAATGATGACTTCTGAGATGAGGACAGTACAATACAGGTAATGATTTTATTCCCTAATCCTATTATTTCTCTGAATGTTGTTTTTTGTTGAAAATGCTTTGAGGGAGGTGATATATCCATAGAGAATTTGTAGCCTAATGTTTATAAATACTATGTATGTAGCTGGATAACAGCATTTATTAAGATTCAAATTTTCATTAGATCTTCTATACTCCACAAATTGTCRAATTTTAAAATTCAGATCTTACATCATCCTGTATTATTAAGTCTCAGGGTAAAAGACCACATGAAAGACTGAAGTAATAATTAGTGCCGCATCTGATATGACACCGGACTTAGCAGTTTTGTTTATCCTGTTGTGAATAGCAAAATATTCATTGTATAAGGGCTACAGTGTGACAATTCTAGATTAATGACCATTGTAATAATAATGGTTTTATTTCGTTGCTTGTTTATCAAGGTAAAAATAGATTTAATTTTATATGATTCATATGGTAATGTGTCAGTTTGGTTGTAACTAGTATTCTATGCAGGTTATCAAGATGTTTAGAATTACGTTCTTAGTGGTTTTATGATCTCTTTATCCTTGCGTGATATAAATAAAACATACTTCAGAAAATAAAAAAAAAAATATCTAATGGAGTTTTCCACTGGTTTCACTGACAAGCTATCATTTATTTCAATGAAGGCAAAGGTTGTAAAAACATTGCCATTTGTTAAATTTTATACATCTCCTGCTTCCAAATCTTATATACTATAGTCTACTACTGTCCAAAAAAAGCAGTTTCAGCAGTTATGGTTATCAGTCATGGCAGCATAGTATTTCCCTGCTCTTGATGAATATTCCTTTTTTTTTCTTTTTTTTTTTTTTTTTTTTTTTTTTCCTGATGCTTCAACTACGCTATTAGCTTCCTCAGACGGCTGGAATAACTAGTCTCCTTCAATGAAGGATTCCTAAAGGAGACAGAATGTGAGTTTCTCTTCTTCTGGGAAACTGATTTTATAATGGTGAAGGTGTCAGACATAATTAAGATGAATGATTGTGTACCCAGCTAAATGAATCTTATTGTTGTAAATTTGACATTTTTCCTATACTGTTCATGAGCCTAATAGGAACAAATCAAATGCACATCTTAGCAGGAGTCAGAGACAGGATAAAGCACACAACACTGCAGTTAAATAACTGCTGAAATTGMAGAACTCTGAAGACCTCCTTCAGATATAATCCTTTCTTTTCAGTATTTTCAACACAAATGTTGAAGGAGCAAATTTTATCTTTTATGACCTAAATGTGATTTATAGAAATTTTGTCAGATTTTCTCTGTAAAGATTGCAAAAAAAGTACATAGGCTCTCAGTCACAATCATATTTTGAGTCTCTCATGAGATATTTGGATAATTTTAGAAATAAATTAATAAGATAGAAATGTCCACTATTATTATTTATAATGTCTTTCTACCACCTTGTCCCAGCAACCTTTAAACTCTTTCCATTTTTTTTTTTGTTTTGTTTGTTTTTTTAAGAAATAGCATCTAATCCATCCATCTCAACAACTTTCTCAGTAAGTTGGCTTCCAAATGGATTTCAGATTCTGATGAAGATAATCACATRTTTATTCTTTCAGGGAAAAGAAAAAAAAAAACACATGCCATCATTTAGCTTGCTATCAATTATTTACAAGCACTAAAAAAATTATTTATGTCTCAGTGTACTGTAAATAAGGAAGATATCCAGATATTACTAACCACTGCCAAATTTACTGGCAAAACCTTTATTTATATTATGTATGGCTCATAATTATCTCATATTAAGAAGTGAGCAGCAACTACCAGTCCACAACACCCAGTGGTCCAAGAAAAGATAGTGTTATCTTTTGACAGTCTGATTTTTGGCAACCAAATAAAACCTRTTATGGAGATAAGAAACGCAACAAAAAACAAATATCCAATGCATTTAAAGCAGAACACACATAGCAAATTCAGATAGGACATTGAATTGCAAGCCAAAGAAGAAAATAACAACTAAGCAAATTCTACTGTCTAAAAAGCATAAAAATTGTCTCAATGTGATCCAAATGAGTACAAAGGAATCATTAAGCTTAAGCATAAAATTCCTCCTGGTGAAGAGTTTGGAATGGTAATTTGCTATAAWGTCTGTATTCTTCCTGAAGAAAATTGGTTTAATCAATCGTAGGACCCAAGGACAGGCCATATGTGAACAGAATTCCCCCGCTCCACACCATTGATGATGTGGTTAGTRTAACTCATGCTACTTTATAAAGCAAAGAGCCGTTCTCTGTGACCAAGAGGGTCACAGGTAATTTCTTTTCCTCCCACTACCAGGCCCTGAAGATCCTGTGAAGCAAGTAGGAAAAGAAAACATATTTCTTCTGCAAYTCTGTATCTGTGTCAAGATTCCTCGGTGCCAGGCCAATTAATTCCTTCCTTACCAGCCTTGAAGGTCCTAGGCGCTTGAGCAAACAGGTGGTGTTGACGACCTTATCACAGAACAAAAAAGCATAACAAACACACTCCCCATAAAATCAAACAGTACCTTAGTCCTCTGTGGTGATATTAATTAGATGGACAGAGGACATTTGGGCATAACATTCATGAAATTATAGATTTCTCAGTTCTCAAAGAAGTAGGGATGGGACTCAGCAGAGCTGCCACCTTGGAGCTCTGAAGGGCAGCCCTTGGTTTGTTTAGGTTTGTTTGTTGTGGTCAACACAACCCCGGGAAGATAGTCCTGAAGGGCAAAGGAATCCAGGAAGGCTGGACATTCTTCAAGAAGAAAATCCTAAAGATGCAGGTGCAGGCCACTGTCATGTCCCAAAAGATGTGTCAGCAGCATAGACCGGCCTGGCTGAACAGAGAGCTTCGGCTGGAACTTTGGGGGAAAAGAAAGTTTATGACTTCTGTCAGAAGGAGCAGGAAACTCAGAAGGATGTTGTGAGGTTATGCAGAGAGAAAATTAGAAGGACCAATGCCCAAGTAGAGTCTAATCTGGCTCTGCCACAAAACGCAATAAAAATGCTTCTATAAATACATCAGCAAGTAAAGGAGAACTAAGGAGAAACCATTTTTTTTTCTGAAAGTATGACAACTGTTTTCCAGCATATAATTGGGAAGCATAATAATGACTTAGGCTGCAATTTCAATGTGATACAATACAAACAGACCCATACAATTAAAGTTGCAAAAAAAAAAAAAAAAAGCAAAGAGGATGCTGCTCTGGGCAGTCCTCTCTGGGACTTAACACAGCAAGGGAGCAAGTGAACAAGAACACATGAACAAGTAAAAACAGGATAAAAATTGGAAAAAAAAAAAGAACCTTTTATCCACTGTCATCAGTGAAAAAGGAAAAAGAAGAATTTATTATATGTAATTCAGTATATCTTACTCACCCTGTCTTAACAAAAGGACATCATGGCTTGCTTGCTCAGTAAAATTAGAATCTTTAATGTACGAGGTAGAGACAAATTTTCCTAAAAGACCAGTGTCCTTAACAAGTGTAGAATTCCAGGGTACCTTTTCTGCTATTAAAAATTATCCTTAAAATGGTCTTTTAAATGATCACAGCATGACCAACACACTCAAGTGTGAAGGACAAATGGATCTCCACAATCAGTACCTGAATTCCACTCTTTAAATTTTAAATGTCAAAACCTTTATTATGCCTTATTAAAYCCAAGCAGAAGATCTTCGAAAAATAACCACAAAAGTTAGAGCAGAGTAATGAGTCAGCATTTACTGGATGACCTGTTGTACCTGCACAGGTGTTCAGTCTTGGCTTGTGGTCTCAGGAAAGTAACTGAAGTGAACCTTTGTCTCAGTGTAAGATTCCATGGCTGACATTTCACATTGGATTTTTATTTTATATAGACCATTATATTGTATCAACTSATGTCTGGACCATAGAGTTTTATTGCTTTGATTTTTAAAAATATCTAGTATTAGGTCAAAGCAGTCATGTCAACATAATTTTGGTCTTTGTCCAATGATCAGGAAGAGAAGATGTGTACAGAGATTTCCTAATCTAATAATGCTTTCAAGTGGATATAACTCAGAATGTGACTCAGACAGTAACAGCCTTTTCTGTTAAATTCAAAGGCTCTAGTTTAACTTACTACACATGATCCATCTAGGATCAGAGTTGCATTCATAAAAGTCCCTCAGAATTAGCATACTGCTCAATACTGAAAGATTTTACAGCTAAAAAGCATTGGTAGATGACAATATAAAATATTTATAATCAGCTGTCATCTTGATTTCAGTGGGACAACTCACATCAAATAGATCTTGTAAGTGTTTAGGATCAGCCCCAGGCTCTGTCTCTAAACTTTTGTTAGGCATAATCAGTGTCTCACAAGCAGAAACATTAAGAGGTTTTTCAACTGCTGTAATGTGTGCAGCATACATTATTTTTAATCTTGTTTCTAAGAATTATGTAAAAAAATTAAGTAAATGTTGAAAACATTAAAAAATTAAACAAACATTGARCAGATTGCTCAAGGTGGTTGTGGGATCTCCGTAGCTGAAGGCTATTGAGAGTAGAAAATGCAAACAATTTYACTCTGGGGTGGGAGGACAGACTATCTAACTTCTTGAGGTCCTTTCAAGAGTAAATCATGATGATTGTGAGGCATTTTTGCAGASAAGCAAAGTACTTCTTGCATCCCTGACAGTGCTGCAAACCTGCAGACTGCAGGTCATTGAGGAGAACAATGTTTCTTGGTCAGCAAATTGTCATAAAGGAGCAAATAACTATCAGCTGAAATTCAATTGCAGGCTGCTTCCTCCCTACAGCAGGAAAGAAACAGAAAATTAATTGGAATTCTGAATGAAAACCAATTTGCTAGCCCAGTTCCRAGCTTTGGACAAGCCCTTATTCTTGAAAGAAACTTTCATGTTGCAGCCTATCCCCTAGGAAGAGTATAAGGGGATTGAGGACACACTATATAATGGTTATATAAGGCCTTATAAAGGATCAGAGTAGGTATTTCACCATATCTAAAATCATATTTATGGAGATGGATGATTAGGAATTAGGATATGTACAGARTGTGTCAAATATGGTTTTTATAAGGTGAAATGGCTTCTAAAATTGATTGGGCCATGACCAAATAGCTTATGTCCAAAAGGGTTAAGGAAATAMCGAGAGAAATTGAAGCAGCTTTGGCAGACATTTTTATGTACTTCTGCTCTTCAAAATAGATCAAGTGAGATCTGAGATGACTGGAGAGTAGCCAACATAATGCCATTATTTTAAAATGGCCTAAGGAGAGACAAGGGAGGTAAAGACTCACTAACTCATTGGAATTCTCAGAGGATATGGCTGTCAACCTAGACAAAGGAGATATGCACACGAACTTTCAGAAAGCATTCAGCAAAATTGTGCGCTGTAGGTAGTCCCAGCTGCAAAGTCAAGAAATGAGCTAAGAGCAGACATRTTACGCTGAAAGGAATAAATCAGCTGTAACAAATGCATGCTGAAAATAGAAAATAAAGTTAATGAGGACATTTTTGATAAAGTCAGCTGCTTAAAAAACAAATGTATAAATGAGAAGTGACACAGCAGGCTGCTAACTGCACTTCTCCTTGCAAAGATCCTTCCCAAAGGAGGTGTCTTCCTTGAGATTGAATCATTAATGTTGATCTTTTCAAGTCTGACATGTTTGCAACGCTATTGTACTACCCTCTGCTGTCAGAGCTCCCTCCAACATACTGCCCTCCTTCACTTCAACACAGGTTAACTTTCATGGTCATGAAAACATTTTCCTGTCATACTCAGAAAAGAATTATTCTTTATTTGCACCATGGGAAACTGCAGCAGAAGGTTCCCATACTATCCTGTGAGACTGAGGGGAAAAATCATCGATTCTGGCTCTATACCATTCAGTCCATGACAACTTTATTGATATTACTAGCAATGGAATKATTTTATACGTGAGGGCTGTGCTATTGGCTGAGATCACAAATCAGTGTAGAAAATAAACATATTCCATTGGACAACCTGTGAGCAAGTCAAGATAGATTTCTATTAGTAGGAAAGCAAGAACAGCCTCTGATCCTGATTAGTAATTTCATGAGCTATCCAGTCCTACGATTGTTATTTATTTTTCTATACTGCTTTTAAAGAATGAAGAGATGAACAAAAAACTTTGGAGGGATWTATCAAAAGTATTACTCCTTGAGATGGCATCATCAGTCTTCCATAGCAAATGTACTACCAACAAAGCAAGGAATTTATATTTATTTAACATTTTCCATAACATTAATTGAGGATTGTATAAAATATTTCTTATCAGCTTTGATAATAACATGGGAATTAGTTGGATGTATTTTATGAGGTTAATATGGTCCAAAAATAGTAATAAAGATTTTAAAATAATTACAATTTTTTTTTTWAAGTTTTCTTTTAATCAGCAAGCGGAGTATATCTTCAGCAGTGTCTTCTTTCTCACAGACATTCCCTATTTTTAGAGTTATTTAAAATATTTTAGCTGAATCTGTGTTTTAAAATTGCTTCATACTGGAAACATCCTTTTGAGGATCTGAGGAAACTAGTTAGAGAATCATGTGCTAGTGTAGGTCTTATTGAACAGGCAACAGGTTATACCATAACTTTGAAYGTACTAGTCACCAACTTTGTGACTTTTAACATTCTGCTTGTATCAGAAACTCTGAAAAGGTCAAACAACTATATAATATATTTAATTCCCTTTCTGATGAAAATTTATATGTTTTTCCACTCCATTTGAAAAGATAGTATTAGTGACACCAGATTTGCTAATCTGCAGAGATCATAGAAGCATGGAGTCAAAGAATCATTTGGGTTGAAAGGGACCATAAAGATCAGGGGAAATGTCCTCAAGTTGCATCAGKCAAGGGTTAGATTAGCTATTAGGAAAAAGTGTTTTAAAGGTGTGACTGTGGCACTTGGGAATATATTTCAGTGGTCAGCACAGTGGTGCCAGGCTAATAGTTGGACTTGATGATCTTACAGGTATTTTTCAACCTTAACAATTGTATGATTCTATGATCTAATTCCAACCCCCCTGCCATCACCAGGACCACCTTTCATTAGATCCAGTTGCTCAAAGCCTCATCCAACCCGACCTTGATGCTGTCAGCTACTCTGGACAACCTGTTTCAGTGCCTCATCAACTTCACAGTAAAGAATTTCTTCCTCAGATATTTAATAATYCAGTTATTCATTTGACATCCAAATAAATCAAGTCTTGATACTAAAATTTTGCCTAGTSTCCTGGACCTCAAAAAATTCAGGAGTTCTGAGCTCCTGAAACTGACTGTGAAGATCCTGAAACTGACTGTTTATAATATATAATACCAGTAATATTTAAATCAATAAATAATAAAAAAATACACATCTAAACTGAATATAAACAATAATCTATATTCAAAATAAAACTTCCAAATTGGGTTGAATCACTTTGTTGTGGGGCTTGGCTCTGTGGCCCTTAAAATCTCCTCTACAAAATCAGCCTATCTCCTATGTTTTTAAGCATTCTATCTCAGATTTTTTTTCCTATTTCCTGTCTTCAACCATCAAGATGTTGTGTTGTATGGGATATGGTTGGCAAGCTGCTGGCAGCAGGGSCTGCAGAGGGGCTCTGTGAGGAGAGGCCAGGGATGCCCTGTGCCAGACACAGATGGCTCCAGCAAGATCCAATCAATGCAGGGCACAGCTGACGTGGGGAATGTATTCAAGAAATGATTTAAAATGCACAACAGAGGGAGGATGGAATAAAAAAAGGCATGAAAAACAGCCCTGCAGACACCAAGATTAAAGAAGGAAGAGGATAAGGAGATACTTGTAGCCTGTGGGGAAAACCATGGTGGAGTAGATATCCACACACATGGACCGCCCTTCACCAGAGAAGTCAGATACTCCTGAAAGGCTGTGCACAGTGGAGAACTCAAGCACAGTGGGAAAGACTTGAGGATGAAGTGACAGAGAGGAGCTGTTACTGACAGCTAGTTATATGTCAGCTGGGGTGGGACTGGAAGTARAGTAGCTGGGAATGAATGGGGTGGAAATGTTGTTCTTTGCTTGCTGCTATCCAAATCTATTTTAATTGAYAACAAATTAAATTAAATTTCCCAAATTTGAGACTACTTTGTCCATGATAGGAATTGGTAAGTGATCTCCCTACCTTTATTCAATGTTTTTTGCAACTTATTTTCTGCCCAGTTGTCTTTAGGACAGTGGCTGGATGTCCAAGGTTGGCCGCCATATACCTACATAGCTTAACAGGATCCTCATTTGCCAAAAGAGAGTAGTAGCTCAAAATACATGGTTAAGCAGAAGAGATTACTCTAAATCATTTCTATCTCTTTTCATTGTCTCTAGATGGAGCTAAGATTAAACAATCAATTTATCAAGTCTAAGGTTTGGTGAGATGAATTCTGTCATGGCTGGCAAAATGAGAGGTAGAAATGGAACAGAAATTACTAAAAATAAAAAGTGTTTCAGATTTACCTGGTTACATATGGTGTTATTTTCCTACCTCTGACAAATGTCATCAGATTAAATTAATTAAGAAAAGTGTGACAGGTATTGCACTACGAGGTAATAAACCATCAGATAAGACACCTTCAGTCAGAGAACATATGCAACATACAAAACATTCATGAACCTTGATCAACAACAGAAAGGTAACAGGTCTCTCAGTTCCAAGGAACTGCTTTGAAATAGAAGCAACTTGTGCTGTTCCCAGTGGAGAGATGTGAAATACTGGAATTCATGTTACAGTAAAACAGAAGATTCAGTTAAAGTAGAAATCATAAGCTCACATCTATTTCAGTCTGTCATTAACTTCTCTCCTAAACATGGGTATTTTGGGACTCTAATGGCAACACTCATGTAGTTATTTCTGTATTGTTCATCAGTGCTCCAACACTCAAATCTAAATGAGAAAGGCCGTAAAGAAAGTCATGTTGTTTTATTTTTTCCCCMTCATTCATTTAAAAGGTTTTCTCAGGGGATTCTTTGTAATACTTTCTGACCCACAGTTATGATGTCTGCCTGCTTCCTTCTAATTAACAGAGATAGCCCTATGTTTTTGCACCCAGTATTCCCCKGAAAATCAATTCCCCTGCCATGAACTTTACTATCAGGAAATTCTAACTCAGTATTAAAATACAAAAATAAATGCAGTGGAAGAAATGAAGAAGACTTTGTAAAGAAGCCCATATTTCCACAGTGAACTTCACCACTGGTCCTACAACTTCTAAGGTCTGACTCTTAAAAACCTATTTCTTTTAAAAGGATATGTTTGGGGTATTCAGCCCAAAGAACCAAAATAACAGCAAAATCCTTCTCTTCAGTTTCTCTTCAATGTACTTATGATATTTGTTTAAAACTCATTCATAAACATGAACTGTGCATACACAATAAAGAAAAAAAAACCAGCAAAGAAAACCTTCTTTTCAGCCATGTATATATTGGAAATCTTTAATTCCCAAGTGGTAGTCTTTCACTGCKGGATGTTTGAAAATGTGTCTGAACATCATACATGTACTCTACAGAATTACTGCCCTTGGGAAAATCCTAGTGACTTTTCATTTTGATAAGATACTGAATACTAAAATTAAATTAATGGCTTAATGAACTCATCTTTACTGAAATGGAAGTGGTGGGCAGAAAAAAGGAATTAGATGAAAGTATTTACCATAGGAATTTATGTCAGGTATTCTTTTTATTTTATTATTTTATTTTATTATGTATTAGCTTTCAGCTGTGAAAGAAAAAAATACATAAATTATTGTGTTGAAATTCTTAAGAACTAGTAAAGGGACTCATCATAACATAAAACAAATTTTGCAAATATTCAATAACTTATACATTACACTGAGACATACTCCTTTTTTCTTTTTCATTGTTATAATTCTTAATGCATAATAATCTTAGATTTTAAAGGAAGCAGAAGATACCTAGATTCAAAGTCGATGGGTTTTTTTCCCTTTCCTTGTTCAAGTAGAATTTGAAAGCTACCCCTCAAGGTTATTTCTCTCTTAGATTTTTCCTAATATGAAAATAGGAAGAATTTTAATGCTCCCATTTATTTTCTTTGAAGAATATTTATGCATATTAGGACAGAATCACCAAAACTTCTCCAGCCCCTATCAATTAGAAAGACCCCTGAAAAATAATCTTTTAACAGCACCTTTTCCAGCCCCTTTTCATTCTAAAGTACAGATTTCATATAGCCTCACTGGGTCCCTGAATGTTTTCAGTTGGAGTTTTATCTTTTTGGTGKTTTTGGATGGTAACTTTAAGGGTTTACAACAAAGTAAAAGATGCATGTGCACTGTAAAGAATTTCTGTATCCTAATAACCTCCATGAACTGTCAGAAGACACCAGACAACACACCGTGAGGCAATTAGGATATCAAGGTAAGTCAGCAGCAAGCCGAGCAGTCTGTTTTTGGGTTTGTTTTTTATTCAGCAATTATAGTGGAAGAAATAGATCTAATCCTTGTTTCAGGAAGCAAGTAAAGGTCTGTGGCTCTCATGTTGAAAACAAAATGCAAGAAAGCCTGKAAGATGCTTGATGAACCACTGAATATTTTTACTAATCTTGTCTCCAATTAAGTAAACCAATTCCTCCTTTATTTACACATAATTTATAGACTTTAAAAAAAATTGAAAGCTCTTAAGGTTCACCACAAAGGACTGCACTGAAGGAAGACTATACTTTAATTGAAACAACACATAGAAAGCAATTTAYGCAGAATATAGAATCCATTGTTTCATTTGTTTGAAGTGTCTTGCGAGACTAATGATGTCCTATATTAAAAGTACATTGATATTCCTAATATTCTTACAAAATAACCACTTTCTACATAGCTATTAAGTACAAAACCCAAACAAATAAACCCCAAACAATCCCTCAAAACCCCAAACAGAACTAGGTGTTTCTAGCCCATGTATGGATACTTAATTTTTTTACAGAGCTTGTTYAGTCCCTAAAAGCTGACTTTCAGACAACTAAAAAGGTTCATGCAGTCATTTTACCAAGGTATAATCATATATGCTTATATCATATAATCAGTAAGGTAAACAAAAATTTGTTTTGTTTTCTTCTTATTTTTTCTATTGCTGTCATCTTCTACTCTCCTACRTACTTTCCTAAACCTTACCTTCAGCATACCTTGGAATTCTGCTCAAGTAGCCCCAAACAGCACACACAGGGCCAGCTCATCATCTCAATATGAAGCTGAGTATCCCACACAGGATCTTATGCGTGATGTGAACCACAGAGGAAGCTGGAGATGGAGCTGTTATTTGTTTCAAGCCTTTCCCCTCTTGCTCTAGTGGAGCAGTTCAAAAGTTTGGCTCGTCATCTCCTAGTCACACTTGGCTTTTCAAAACTACATCTGCCTCTTCAAAATGCTCACACACCTTGACAGAAAACTCATTCTTTATTTAAGCAAACARCAAATAAAAGTATTGGTGTGCAAGTAATCAAATGGAAAGATAAAGAGTTCAGTCACCCAGCTGCCTGAATCTAAAGATTACTTGCAGTAGTTTTCCTTATACATAATTAATGTTAGACATATCTTCTTAGCTGAGATTTTTACCACAAATTTTCATCTTTTTCATGTCTTTCACCATCTTGCTRCAGTTAATAAATGGGAAACTTCTTACCTTCATCATTATTTGTTGTTTTCAAAATTCTGGTTGCAAGTATCTGGTTGCTTAAACGGATGATTTGTAAAAGGGATTAATCATATTTGGCAATTATGTTCTACCAGCATATAGACCTCATGGAACAGCTTTTAATTCTTTCTTTTCTTTTTCTTTTTCTTTTTCTTTTTCTTTTTCTTTTTCTTTTTCTTTTTCTTTTTCTTTTTCTTTTTCTTTTTCTTTTTCTTTTTCTTTTTCNTTTTTTTTAACCTGGACAAAAATTTAAAGCAGCTCTCTTAACTTCCAAGCACAGTTTTTTTCTGTAACACAGATATCATATTAATATATCATTTCATAACACACCTAACCTAAATTAAGACTATTTTATGTGACTGTGTCAAAATGAACATTTAAYTCATATTCTTGTGAGTTCTCTTTTATTTTGTGAGTGCAGCTGTCCAATTCTGAAACCAAATAAGCTTTGTCAAGTAAAAGTATTCATGCTCACTTAAGTAGTAGTACAGGAGAAGATGATTGATCTAACTAGCAAATCTAAAAAAAGGAATTCCAAAATAATGTGGTTGTGGTGGGAGAAATGGGCAGACACAAAATACTTAATAGCATGTCAGAGAGAGAAATCCATCTGGAAAACTCTGGGAAAAGGTGGAGAGGTTACTCAGTTAAGCTTATAAGTTGTTTTTAAACTTAATCCTTCCTTTAATTAAGCTCCAAATTGAGAAATATTTTCAATAATTGCCCAGATATTCACAGAGGAAAGAGTTTACACATTTCTTCAGCAAACCAAGGGGAAAAAAAAAAAAAAACCCAACTGTCCTTATTTTTAGGACAGTACAAAGTTGAAGGGCTAATAAGTGAAAATAAGCTTTTGTTAAGAACACGAACAATGTAAAATAAAGCCARATCCACAGTGCTCAAACTTAAAAGATAAAATCACAACTAAAATCTCTAAGGAGGTGGAGTAACATACCTTGATTTTTCAGGGATGCTTGGAGTTTCCTAAAGATAAATGTTTTAATATTATCAAGGCTCTGTATTGCAGAGCGATGGGATTTTCTTATTTCTTTTTACTGGTTTCTCTGTTCCATGATTTTAAAAGTGGAAGCTATCAGACAAAGCAAAATTCTTCTGGTGGTAAGGGGAGATGGATTCTGCTGGGAAAAAGAAGTATGTCCCAGGGAAAAAAGGTACCAAAACTAGCTAGAGGTTGCCAAGTGAAAAYATCACAGCAAGAACAAGTCACCTGCAAATGCAGAGATTGCTGAGAGGAGCAGAGAAAAGGCACTTAAGCCATAGAGGTGAAAGAAAACTGGAATTTGAGTCTTAATAGCAGATGATTTTTGCAATTTTGTGATGTCAGGAAGCTATTATTAGATGGAGACCCTGCAAAATTTGTATATTTCAATCAAGAAAATTATGATCTGAGCCATCAGATGTCTGTAAGTTTTATCTCAGTAAGATTTAAAATCTTGGGTAATTAAAAAGACTTTGAAGAAGAAGATAGTACACAGAGGAATACAGAAACTGGGAAAATGTGTAATGCGAGTYTGAAAAGGTGAATTATGACAGATTAATATCACAACATCCTTCCATGAAGTCATTGTTACATGGGAAAAGAAAAAGAAAAAATGAAGGTGATAAACACAATCCACCTGAATTTCACTATGAAATTGAGCTGGCAGCATGCTCGTGGGGCCAGGAGGGTCAATGGTGTCATGGGGCMCATCAGGAGGAGTGTGGCCTATGAGTCAAGGGAGGTGATYATTCCCCTCTACCCTGCCCTAGTGATGTTGTATCTGGAGACAATATCAATTCCATTTTTATAGTCCAAGAAAAACAAGGAGCTACTGGAGAGGGTCCACTGGGGGCCCACAAAGGTGGTAAGAAGTCTGAAGCATCTCTCTTATGAGAAGAGACTGCRGGAGCTGGGCCTGTTTATTCTAGAGAAGAGAAGACTGAAAGTGGATTTTGTCAGTAGGTGCAAACATCTCAAAAGCAGGTRYCAAGAGGAAARTGCCAGACTCATTTCTGTGGTGCCTAGCAACAGGACAGGAAGTAATGGCTACAAACTAAAATTCCAGAAGCTCCACCTCAACATGAGGAAGAACTTCTTTACATTGAGTGTGGCACAGCACTGGAACAGGTTCCCCAGGGAGGTTGTGGATTCTCCCTCTCTGGAAACATTCAAAACCCTCCTGGATGTGTTCCTGTGTCACCTGTTCTAGATGACCCTGCCTTGGCAGCTGGGGTTGGACCGGATGATGTCCAGAGGTCCCTTCCAACCCTAACARCTCTGTGATTCTGTGATTCAGTCAAGTGTTTAATGTGGCACAACACAGGAAATATTATGTGGGGGAAAAGGACAGAGATTAATAGTGGAATTATAAGGTGAATAGACAGCTTGAAGGARACRGGATGCAAAWGGGAAAARCTAAAACAGAAAAATATCAGATTSACTACCAACAAATCAAAAAATCAGCTCAGAGATCACTGTTATTTAATAATGTCATTAGTGATGTTGGCATGGATACTAGAAATATAATGAAGTTTGCCAAAGACATTATGTTGGAAACATCATCAAGCAGTGCTCAGAAATAATATAGAAAAAACCTGATGATCTTGAGAATCACAGCAATAGGAATTAAATTAAATATGTGTAGTACAGATRTAAAATCACACACWTTTATTGTGTCAGCAGGATTGCCARCTGAAATTTGAAAAGGATGAGGACAAGAGTTTGAATATAGGATGTCTGGAGCTGCCAGCATTTTCTACCYATGACAGTGAAATACAAGTGTAAGGTGCATCACATGATACATTTTTCAGTATAATTAAGGAAWTTTACTTCTGTCAAATATATTCATCAGGATACATTCTTGGTCAACCTGGTTTGATGAAAAAAAAAAGTCAAAGGGAATCAAGCAGAGGAAAGAGATAATGCAGCCATGTAGGGAACTTAATTAGATCAGAAATGCATAGGCTTTTGCCAAATCTTCACAATGAATTCCAATCAAACCAGGTGTATTGAATAAGCTTCAATTGAAAGAGCTTTTTARAATGCATTCTCTAAACACGTACAAGTTTTTCACTTAGGAAAGCACCTTTTTAATTTACTTCATTTAGCTTTATACTTACCATGAAAAGAAAGCTAGAGAGGTATGTCAATAACATAGGTAATGAGTTTATGAGCAGAGACATAAAGAAGATCTGTTGGGGAAAACTCATCTCAAGTAAGTTTATAGTGCTAGAATTATTCCTTTACTAAAATTATTCAAAATGCTAAGCAATGCATTATTAACTGTATTCTGCTGGGTGCTACATAAAAACATTCTTCTAGTAGAAATATTGTTGCCCACAAGACACCAGTCTATAAATTGCAACCAGCTTTGTGAATAGTTATACGATTTGGGAAACATGAATCCATGCTGCAATGAGTACTTTTTTTTATTTCTCTGGATTTGCTAAAAAAAATACTGCATTAAAAATAAAGGTGGAAATAAATTGAGTTGTGACGGCTTAATCTTACGGAATCATCGAAACACCCCCCCAAAAAAAACCTATGGGGGGAGAACGCAAGGCCAGAATTCAGTATTTTGTTTAATCCTCCAAATGTTAGAAAAAGTCAGGGCATTTCAGTGTGGGCTTTATTGGAATGCCAAATAGGTTGAAGTTATTTGTGTGAGTCTCCTGATTGAAAGCATGGAGCACATGTAGCCCGTTTAGGTGCTGCTTTATTTCCTTAGATCCTTAAAACAAAGGAGAAACTGTTGAGGGAATAAGGTATCCCTGTGAGAAATTTATTTCCTATTTGGTTTCATTCTGTCAAAATAACTCTCTATCAGTTTCTCGAATCAGGACCTTTGATCTATCCTTCTGGTCTAAACAGAACAGACATGTCTGAGAGGCCCTTGCCTGGAAGAGGGTAATGAACAAAGAATTCAAGCTAAATATGAATGTATATTAAAGGAAATAGTCTGAGATTGGGGRAAAAAAAAGGAATGATAGGTAGAAATATTACCAAGGAGATTTTTTTTAGCACACTTCCTTAGTGGGGAAAAAAAAAAGAACCAGGAAGAGGAAGAATGAGGACAAGATTCTGTTGATTTAAACCTTTGTTTTATGTCTTCTCTATCTTTTGAGTTAAATAACAGACAAATTTGTTTTGAAAACACTGATACACATTATTGAATGTATAATTTTAATGTATAGAGCAGATGACAAGAGTACTTTGACAATGAATCTGAGGGAGATCAATGTAAGATGAAAAGYGGGACAAGGAAACTCTTGTGTCAGGGACTTCTGAGGCTAAGCCTGAGTTGTTTGAGAAGTGGAAGAAAAGAGGAGGAGGAATAAGCATGTTAGAATATTCATTTCTTTAACAATACTCTACAAATAAGGACTGTTCAAGATGAAATCATGACTAGTAGTTATCATTCTGCACTTACRTATAATAACTCATGTTMTAAATATGTTCATCTGATTGAAAGTGCATGGTTCATCTCTCTAATAGTCAGGATAGTGATATTTACATACAGTGATATTTCTACCTGAAAGCAGAGATCTAAATTGCATTAATCCACTCTGAAAAGCAGTTATTCTTCACTTGACTACAAAAAGTCTATAGAGCACTGAACTCCAACACACATGTATTTATATTTAGTCATATCTGTCCAACTGCTGTGGACTTTTATGTTCAAATATTGAAAAGTTCAATGCAAACCTTTATTCAATCATATTTATCTGTTAATACTTTGAAGAGTTTTGCTTTTTAATCTAAGAATCCATATTTCATTTCTTTAKATAAAATGGTATAATTTACGTTTTATTTAGTAATTTTGGTGTGGTAGTTAAAAATAAAAAAAGCACAAGAACTAGTCATATCTTTAATGTCTGTCAATATTGGAATGGATTTGGCAATGCAACAGCTATAACCTTGGAATAAGCATATGCCTGCTGCTCTACTTAACATATTCATATGAATATAAATAGAAGCAGTAACAAAGCTTCACATTTTTATGATATGTTGATGTGTTATGTATTTRAAATACATAAGTTAAAGAAAAATATTTCTGTGATTTCTTCATTTTTCCATTATTTTGATATGATACACTTTGGCTTTTCTTGTAGCAGCATTTATTTGAAACAGCTCATGGTTTTGTTTTTTATCCTTTTGCTTGTTCACCTGAAACACTGCTGGTGCCAGTATTGCTTCAAGCTCTYTAAAAGTAATGGTTAAGGGCCAGAAGTGCAAAGACAAGGACAAAACACCATTGCTTCAGGGCTCTATTCAATTCTCTTTAATCAGGCAGAGTCGCCACTGAAATCAGTGACAGCTCTGCCTGAATAAGAAGGGCTGGATAGGGATTTCAGTGCTATGACTGTGTAGCTTAACAAATCTGCCCTACATGGCAGGAAAGGACTAGCAAAGGAAGAACAAACAGTTTCTCTCAGCTAAAAAATACTCTATATTCATTTTCTCTGGCATTGAAATAAAGCTGTAAACTTTTTTGAGAAATGTGTTCTTTCCTCTCTTACTCCTCTGTAAACATATAAACATCTCATGTGTTGAAACTCAGCCAAAATATCTCATTCCTATCCCTATCCATCTCTTTTCCAGTATCATGCCCACTTTTGTACAGGTGAGCTTTCCCATTTAAGAAACTTTTCTATCATGGCCAAAAGAGAAAAAGGAAGTACCTAAGTGCACTAACATGACCTAATGTAACCTAAGTCCTCTGATAATGTGCCCCATAGTTTAAAAATGTTTAAACATATTTCTTCTTAACAGAAAAGTAAAAAGAAAAAATTCTAAAATATGTTTTGAAATTAGAGGATATTCCTCAGCAGACTCCTTTGAGAGCCACTGAGTCATGACTTAMGTCACTTCTGTAGAATACTCTTAATTAGTACCATGGGAATAAAATGCTAATTATTTATTGTCAGAAAAATAAAGATCAATAGCAAATTGCTACTCTCCTGGCTTTAAAATATACATTTTTGCTATCCTTTTATTTGTTAGAATACAATAAGAGTTGGTGAAAAATATGGTAACTGCAAAACACTGAGCAACAGCCTCAAGTGTGAATTTCCATGCTGCTAAATATATTGTCCTCATTTACTGACATGAAGAGTCACTTGGCACTCTCTGGTGCAATGGAATTATAGATTATGCAATTCTTAATCAGCTGTGTAATGCACAAGCCTTCCTCACCCAATTGTACCGGTTCAATTTAGGTCATTAAAAGTGCCACAAGGCATCTTTCCTCCTCTGGCATTGACTGTCTGGAAAGACATGATTTTCCAGCAGTATAAGTCAGCAGTCACCTGCTGAGAGAGCCGGTGTGGCTTTTAAAAGCTGGTTCAGCACAAGAAGAAAAAGAGAGCTGACGCTAACTATAGTTGTCAGAAACAAGTACTGGGCTTTTAAACATCTCTGAAAACCAAACTGGAAGGGAGAAGGGGAAAAAAAAAAGCGAATTAAACAAATGGAGAAAAAGAAGCACAACAAAGACAACAGAAGGGAGAAAAACATTAAAAAAAAAATGGAAAAGAAGGATCAAACAATAGCTCCTTGTAGAGTGGTATTAAAAAACAAAGCAACAAAAAATATATGTTCATATTTTAAAAAGAGTCCTGAAGCTCTATGCAATGGGTAATACTTCTAAATTAAAATGGATATTTCGGGTACAACACCGTATGGAATCATCAATGTCCATTGAAATCATATTAATTTCTCTGTTAGTTGTCTCAGTCTGTTTGATGTGTAGTCTCAAGAAAGTACAGGACCAAAACAATTTGACCAAAAAAAAAAAAAGACAATAATAAATGATTATGTAAATGCTATTTTTTTATATATACCTAAGTGTATTTTCCAAGGATGCATCTGCCCTATTCACCTGCTGTTTCACAGGTGATATGCCCTCTTGTCACAATGTTTGGTGGCAAAAAGTAATTTAGCACTGCACAAATAGATAAGAATCTATTTTACCAAAGAACCTACACACAGTATGCTAGCATTGTGCTTGAAAGCACATGCACAGAAACAAAGTACATGGTAATATCCTTGAGTACTGAGCATTAATTCGAGCTGACATTTGTTTGCCTAGGCAGGCTAAAAATSTTAGTAAATATGAACAGCTTATTTGGGAGGGGAAAGGAAGAGATGGTTACCATGGAGGGTGCAGTAGGGAGAGGAAGATAGATTAATGTTTCAAAATTCAGCCTCTGAAGTTAAAGCAAAATCCTACATATCAAAGGTAGTGGATGAATTCATAATTGGTGTGGATTTCATATTTTTCATAATAAGCTCTAGAAAATATATCCTGCAAATCAATCTACAGAAATATCTTTTGAAACAGGAACTAGGTCAAATGAATGGTTTGGGGGACATTGGTTTTCAGTGAGCAAGTTTTCCTGCCTCAAGGCTGGTATCTTAATTGCATCTGAGCATTGTAGTAGTTTTCCAAGATGGAAAAAATTATGCAGCTCTTAAGATCTCCTATGAAACACAACAAATTAGAATAATGTTAATTCATTAATGTTAGTCAATGAATGTTAAAGGTAAAATGGATATAAAGAGAGAATGGAATTTTTTCATCTGTTGCTGAAGATTTGTGATAAACAGAAGTAGGCAAAGATGGAATGAAGGTAGCAAAATTGAAATCATCAGCTCTAGTGATAACAGCTTTAGAGGAAGACCAAGAAGAGTGAAAAAATCAGGTGTATTCTCAGTTTTTGGATCATTCTCATGCACAGGCTGTAATTTGTAAATGAATAGCTTAGTCAGTACTCTGGCTTTAGCACAAGGGCATTCAGAAGAAGCATGGTATGGGTATAGAGTAAAATATCTAAGAGGAAGCATTGCATTTACAAGCTTGCATTTGAAGTCAGAAATATAGCAAATGTATCAAAGGGGAAATATAGTGAATAAGAAATATAGGTTCAAGAAGAAATTTATCAAAGATGTGTTGGTGATGGTATAATTTCTGCTGGTAGGAGAAAGATGACAAGATGAAGAATTTTACAATATTTCACAATGCAAATCCTATAGAATTCTAAGGATTCTACTTGGTTTTCTTTTTCTCCAATTCTGAAGAATTTGGCCTTTTGGTTTGGATGAGAACAGAAAAGCAGTTCTAGCACCAAGGTGCAATTTATTTGCTTCAGGTGATGAATGTTCCTCCCTCAACTGACCTTCAATTTTCAAAAATGACAAAAAAAATTCAAAATTTTTGATTTAGACTGGGAACACACCTAGTTCTAACAAAGGACTTTTAGAGGATGGCAGCTATTTACCGAAAAGTGTTTATGTAACAGAGTCAAGTTTCATTATCCAAAAGAAGACACTGACTAGAACAGCCATACRGTGTCAGAACAAAGACCCTTCTTGACACTTTCTTATGCACTGGTTGATGTAATTGGTCATACTAAGAATCATCCCTTTGGTGCCACACTTTGGCTCTCCCATATTTGCCGTCTTCTTTAGTACAACACTCACTCTCTTCTCATTTTTTTTCAGTTACTCTCTCTTGAGATTATTTTGTTTCCCTCAAGTCTAATTTTTTGCACTCCGTTTGAGAACAGAAGACATTTTAGTGTTTTTCAGAGACATATCTATTGTGTGTTGCTCATTGGCATGAGTAAGAACTCTAGCCATTGGTAGTCATCCTCCTACTATCTCTCTTTTGTCAGAGGRATGATAGATTATTATCTTTGTCCTCCTGCACTCATTGTTTGTTCATCTCTAAGGGGAAAACCAACAGGAACAATGGTAGATGAGGGTGTCTAGGTGAATAAAACAGCACTATAACTAAGAGGACTGCTCTGGTCCTGTCCTCCCTCTTTAAACTATCTGTGGCCCACCACCACGATATCTACAATAATATTTAATATCTTTATCAGACTTTTCTTCTATCACCTTCCAAAAGTTTAGGATCTAGAGACTGTCTGCATCCAACCTTTATGGAGAAAAACTTCTGAAAATCTACAGCAGCATTTTCATTCAAGAACACAGAAGGCCAACATACAAGCAAAACYGTGAAGTTACAATTCCCTAATCATCCAGCAGACTTGGAAACGTACAGCACTTTGATGTTTGCAGACAATGTGCTAAGCTGAAGAGAATGGCAGGAGCTACCCAAAGGAATTCAGTGTATTTATAGTGTGTTCTCTTTGCTCTCCTATTTGTAATTCATCCTGCTTCATCTAGGGAATCAGTAAACATAGGTTTGCTTGAATAGGCTAAAGAGAATAGAAGCTTCCCAMAGATGAGATCTTTTACTTAGAATAAAGTGCAGTTGTAAGATCTATGTATTGTTGCATCTCACAGATTCACCATAATAGCATTTTGATTGCAATAGAAGAAAATCCCAACTAATTACTATGTTGAAAATAATAAGCCCAAACTTTGATAAGTAATAGTGTTCAATGCAAGTGGATTCTCAAGTGATGATATTTCTCAATATATTCAACTATTTCAGGTCATAAAATGACCAAGAAATTTTCTTGACAATTATTAGATATTAATAATACATATATACAGAAAAATTTATCCAAATAAGAATGCAGCAATATCTTCTCTAACTAGTAAACTGCATTGTAGTCTATATATTTCACCTTTTACCTCAGAAAACAGGAATTTTCTTTTATTGTAGTCAAATTTGTTGTTTCACAAAATRGCCTGAAGTTTGCTTACCAACAATCATATCAATAGCAGGAATTTACCAGGTGAAGTCTTCACCAGTTATGTGTTGTGACATAAGGAGAAATTTGGACAGAAAGGAATTCCTTTGGATTCTAAAAAGCAATAAACTTATTTACGCTATTCATGAGTTAAAAATATTTAGCCAGATTTCACAGTTTGGCAGCCAAACACCACCCAGCTGCTTGTTCACTCTCCCACAGAGCGATGGGCAAGAGAATTAGAAGGGTAAAGTGAGAGAATTCATGAGTTGAGATAAAGATACTTTAGTAGGGGAAGTAAAAGCTGTGTGTCCAAGCAAAGTAAAGAAAGGAATTCATTCACCACTTCCCATGGGCAGGCAGATGTTCAGCCATCTCCAGGAAAGCAGGGCTTCATCACACACAASTGTGAATTGGWTAGACAAATGACTYCATRTGYTCCTCACTYTYCTAAGCATGACTYCATAYGGTGTGGAATACCCCTTTGATCAGCTGGGTTCAGCTGCCCTGYTGTCTCCTCATTTTGGGGACTTTAGGGGCTGACACCCTACACAACACATGATCAAGGTAAACTGGAGCAAGATAGGATTCTGCCATATAGTTCTACCTGATCATATCTGAGAGTATTAAAAGCAAAAGCAACCAGCAAGACAAGAGGAGTAACCTTGACTGCAATACAGACAAAAATGTCAGTGATTCAATGGCCACAATGAATAATTGTTTTGTTTTGTTTTAATTGGTCAAAAAAATGGAACTTAAACTTTCTAAAGTTCAAATCAGATCCACAGCATTACATATGCAATATAGAACGATAAAACTTGCTGACAGTTGGTTGTGCTCATTAGGAATTGTAAGTCAGCAGCACTACTTTCAAAACCAGAAAACTGTTAATATGCAGACTTCAGCTGAAGGAATAAATCAAATAAATCAAATATTTAGCGTAATACGTATAGTCATTTTTCTATTTCTGCAATATATTTTGAGATCACAGCCTCTTTGGATTTATTAATTATTCCAATATAKTCCCCAAATGCCTTATGAAATTGTATATTATATGAAATACAAATAAAGAATCAGAAGCCAGGCATATCTGGTTCATGTCTACTCTATACATCTGAAATCTTTTGTCAAGAGAGCTGACCCAACTCATTAATTCGAAAAGACGTTAATAGGGAAACCAGTATCTTAAAGCCACCAAAATCCCTTTAACACTTTTCTAAATGATCAACACCTCTGAACAATGTAATTCATTGTGGATAAAGATTGTCAGTCTAYGGATATTGAAGCCTAGGCTAACAGAGGAAAATATCCACAAAACAACCAGTGGATTAGAAACTTATTGTATTAATATCTGGGCACATAGAAATAATCTATTGAAACAGATTTAATGCTTTGTATTTAAATTATCTTACTGAAAATAGTATAATTTAGAATAATAATAGAAACGTGGCTGCTGGGAAGGTAACAAAGTTAGACTCCTATCTGTGTAATTTATTTGCATTTACAAAACTCTCAGTCTGCACTTTACTTACATTCGGTCACTCACATTTGCTATCTTGGAMACTTTCCCTGGGCTTCCTGTAAAATTATCTGCTTATAAGTCAAGCRTTCAGAAGCTTAATGTTGTGACAGCCAGGCTTGTTTTGCATAAGGTATTCCAGACTCCTGTGTTCGGAAATTTCTTGCCAGAAAGAACAAAAATTCAAAGTGAGGTAATTAAAAAATGTAAATTAATCCATGTTTAATCCACACATAAATCTAACATAGTAAAACTATCCTGAAGTATCAAGCAATAGCATGTTGTCCCATCATGATACGTATTTTAAAGCAGTATTATCTGTCAAGTTATTTCATTGGGATGTTCTGTGGGAAAAAAAAAAAAATAAAGCAATGGTGAACATTTCAAGRTGGTTTCATCAGGGAAGTTCGAGACTGCTGCATTAAATGTTTGCAATATAATTCCATTATTTCCATGTAAAATAACTAATGTTAATTAATTAAAGAATGTGCTGCAGCCTCCCTCTGCACCGAGATCCTCCTCTCGTAACAACAGTACGATGAATAAAACTGCTATAGCAAGATTAGGTTCATGATGGCTCTTTCACAAAAATCAAATTCTTAAAGTTGATTCAGTTGTGAATTCAATTCTTAAAGATTCAATTGTGTCTGAACAAAATTATTTCCTGCATATCACCCCTACACAAACTGATCTATTGTGACTGCCATTTCTTATTAGTAGTGTACCTTTAAGTAGCACATTCTCTCAACACTTGTTGAGATATGTAAATTACCATATTAGGGACAGAGAACAGAGACCATACCTATTCTGCATTACAAACAAAAGACCTCTCCTACTTACATTGCTTTAACAAATGTTTGTACTTAAAGGTATTAGTTTAATCTTTAATAATCTTCTGATTTCTTTTACTGAAAAGAAGTTTAATTACTGTGTCCTACCTACTTGTCAAATACAGATTTAGTGTTCTAACAGTTAAGAGGACATAAGAGAATGTTGAACAATTGCATATAATTTTTAATTTCATAACACTAATTTCATACAAGAATATTATCCTTACCAGACATTAGTATAAACATAAAGATGCTTTTAGGCAACATTAAAATTTAAGTGTTTATCTATTTCAYTGGTAAGAGAGAAAGCTGCTTATGAACAGACTGCTTTGCACTAATTAAGGCACTTAGAGATAACACAGAAAACACTTCCTCTTTGGAAAAAGAAGTCATCTTTCTAAAAAGTTGTCTCTATTTGCTGAAAAAGAAAAATCTCAAAATATTATTTAAAAAGAACAAAACCAGCATTTCTCTTTACGGAAGTTGTAGGGTAGTAAGCACAAACGATAACAAAAGTATATTTTGTGCTGATATTCTTGTTGGTGCACTCAAAACAATTCAAAAGGAGCCTAAACAATACTTTCMAAATGGAAAGAGATAGCTTTTGTGTAAAGAAACACTGACAATTAAAATACAGATTAAACAAAGTAAATTAGGTGTAACACTTGCAAAACACTCCTCAGGTAAATGTTCTTCAGGACAAACTCTGTAGCCGTTTTGTGATCTGGGGAAGGCCCTTGATTCAGAGAAATTACTTTGAAAWTGGACAATTTTGGGGGTGATACATCTAATGAGACTGCAAGGTCTACATTTGAAATACCTTTCAAGTTTCACTTAACTGCAACTATAACAGGCTATCTTTGAGTAAAAAATACAGGCCTGGAACCAAAGACCCCCTTTCTAGTACTAAGACATACAGAAATTGAAACTACTGACTGCATCACAGACGAATCTGTGACTTGGCAGCATTCTCTGAGAACATCCTGTGCCAAGCACTTCTGGAATTATTTCAGTGGGAAATACTAACCACTTCTCTGCACATGGACATGTTTAAGTCACCCTAGATGTATTTTGTGATACACCAAGGACTGCAGTTTGTCAGAAGCATAAGTTTGAAAATGCTTCTGAAAGAGGACCCTTCTTCACAGACCATAACCCTGTGCCTTCACTGCCTTGGTTTTGTTCCCTGACTGCATGACTTTGAACCTGGAGCAACATTTCTGTTACACTCTACAGAAGCTCCACCAGCAGAGCTGAAAATGGTAGATTCATGTGCAGAGTGCTGCTCTGATATCAGGTATCTGTACTCGGTTGCTATGTTGTCAGAACTGTTCCGTGGGTAAACAAATGCACACAAACATAATGAATTACACTTGATTATGCAAATAATTGTGCCTGACTCCTACTCTGCTCTTTCATCTAAATGAGATCCTCCTGGGTTTTGTGATCATTACATTTTCAAACTGAATTGCGTGTCTGTGTGTAAATGGCAAAGTTAACATTTGAAAAGATTTACCAACATTAAACTACAAAAGTGCACAACGCTGCAATGCAGCAAGTTTGAGCAAGTGGAAAAAAAAAAAAAAAAAANAAAAAAAAAAAAAAAAAAAGATGATGATTCTGAGTTAAATTGGAAACGGTGACATCCTTTATGAAGAAATGCTGCTTCATGGTGCTCTAGCTTTAAAAAAAAAAAGGTTTATTATAAGTCTCAAGTTTCAGACTTCTAAAATAATTTTTCATTTTATTCTATTTTTGATTTWAAAAAACCCCACAGAACAGTTATAGTAAGAGAGCTTTGCAAGCAGTTCTTCTTCAGTCCCTATTAAAAATATATGTAAGATCAGAAACCCTCAGATATTATCAGCTTTATAGCCTGGAATCAAATGAGCCTCCACTAATTTTTTATGAAGGATTCTCTTCTGTGATGCCAAGTCCCTCATGATTTCAAGAGTTTCTGAAACACATGGTCCTAGTCCAAAAGGCATCACAGGCACAAAGCTAAAAACAAGGACCTTAAGACCCCCCTTGGGAGTCTCAGCCTTACTGACTGTATTATATGGATCAAGAGGCTTCTCTGGTATCCATGAATTTCCCTGGTGGTTTTGTGCTGTCTTAARCCAAAGCCTTTTAACTGATTCTTTTCCACTTAACAATTACAAAAGTTTGACAGCAAGAAAAACCCCAAATCTTTGGAAAGTTGGTCAGAAAAACATGGCTCTCTTCTGTTCCTTGTGCATTGGACTAGACCCAAAATAAGTCAAAGGGCAGTTATCTAAACAAATCAGTTTTTATTAAAAATAGCAACGTAGCCACTAAAAGGCTTTATTTTTTTTGTGTATAATCCTCAACCTTACTGTCAAGATTGTWAAAAGGTTGTTGACCCCAAATATKCAGGTTTTAAGAAAACAGTCCAGGMCTGTAATTTTGGACTCAATGCRTAAGTTTATTTAGTTAGTTTATTTTGAAGATTGTTTTTTAAGAATTATAACAGGTCTTATTCTTATAACAATAATTTCAAGTAAGTTGCCAACACATCATTGAATAGCCACCCATTAATTGCTAAAATTTAATTGATCAGGGTAATGAAGAACTAGTAATCCAACAATGTTTTTGTCTGTATGATCCTATTCTTCCATTTCTTGCCTTTTTATTGTGTATTTGTATATTTGTTTCCTATGACTTGTAAGAGTCAGATTTATCTTTTCAAGATGCAAACTAATTGTYGAATGACAAATCGCTTCTTTATTTTACCTCTAAGTTGAGCTTATGCTTTTATCAGAGGTTATTTTTTTGTTAGAGGTATTAAATACTTTGTTAATGTCTTCATGCTGTTTAACTGTGAAAGAATCTGGGAATTCATTTTTATTTTATGTCTTGTTCCCTCAATCATGGCAGTGTATTACACACATGTTTGGTTCAKGTAGCAGCAGTTCACACACGTGACCGGACCGGACAATGATCATAAAGGCTGGGGCAGCCGGGAGCTGAGTGAAACCTCTGTGTAGTAATGGAGTAACAACACTCAAGGTGTTCCAGCAAACTGAACAGTCTGCAAAAGGCTGAAGAAATTAATCTTCTAGTTATAAATTCATCAGGCCATTCTCTCACCATGCCTGACTGTCTCATATTCTTTCCTTCTATGCAGTTACAAAGCAATCTCTTCTATTCGTAGCACCCACCATGGGCCTCAGTCCTTTGGCACAACTAATTATTTACGTAGTCTAAAAATGTATGAATTGCATTCTTTTTTTGAGGAAAGAAACCACAACTGAAACAACAGCAAAAAGCAACAAAAAAGACCCCAAACCAAAACCTTTGAAAACTCAGTGCTCCCTAGAGTAATAATTGCAATTAAACATGTACACCAAAAACGCAAAGCAACTTTGGGAAAAAAAAAACCTTTCAATTTTCTTATTAATTTTTACTCATGTTAATAGAAAGCTACATAAGCCCTTAAGATGGACAATGCATTGTACAAAATTGAAAGTATAGTTATAATAAAATGCAACATTTGAAAAATTCTTGTGACCATGTGAACTTGTTCCTGAAYGCAGTCTGCAAGCAACAACTGCTAGATTAAAGAAAATACAAAAGTTTCAAACAAGCACAAAAGGTCAGAATTGTGAAATATGAACTAGGGACCTAATATTGCTTTGGCAGGTTAAGTTCTTAAACCCTTGCATGGTCTTGATTCTTAATTTTTACATGGCACTCTACATGTTCAAAATGTATACCTTAGAATTTTCACAAAATTAATCCACAAAATATATGTATAATTCCCATTTGATACAGAGCATAAAAAAAATTACTCACAGAGGTAGGTAGCAGGAAGAGAATCAGGACTCAAAACCTATTAATGCTTCACCAAACCCATATTGTCCTATGTCCATGTCCACCCAAATTCCTTGTAATTGAAAGATAAACTGATGAAAGTTGCAAACAATWTGAAGATATAATCACTTCTTCAATCAATTAAACACAGTGGACTTACAAATTCACATATTTCGTAATGCGTCTAATGAAACTTAAAAGACAAATGGAGTGTTTCATTCCTAACTGGATTATCTTTGGCTTGGTTTTTGCTTTGTTTTGTTTTCTGGCACTCAGCTTGAAAAGTTTTCCTTTGCGTGTTTTTGGGGGTTTGTGTGTGTGTGTGTGTRTGTGATTATAATTGTAGACAGGTTTTGTTATCTGAGGCTTTTTATTTTATATTCTTGCAATTCAATTTACACTGCCTAACAGCAAGGGGGGAGTTTTCTCAGTGACTAAGTAAAGAGACTGATGGATATGATATCTTACTACTGGAAGAGAAGAAGGAGAGATGTGATTCTGGGCATATAGTTCTGTTTGTTTCTAAACAACGGGAGCTATGATCAAGAAAGCTCATTGGATGAACTAAAGTTATGAATAAAATAGTTTTGATCATGTTTTATGAAGGGTTTTCTCTAAGACTGAGAGCACCAACAGAGAGAACCTCATAAAGCAGGAAACCAAATTAATTGCAACAAAGAAAATGCAAGTCTTCCTTGAACAACAAACAGTAGGGTTGGAAGTGACATTTCCAAACACTGAGAGAGTTGCCTGCCCTGTAGTTAAGAGCAGAAAGGTAATAGACTACCTAGCACAGATATCAGGGTTACTACAGCTGTACCTACACTGAGGTCAGTAAAGGCAGCAAAACCTGGCTGAACAGTGAATTAATCATGCTCAGTTCCCTAATGCTGTATGCATWTATTTACAGGTCACTGAGATACATGGCTTCAGTTCAGCCCTGTTAATTTGGGGTTACACTGATTTTATTGGATGGCTGTAGTAAGGGTATGCATGGCTGTTTTTGTCTTATAAACATCCCTTTTTTCTGGTAGTTGGGTTACTGGGTTCAAACTATGCAGCATATACAGCATCATTAAAAGAATGAGCAGAAAACATACTGAGAAAATATCAGCTAAATCATCCACATTTTTTTAGATCCTTCTGAATATTGTATCAATTATGCTGAAAATTTAGAATTGCAGTATTTTGTTTTATTCATTCAGCAATGGTCATCTAAAGAAGGATTAGGGGTGGTCTGTGTGTGACACAGCTAAGCTGACAGAAACTTTTAGCAAAGATAAAGTTGTATTGCCAAACCTCTCATCACAAAGAGAGCTTGTTTTATTGGAAGTGGTAGAACTAAMAATTACAGCAAAAAGTGCAGATTTCCTGATAGAGTTTTAGCTACATTGAGAAACTACTTTGCTTTTATCACACACTAGTGTCTTGCAATGTGTTTCTAGTATAGGGCTGTCCAACAACAGAGGAGTTTCTGAAGGATAAAGTGACAGCAAGGGGAAAGTGTCCAAACAGGAGAAAAAAATTAATGTTTTCAGTCTTGCAGTCTGCTACTTCCGAGTTTGGACAAACTGTGTAATCTTTGAGCAATAACAATGAGCATATTTAAAAGGTTATAAAAGTAATCCAATTGTTTTCTTAAATGGATTAAAGGTAATTTAAATACTTCTCCAATGCTGAAAAAAGGCATGTTTACCCAAAGTCTTCTCTGGCAGTGACCAGTAACAGATGACCTGGGGGAAAAAATGATAGAGCAGAAGTACAAAAATTTCCTCAATTTTCAAATATCAATCACAACTAATATATGAAAATCATAACATCCTGTAGTTAGAAATGCCATTAACCAATAAAATTTTGAATTGCAAAGCTCTCTGAGTTCCTAGTCTATGTATGTAAGAACCATATTTTGTCAGCCTGGTCATGTAGTCATCTAGTGCTTGCCTAACTTCTCTTATAGTTCAGATATAACACTGTGAAATGCAAAAAATGTYCCAATCCCAATGGAGAAAATTTGTAACACATTCTTAGTTTATATCAAACCCACTCCAATAGGACAAAGCAACTCACAGAAGAAATTTTTTTCTATATTGGTTTTGAAGGCACATTGTTTATGAAGACTTTCATAAACCAAGACTTTCGGACATGAGACACATTTTGCAATAATTATGTAGTGTATTTTGAAGTTGTAAGAGATTGAAGAGCTGCAGAGCAGCATTTTTCCTCATCACATATATACAGACACAGGTTTTTAACTAAGTAAGCCAAACAAGTCAAGTAACACATTTATTGCATGACAATAATAAGAACGGTGTATCTTTCTATTTTAATTGCATTTCAAACAAACACTGGTGTTAGAACATTGATCAGCATGTGCCTGCAAGTACTTTAAGTTCATCYTTTGTTATTTTACCAAATGTCCAATTGGAATATTATAATGCTRAAAATGCAAGACACAGAATGTGTAATGTGTATGTCCACCCATCTGTCCACCYAAKCCACCAGCAAAGATAAAATTTCTAYCCTATGTCATAATCTTCTSCATAATATTTACTAAATTAGGGACAATATGTCTTTTTGTCAATGGCTAAGATTATTTACTTTAAAAATWAAAGTCTTTAGTGCTGTTTTTCTCATACTTTATTCAAAAAATGAAATAAAACTGATATGCTTAGTACAACTTGCACATTGTAAATCAACACCTATTATGTAATAAACTCATACAGGAATGATTAGCTCAAAGAAGCAAAAATAGTTTGATAAGGTGACCTTTCAGTCATTTGATTACCATCCTTCTGCCACAAAACCTAGTATTTCCTGCATTGGAAATTAATGGGGGAAGCAGATGATCAGCCCACCCCTATTCATGTGTTCTGCAGTTTAGAAASAACCCGGTGTTCCCTGGGGCAAATTAGTTGTTGCTGGCAATATGTGCTGCTGCTGCTGGTACAAASGGCAAGGTAATGTAGTAATATTTTACTGGTGTCAGATGGTGCTGTGCAGTAAGAGGCTAGGGCAATTTAATGCAATGCCATTTATTTATAATGGAARACTGAATCTCCATCCACTGAGCTATAAACTTGCTTTTTGTTGGATAGAGTCTATTTCCCTAGATCACTGAAGCTATTAAAATCTGAAGACTAAGTTATTGATATGGAAACCTGTTGCTGAGCTGTTTAGATCTATCTAGTTTTCTAGCACATATATTTTGGAGGTCCTACATATTTGTTTCTTTTTCGGGCTTTATGGTATACTTTAGCCTGTCACATAGTCACTATTTATCTTATAGATGATGCAATAGGAAATATAGCTTTAATAGCCAAACAGAACAGAAGTTCTTACATACTATAACCTGATTTATCTTCAAAATCAGCATATTGTCACTAACCCTTAATATTTTAAGAAAATGGTGAGAAATAATTTTATAAGAAAAATCTTCACTGTCAGACTCGTATTCTTTTCTTGGACTTTGACACATAATTGTCATCACTGAATTGAAAAGTTTCACGTAAAGTAATATCAAGAAACAATGAAAAAAGTCAAAATTTGTTCTTGCACTTTGTAATAATTTAAGCCATGCAACACATGTAGTGTTATCTCTCCTTTCAATACACATTGTTACACAGCATTATCCAAACACCACAGAGGAAAGAAGATGAATTCAGATTTCTGGTTTTGATAGGTCTAATATACTCATGGCCACTGGATGATAAACTGTGCTTACAAAAAATCATATCCGGATATGGCTGACTAATAGAGGTCTTTTATGTCTCACCAAAACGTTAGCAATGCTTCCTACTTTTATCATTTTCTTTCTCACTGACAAGGATACTCCTCTATCAGGTAAATTTTTATTGTTTTTTTCTTTCAGTTCAAGGCACAGTACACTTCTTTCAAACTGTCTATAAGAAACAGAATCTATAGCCTGGGGTCTAACGGGTAATTCTTTTTTTACTGAAGTGGGTTCAATTCACAAAAAAAAATCTTATATGTACCAAGGACACAAAGTTTCAAAGAATGGAAGTAGTTACATGTGAATGTAGAGTAGAACAAGAGTCCGAGGTACTTTTCCTAAGAGTAGTACAAAAGTTACTCCCACAGTCCCAGACACGTGACAGACAATATTTTGATTGCTTTGTCACTTCTGTGGGAAATYCTCTCAGTTCTGTGAACAGCTAGATATAATTAATTCAAAATCATCCCACAATCTCAAATTTTAAAAATCTTGGAAAAATCAGAGAATACTGAATACTCAGTGAAAACTGAGCCAAAACTATCGTTATGACTATTACAGATGATCCATGTGGCAGATACTCCTTTGATCCTATCATATTAGTTTTCTGCATGGAAAAAGTGCAGATAAAAAGAGTAGAAAAACACATGCAGCATATATCCATGTTCTTTTTCTTTCTACCTATAAACTTTTTCTTAATGAAGACATTAAACTTGTATGATCTGTTGGGTCAAATTAATTATTGTTCTAGGACCACTAAAATCAATATAAAAAAAAAAAATCTGATGAAAGTTTGGAAGCCTCTTAGTGTTATGTCTAAGGCTGAATAACAGTCACTTATTACACGAGCAAACAGAGCTCCTGCATTTATCATCAGGAGTCCTTAGCTTTCAGCCAACATGAAACAGAACTGTCTGTTCCCCCACAAATTGGTTAATGGGCTTTTGTTTTCACCAGTCTATCATATCTGCATATCACAATTATAATTACAGCTCATACACTTTGCCTAGAAGAAGGCAACATATATTTCTGAGTAATACAAACCTATGAAAATGTGGACCAGAGCATTATGAAATACAAAATATATGTGTGGAACTACATCTGTTAATATCAGATAAGACCTAATCTAACATGCAGTGATATTTCCAAGGGTGATTATCAACTTTGAATTAAGAATGTAYACTCCATTCAYGCAACGCTGTGTTCCTGCAAGGAGAATTCAGGGTAACTACATTTAAAATACTTTTTAAATTGTTCACAACAATTACAGTAATAATGGTAAAAACAAAAAGAAAACCAAATAGAAATGTTATTGTATCCAACAGGGAAGTAAAAGGACTAGAGAAACTTTTCCTCTACTTGTTAGTAGCAATCAATTCAATATTAGTGGTCTCTGAAGAGTATTGTGTCTGTAATAACCGGRTTTTTCAGCTTTCCTCTTCTTTTCTCACATATATTTTAACTCCATGTGTCCTATTATAAATCCTATAAATCAAAAGTCACAGCAATGCCACCTGATGGGTACACAGACTTCAATCTGATAACATCCAAGCTGTCAACTGGACAGTATGGTTGTCATGCCCTGCACTTTTCCAACACTAGCAAAACTTGAAGACATTCTGGTTTTAGTCTGGCAGCTTCCTCGGTGTCTGAATTTGAACTCAACCAAAATGGTAGTGGTGAAAYTCCTGGGTTTTGTACTTGATTAGCTGAAGAAAAATTATGACATCAATAGAGTTGAGATGACATATCCCATTCCTCTGACAGAAGGAGGACAAAGTCAGTGTCACCAAGGGTCTGTTAAAATGAAGTCGTTACAACTACTTTGGTTAATGTAGGCCACCAGATGATCATATATGCCCAGACCATAGAGCAAGATGGAGAAAAGGCACAAAGGAGCAGGAACTCATCCCTGTGAGTAAATTCCTTCAGCTGAACCATGAAGGCTTCAGTACTTTCCTCCACTATGAGATGGATGTCTCAGTGGTCACAGTCAACAGCCCAGGATTCTTGCCTGTTAATTCTCTAGACATACTGAAAGATATGACTTACTATGAATATTATATCACAGGGGGCAGAGCTACTTTGTATTCTGACCTCAAAAAATTGAAGGAGCTTCATCTCTGCAATGAAGACTACGGTAAGACATAAATGATGCAAGTAAGAATTATTCAGCACTACACATTCATTCAGAAAAATAAAAATTCCAGGCGTGTTCAGACATATTTATTTGAGACATTTCTAAAGAAGGCCTTCAGGTAGCATATCCTCACAGGATCAAAAAGTTAAAACCATTTCTGTTCATGCTTAACTGAAAATAAATCAGCACATGCATTCTTAATTTTATTGGCAGAACGTAATAACTCTGTAATCTTAAAATTTACAACATGTAATAATGCCAACTATTTAATAATAAACGTCTCAATTGGCATTATAATTTTAAAAGCCAGAGACAGATGTATTCCATCAAATTTCCTTTAGTATACACAGGAAGATGTTAATAAAGAAGAAAAGAAACCMCCAGTTTAAAATCAATGCCTGTATAATTCTGTGAAACTATTGGGATCTTTCAGTTCTTTGTWACCTTATGCATTAAGCCACTCTAAAAGATTGCAATGCTTTTTGAGAAGTTTCAAGGGCACAGTGAAGAAGAATTAAATTATCAAGTAATGTTACTGCTTGTTCTTGTATTTACATTTATCCTGGATGAAGTTAATTTATTGTGGGGGAGGGGGCAAAGAGAACCATACATCACACTAATGCAAAGTCCATGAAAAATTTGTCCTTCATGCTGTGACTGGACACTGTCAAGCAGGGTTTACAACCTTTTTATCTGCAGCTAAAAAAAGCTGCAGTATTTAGCTACCTCAGTTGCCACTAGATATTTTCCCCTGATTATATTTGTGAGGAAAAGGTGGAAAACAATTCATTTGTTAAAAAGACATAACCTCTAAAGCATAATATCCAGAATCTGATGTACTGATTCTCTTATGTTTTCCCAGATGGCAAAGTGGCATAACAGAACCAAGAATACCCAGAGGCAGTTGCTACAGCTTCTCTCTATAGAACTGCAGGAAAATTAAGATTRTGCTTTCATTGTCCGTAATGTTGCTTTGGTTCCCTTTACATCATGTGCATACGAATTCTCATGTGGAATCTGTGAAAAATCAGATTTAAAATAGACTGCAGTCATGACTAAAGAGCTGTCAGTGAAAGCCTGTAGCACAGGTACCCAGACTGAGATTGAAGTCTCACTTCTACAGAATATTACACTGTAGAACAGACTATTGCACAATGAAACCATGACAAATCCAGGATGCTTAATTTTTACATCAAGGAGTTAATTTAAATTCAATTTCAAGTAAACTTCCTGTGTGAAAACTTATTTTCACACATATTCTACATATTGTAGAAAAAGCCTAGAATAGAAGCTTTGTTCAGGAGACTTTACATTGTATTCTAAAACACTTAAATAATCACCATCATTTGTCTTCTTGAAATTAAAGAAGTATTTTAAAGATAATGTTTACACACTCCAGTATTCTGAAAATAACCAAATCAAAATTAGACTAGAGGTGAAAAAAAACCAAACAAAATCAACCTTTTGCATAGACCATAAAGTGCACAGTTACGGTTTACGCTTCCTCTAGCCACAGCAGTATTTCCTTTTTTCAGCAGTATTTCCATCTCTGTCATTTCATCTCAAGAGCTCTGTCTGTTTCAAAGGCAGGGATGCTGTTTTATGCCTGCTGCAACACAGAATTCACAGCCATATGGATTGTCCCACAGAGACCCCTATGGGCTCCTAGAAAGGCTTTGCAACCCACATATGGTCCTTTAAAGGTATTCTGCTCCTTTCTAGAYTCATAAACCTCACAGGTAATATGAGAAGACTCAAAAAACAAATCTCAGTGCTGCCACAGATCATAAATGAATATGAACAGATCCACTTCATGAACAACCTGTTTACTAGGAGATACACAATCAGTAGGATCAGTGCATCTGCTAATGACAGGGAAGCTGTTTTTTCCCCTCTAATAGGGCAAAGAGGATAATAGCAGTAGTGAAAACATTTAGACATTTTCCACTGGATAATTTTTTTCTGGTCAGAATTATGACATGGCTCTAAGCAAAACCTATTAAAATGTGGGAAAAGGACCAAAACTATTCAATATATCTTGTGAAAACACTGTGGGAAATGCACACTTTCAAAAGTTTTTTTTTTTTTCCATTAAGATAGGATCAACTTTTATTGAAGTATCGATGTTTAGTGAACTTTTATATYGATATTTTATTATGAAAATCACCTTTGAAAATGCAGGATGTAAATGCAGGCAAATATTGAAGTGGACACTACAGGGAACTACTCAAGAAGTTGGTAATTAGTGTTAGAACTTGACAGAACCTGGGACATCTGAAGTTTAGCTGGTTCTTTCTTACCTATGCTGATCTTACTGGTGAGAGACAATTGCTATCATCTTTTCAGGGATTGTAGATTTCTCTTGCTAATTCCTTTCAGATTGCTTCTGAAGTCAGCATTTGGCTTCTACTCCGTGATGTGTRCAATAACTTTTATCCCTGTTTAATAAACTTTGGTAAAATGCTATAGAGATTCTGTGTGCAATTATGCTTTGCTAAACCAAAGGCAATTGAAATTGTACTGTTATATTTCATGGYGTGAAGGTTTTGAAGGTTTTCACAAGTATTTCAGTAAACTTTACAAAATAAAAAACTATTGATCTTTTATCAGTTTAAATAATAATTATCAACCTATAGATTACAAGTAATCTAGCTATAAAATTTAAAGTAACCATTTCATGTTCCCAAACTGGTATGTAGCAGTCTTATGTGAGAAATCCTGGAACAATGAATAATCATCCATTGTCYTTCTGGACAGACACAGCACACACATGGAAATGTACATCATAGTTTTGGTCTTTCTCATCCTGCAGCAGTAGTAAAACCATAGAGGAGTACAGATTTCTTGAAGAATAGCCACTTTCTGATTCCTCCTTRTCCAACTGTCTTACTCTTAAGTGTAAGAAATTACACTTAAGTGTAATCAAGAAATTCTGTGGCTGTAAAAGCAAATTCACCATACCTTGACATTCTTGTATGGATTTAGAGCTACTATAAACTCAGAACATTCAGTCCAGGTTCTGCATTTATTTTAAATGTAACAGTACCAATGGAATTTTAGCTTGGTATTTTTACTCTCGAACATCTTCCAACAAAGTCCTGGTTTTCTCTGTATTCYTTTATGCAGAGCACTGTTCTTTTATGGCATTTGTGCAGAATTAGTTAATAGACTGTACTCACTGTTGTCAAGAGAACGTCCTCTTGCAGAATGATTAAAGAGTCTTGTCACCAAAATAACGGATAGATCATGCAATGGTGAGTTGTAGTATTGCAAATACTGTGYAATATACAAACAATGTTTTCCAAATTTAGCTGTCACAAAAGTTGCATGTAATTTCCCCACTGTCTTGGATTTTAATCTTGTGCTCTTCTCTGGGCTTCCTCCCATATGTTGAGAAGGGAATAAATAAGTAGATCTTATTACTCCACACCAGGAAAGAGTTCTAAACCTAAACCTTCTCCCATTCTGTAACACCAGATTACCCTCCATCTCTGTAATTTGCAACCTCAAATTTCAAGCAACCTAGGCATTAATTTATTAGCAGAAAAATTGCCTTTGAATCTCACTTTATGGCTTGAATTGTTTGCTAATTACCCTTCAGAAAGGGGTATGTTCAGATTAATTTTAATTTTTTTTGAGATTGCTTTGTTCTGTTAATAACAAAAGAGTGGTCTCTGAAATGAAGATAGAAATTATGATTGCATTTCAATATAATTGTAAAAAATTTGTAAATATGCTGCTTTGTTCCCAAACAATGACAAGGAGATCATATAGGGATACAACATAAGATTTCAAACACTGAAACAGCAACTGAAACAAAAATAGGAACTTAGTTTTCTCATAAACATAGGGTGGAATCCCATCTGGTATATCTAAACAATCTGAGACKTATAACATCTCCTGGACTGTTTTTCAAATTTGTTAAGTCTTTGCTAGTAATATCAGTACAATTTTTACATTTACAATGCAGTAGGTAAGTCTGAATTTATGTGTGAATCATGCGAAGAGTCATGCAAAGTGATTTTTACAGAGGTATATAGGTAACAATTTGAAAATATAATTTATACTTCTGTGTAAAAAAAAAAAAGAGATAGATGCTTGATTATAAAAATCCATGTGTGATAATACAGGCAAGGTGAGTTCTTATGTATTTATGTAGAATGGARAAAAACCTGCAAATTTTTTTTTCCTTGTTCATTATTTGTGAAGACAGGTTAACTGCAACCAACAAAATATCAGTTCTTCAGTTTGGCACATTGTGCATTTCCATCAGAAAAGACAAAATACATGTTWGTGCATGTTTCAGGGCAGCATCATTCGGTCTTTCACTGATGAGTGGTAAATTGCCCCACTTAAATCTTTTTTAGCCACTGAATTAAAACACTTACAATCCCTTCTAATATAATTTTGATCATTAATTGCATGAGTAAACAGGTTTCTGAATTTCCACCAATATACTGACACTAAATACTATCAGAGAAACAAGGCAATAATGCTCTATGAGTTTATGCTGTGAAAAATGTTATATATGGAAAGGTTRCACTGATTAGATCAGGTAAAAGGAAGAAAACTTCAGAACTGTCAGCTTGACCTGATMATTTCTTCTGAATTTCTTGCATTCTCATCCTTTTCTACATCTGAATAGAATTCACAACAGAGTTCTTTGATTTACAATCCCAATATATCGTTCAGAAATACACATAGCTAAATAATTTCTACTATTGCCACTGAATGAGAATATAAACCAAGTAAAGCAAACACATCCTTATTGGTTAACCATTGTCCACCACATAATGCTGATGAATTTAATGGAAAGCATGAAAATTGTTATTAAAAAACCTGTTATGAGGAAATATAATTTTATCTGAGGCAGCTATACTATGTGACTATTAGAGCCAAAAATCTCTACCAAGAATGTCAAAATCCCCTGCACTCCTTTGTGACAAAAATACAAACTGCAGGASCACTCTTGCAGCAAGGACAGGATTTATTTGTAAAAGATAGGCACATCAATCTTTAAGGAAGCCCTTAGGTATCCAAAGTATCCATATTGATACAATAATAGACACAATACCGGAGCTGTGGATGACCCATACCTTTTTAAGGATGGCTGCTGGAAGTGCCCTGACCTGCCCTGGCCTTTAGAYGTAGACACCTGAATGATGCACAAGGTGTATGCAATGCCTGGACAAGCTCCTGTACTAGTAAATTCCATTACATATACACCAACTTTAAAATTTGAAATAATTCTCTAAAATTGCCTGAATTGTGTCTTTATAGGTTATAGGCATCTTAACACAAATAAACCTATTCTTCCATTCCTACAGGTAAATGTTTTCCGCCCTTGTTTAATTTTGAATCAGCTTGACTAATGAAAGTGAATGCTACACTTGAAAAGTTATACAATCCCAAGTTTCTCTCTGAAAATAAGAAACAGAGCAGAGGTTTTATGGAATTTCAGTTTCACATAATTTCCTTGATGCTTCCACTTTTTGCACAACAATGTAACTATTATTTTTTTGCACAGTGTACACAGAACCTGGATGTATTTCATTTCTATTATGGAAGAAAGTTCTTAATATGCTCCATTTGTCTTGCCAACTCTAAACTACTTAACTATAAAATACTCTGTCAAATATTTAGTATTTATACTCCAATTTGCTATCTATACTTCAATTCTAATTTTATTCAGAATGTGATACCTTTTGAAAGATACTAACTGAAGAAAAAGAATGTAATCTAGTTTCAGACAGAAATAATTTCTCTAAGTCTCCTAATGGTACACAGACTCTCTTTGAATGTAATATCTTTTCTTTTTTTTCAGGGGGTGGGGGAGTGAAGTCTGATAATACTCACAGCATAAGAACTGAGAATTAATGATGCATCTACTAGCCTAGTTCTGTGTCTAGTTATTGCACTTATCTTAGATATATTTAATCATTGAACTCATGAACACCTATATCAGTCTGTCTTACCAAATGTATAAGGACTGCATTTTCTTTCTGTATTATTTTAGTGTATACAAAAAAGAATGAAATTACAGGGTTTTTTTTTTTTTTGCCATTGTGTGTCTACTAAATTAATGCTCATTTACATAAATATATCTTAATTCACATACAATTATTAGGTAACATTTTCTGTTTCACCACTATAAATTGAGTTTAATTCCTCTTGCCTTAATAGATTTTTGCTGCATGTACTGTGCTGGTGCAAAGAAGAGTGTTTTGCTCAGTGACACTGCAGATGCTTTCAGATCTCTTCCTGTGTAAAACCAGGACACAGGCAGTGTTCAACTGCAACTGGGGATGGAATGATTTTGTGGTTTCTCCAGGACAGAACTTTAGTGCTACAGTTGAACCCACAATCCTGACTCAGAATGGCACAGAGTTTAAAAGTGAGGAGACAACACAATCAAAATGTCTAAAATATTACATGGAATATGACATGTATGAAGACTAACCTTTGGAGATTTCTTTAGAAAAAAAAAAMCAGACATGAATTTTTATTCCAAAAGCAATGTAATTTTTCTATTGGCCATTTTTTGTGATGCAGAAGGAAGGTCAAATCTAACAGGAATGTCAACGCTTCCTCAAAAACTGAAAAGTAGCAAGTTATCAGAAGAAGAAGGTCCTTAAAAAATTGAAAAGAGAGASTTGCCCTCTTGAGGTTTTAAAATGGTTGTGAGAAATGCAGCTCATGCCAAACAAAGGACAAGACTATGAATTTGAATTGAAACATTAAAGTTCTTGTGGAATATATATTATTAAATGCAAAATAAGTATTTAAATAACATAGTTACTGCAAGCTTCTACAGTAGCTTTAGGATTTTTCTGGTATTTCTACTTATTTGAAAAATGCTTGTGCTGATTATATTCACAGAATGCAGAAAYAAAACAAAGACTAAAACACCTTAACCCCACCTTCCTTCTCCCTTCCTCAGCTTCACTCACTGGGCACCTGCTCTCCACCTGAACGGTGKGGGGGGATAGGGAATGGGGTTGTGCTCAGTTCAGTGATATTTCCCTCACTGCTCCTTCCCTCTCACACTTTCTCCCAGCTCTCACGTGGGCTCTTCATGGGCCACAGTTCCTTCAGGAGCTCTCCATGTTCTCCAGCAGGAGATCCTCCATAGGCTGCCATGTGGATGTCTGCTGCCCATGGTCTTCTTCCCACACTGCCGGGGAATCTCTGCTCCGCTGCTTGGAGCACTTCCTTCCCCTCTTTCTTCCATGGCCTCCACATCTACAGAGCTGTTGCTCCCCTATATTCTCACTCCTGTCTCTCACAAACTTCAGCACAGYATTTTTTCCTCCCTTTCTTCACATTTTTCTGCCAAGATGTCCTCACCTGGGCTGTGGGTTCAGCAGTGCCCTGTGGTGTGGAGATAGGAGCTGCCTGGAAYGGGCTGCGTCCAGCAGCAGGAAACCTGCCCCCAGCACAGCCCTCAAAAAATTGTCCAGTTCCTTCCAATATAAAGTGGGTTTTTTTTCAATAGACTCCTTAATATGAGCGAGCTTTAAATCTGCCCCTGCCATCACCAGATGTCCCAGGAATCTCACTGAAATCAAGGAGGACTTGAGCATATAAAGCTGCTTCCTAAAAACTTCTTAGRTTTTGGCTACTGCAAAAAAGTATTATGTCCAGTACAGTCAGCAAAAAAAACACGTGAAACCATGCGTGTTTCCTGAGTCTCCCAATGAACACATGATTTGTCAAGGTCCTTCATCCCATCAGCCAAATCATAACTGTGATTGAGAACATGAGCTCAGGGAATGGTGTAAATCCCTTAGATGCATGAACTAATTGGAAAGCTCTTGTTTTTGCTGGTTAATTCTAGAAATGGGTCATTACATGCCATTTTTTTATTACAACCATAAAGTATAATGTTGACCTGTCATCAKAGATGAAGAAATATCTTAAGTACAACTGAACAATTCTATGGTCCCTAGATGTATCTTCTTCTGACAAGTCTTCATTATGCTTTATGGCATTAATTAGAGACACAATATAGGAAAATATTTCAGCTGTCTCAGATAGTAGACACAAGTAATATACTTTTCCCAACAATACGAGCTAACCTCTATATTGGAAGTGCCACTTGGGTATATGAGAATACTCCTTGGACTGTCTATACTTCTAGCTATTTAAACAATATAGTGAGGATTGTCACTGCTTTACTGGATGGATGCCTTTTATTGTGGAGCAATAACCAACAACATTTTCTATGGTAGATTACAAAAAAAAGCCTGAACTTCTTGGGATTAATTTTATTCTTTTATAACAATAGAAATCTCAAAACACTTACTAAATATAAATTGATTAAAAATATTTTAACCCATGTTTTCTTAGGGAAATACCTCCAACTTTTGGAGACAGGGCARTTACAGGTAGTTTCAGTCAGAACAAGAAAGTGCATAATTGCCTGGTGAGCTAATTAGACCTTCAGATAAATAGTCTTTCCCTTCAAAAAATAATTGGTCTACAACATTTTCTGACATTTTTAATTGTCTGGCAACTGAGGTGAAAACATCCACAGGGCCAACGAACTCTCTTCAATGAACACTTTAGCCTTTTGCAGTTTTCCCCAGGCTGTACCTGCAGAATAACACAACAAACTGCTGTAGTCCAAGTGACCTTGATGCTGGAGAGGCTCAGCCACTCGTAATTGCTCTTTTGCAGCTGGAAGGCTTGGCTCATTTTTTGCTAGGAAACATTTAGTTATTTGTGTGGCAGATTTTATGTGGAAATTAGCCCTAGGATGATCTGGACTATGTGGCACAGATATACAGAGACAGAGTGTTTGTTTAAAAAAATAATTTTTGTGATCTGAACACTAGACAACCTTTGCATGGAGAATGAGAGGCAAAAACAGGAGAGAGAGTTGCTCTACAGATGGAAACAGAAATCTCTGTTGTATGCATCCTTACAAAAGTGTYTTCAGCTGGATCACATAACTCTTCCAACATTTTTATTCTGCTCAGTTTGTAATTTCCAGTTTGTCCCTGGTTCTACATGACCGCTTGYTATTTGCCATCCTAACTACACATAAAATCTCTCTTAACTCTCTTCCCTATATACAGAAGGCTGGCCGACATGACTTTTTCTACATCTGCTAYAGATGTCTCTATTGACCATTTTAAAGTGCTTTATCTAGGTACAACTTTGATAAATCTACAGCAGGAAACACCCAAGGGAATTTCTGAAAGGGCCAGATTCTTCACTTGGGTTTTTAATCAACATATTTGAACAGATGAAATTAGTACAGCCAGAGCAGAAACTGCCTGGGGGAAATAATCTGAAAGCCACCTTGAAATTCTGCAACAATTACTCAAATACTTTGTTGTGAAGCATGTGGAATCTCAGTTATTCAACTTGCCTCATGTTCAGTRTGTTGTATCTGCAGAAGACTGCCTGGGGAAATTTCTCACTCGCCAAGGAATTTATGATCCAAGTTAACGAGATGTATTAGAGGTACCACTCTGACACCCAGCTATGCAATAGCTATAACACATAAACTGTATTTTATACTTTTAACTTGAATTCTGTTGTGTTTGCCATATTTGCCATACCTCATAAAATACACACGGAGTAGCACACGTATTTTAAGTTGGTTTATAAACTAGATTATAACTACTTCTCAAGCAGAAATAGAAATAAAGATGTTCAGAATTTTTTCTCTACTCCATCTCCTAGAAGCATTTAACTTCCAGTTGTAGCAGATTMCCAAAGTTCCCCAATCCAGTGCCTCAACAGAGGCTGTACACAGACTCTTTGTTAAAAAACACACATGTAGGAGACTTTGCAAAATAAAATGGACACAAAAGCAGCTTTAGCTCAAACGAAACCAGCTTTAGCTCATACTTTACTCCCAGCAAATTTGTTATGCTCACACATCACTGTGGGAACATGGTCACATCTCTACACTTCTTTTACTTCGTGTATTTTACTTCAGGTTAGTTCTYTGACCCAATTGAAGTGCTGCACACTGACAGAAATTTTGAGAAATTTTAGCCCAGTGCTAGTCAGATACATAAATAAATACACAAAGTATGGAACAAACAACTGAATTCCCTTTGTTAACATAAGGAACTGTTAGACTATATCTAAAAATGTCTCCCTTCTGTTTTTTGGCATTTTTTTCCCAGCCTGTAAGTAGGTTTGAATTCTAAAATCAAATGCTTTGCTCATCCCCACAGTGATCTCTCCTGTCTACCTCCACAAAGGAGGATCCAGTCTGACTGTTGAGAGCAATCTTTCACACAACATATCACTTGTGGGAATTAACACAACAGAACAGTCCTAGAGACCGTTTACTGGCTGAACACACACAGAAGTAACAATTAAACAGAGTTTTTAGAATATTGGTAAATTAGTCCAGTTTTAAATTTTCCTGGACAAAAAGTCATTAATCAGACCCATTCCTGCAAACGSATAGTTCTTATTATCAGACATTATAATTATCACTATGCATTCAAAGTACTCAGTCCTTAACAATCACAGCTGACACCAGCTGACAAAATGCAATGCCAAGGACTTGATGCTGCCTAATTAGCCCTGATGGTGGCACTCCTGGATGTGCTTAGTCTCCATGGTAAAGGTAAGATGGATCTTCAGTGGATGTCATCKCCACACACACCAAATTTTGGATCTCCTACTCCTCAGCCTCAACTGCGTTCTACTTCCTGTCTGATCCTTGAGTAATATTACTTTTCCAGCATGTGGTAGGTTCCTTCTCCTGCTGCTCTTCTGCTGCTGCTGCTTTTCCTAGAGCAAAAGAAGTATTTTCCCAGGTCACTAAGTTACATTTTCTCAGTGAGCACTTACTGTCTATTGGTGTGGTGTCAAAGCTCTGAGGAAGCTGCACTCAACCAGTGTTCATATTTTCAAGGTCTTTGCTATCAAATGCCACTTAAAMTGTGCATCATAACAAGAGACATCTAGCATCAAACTGAGTTCACATCACAGTTTCTCAAACAATTTGATATCCAGCCTAGCAGGCCAGAACTGRAACTTCASAATGTTTAYGTCAGGCACAATGAGYRTAAGGCCTGTGGCCAGCAAWGGTARTACTCTTTTTTCTGGATTATTAGGKAAAAAAMCATTTCCATARYTATGCTATATTAATGTGTTTCTTTTKGGGTTCARAAGAAGCTACAGTTAAAGTCTGCTTTTGTGCTTCTACRTTTACAGGTSCAGTAGGCATCTGCTTTAGTTACAGCTGTTTTATTWACTAGCATAACTGTAGCATCAGGGACTGAAAACTACATAGTGTCAGTCTGTTTTGTTAAATTTACTGCTAGCTGATCTCCCTTAGGAAAAGGAACAGCTTCCCAGGCTGTGTTTACCAGCAGGGGATCCCTTAYATGTATTGATGATGGTTCTCAGCATTGACCAGATCACCTTTGAAAAAAATGTAGATCTAATATCATATGCCCATAAAAAATCCTGCAAAAATCTAGTTTTGCTCCAAAACCCAACACTCTCCTCTAGGTTCTGCTAAGCTTTTATTAAGCAGCTAGAATTTCTTTCTGCCTCTCCATGCTATTAGGCAGAGGAGCCACATAAGTCATCTTTGTACCCATTATGTTGCTTCAAGGAACATTCCTGACTCCTCTGCCACGATTCAGTGCCATATCCAAAGTTCATACTCTACATACCCTTGTGTGACTGAGAMTGTCAGTAGCTATTGAAGTAGAGAGTAATAAGCTGCTATTCTTGGATTTTGAGCTACATATACTGCATGACAGTTATGTCACCTAATTTTWAAGTATTCACTGGTTGCATCCAAGCTTTTCTCAGCCTCATATATTTAAAACTCTGTGGAATGGCTTAACAGTGTGCAGCTGCTTAGGAAAAAATCCAAAACATCTATTTAGGGTTCTAAAAATAAGCATTTAAATATACTTAATTACAAAGTACGAGGAACCCCACAGTACTGCAGCTATGTAACCCTGAAGGCAACAGAAATCCCCCTCTGCAGGTTAATTTAAATTCCCTCATCTGATCAAGCAGGCTCAAAGTGGGGCCTGGCTCTTGAACTCGCTCTGCTTGCTTACTTGTAGACCCTTTCCCTCTGATCTGATTTCTACATTCCAAAAAAATGACAACCTGTCTTTCATGCCTAAGCTTGAGAGCGTTTTTAGACACAGATTCTTCTATTGCCTCATCAATGAATTACTGTATATAATATTTAATTTTTCTTGGTTTTACAAAGGACGTAGGGTTTTACTGAGTTAAGGATTTGTGCTCAGGAGAAGACTTCCCCCATGCTGACTTCCCAGTAGATAAAASGTATTTCCTGAGAACTTTTAAGTCCAGGGTTCAGGGTCTATAGTCCAGTGTCTCCGAATTCAGTCACACCCTGCTCTAAGTGGTCTTGGTTCCCCTGGGAAACTTGAATATCAAGACAGACATTTAATCTCTTAAAAGCATCTGCTTGYCTCCATCCAAAATATCAAGATCCCAGCCACCTTATTTCATCATTTTACCTGGCTAAGCTGGTGGGCTGGCATTACAATATTAAATGACGAAGCAGGGATACCCATTTTATGAGTCATATCATTAAACAAGATACATGGTCCTGGTAAATGCAAGAACAGCTGTGAGAAGGAACATGCTGCAAGCAGTCTTCCCATTAATCAAAGAATGGTRTGTTACATGTTTTCCTTTGCTGATCAATGAATAGTACATCGTCATTGCCCCCTTAATAGGGATATCTTACTATCTTATCTACATTCTCCATTAAATAACATACCTTGGAAAACAATTAGTCTTATTTTKTTAATCTCATGTGTTTAAAAATTATCTTGATTTAGTGTTGTAGTTCAGGAGAGAGGTGAGAAGTTTAAGAGGAAGGATGGTAATGCTCAGCAAAGGTAATCATTTAAATCTTGGATTTTACTGGTTTTAAATTTTGTTCCTTGTAAATAGAATTGTATCAGAATCCTTTTCTTCTGGTTTTGTAGTTCATCTTAATCACGATCTTTCTAGTATTGACTGAGATCTAGTGTCAAAGTTTAGTTCACACCAGATGAAAATAAATGGATTTGAGTTAGCTTCTCAGATGCCAATCTMATTAAACACTTAATGTAGAAAGTATAAGTGACATATGTAGCAGAGCATAGATGTGTTTATGCAGTTTACATAGCAGTTTTCAGGTGCAAAACATCAATGATTAAAGCMCTACATTGTTTATTTTCTCATTAGGAAGCAACTGGGCGAAGTTTTATGCAAAGCAAGGCAGACTTTCATTTGAAATTACCCTTGTGGGARTTAAGTATCACTCGATAATGACAGTAAGGGAAAAAATCTGCTAAAACAATCCAGCTGCAAATTAAACAATTCAATTATCCTTTACAATAGCTGGGGCAAGACAAGTGCTAATGGGTACTAAATGAGAAGGTGACTTTTTTTCACTTTGTCTTAGTTGGTCATTTTCTGTCACTCTTTGCACTTTGTCAYTGTTAAGGGAAACTGAGGTTGATTCATAGAAAGTATTTAGGAGTTTAGCCAGGATGGAGAGTATCCAGAGTCTCAGGTCACGAGCTGCCTGTTATGTCAAGTGGCACTGGATGATACAGTCCTTACTGGTTGTGTTTGAGCTGGGCTATGCACACAGCCAGCAAACCTGGGCTCTGAAGCCCTCCATTCACAGATAGTTATTTTTATTRCCTGGTGGCTCTGGCTTATTGTTTTCTGCAGACCACCTTCAGTTTTACTGATAAATGGGTGTAGGTTCCCAGCATGACCACACCATGGCAGTTTTCCTTTTGTTTACTTAGAGCATTCTCTGGCACCCCAGTCTGGTTAAGGCTACCTCAGCCTATTGGTGACTAATGCCTCTCATAGGATACTCTTCTGAATATTAAATTTTATAGGATCAGGAAGCAAGTAGATAGGAGGGCCATTCAAGCTCATTTTTAGCCATATTTACTACAGATTATAATCTATTTTCATGCTGCAGTAGTAACTCTGTCAGGAACTGCTGAGAAAAGCAGCAGAATAAGTTTTGCTTTCTGGGGCTGATTTCTGGTGTTAAAATAATTTCAAAAAGTCTGTCAGAGCAAGTACATGATGGACGATGAAATCATATTTGAACCAGTTCCCTTTTTTCCTTGTATATTGCAAAGAAAGATGTGTAAGTCCTCCTGCAGGGATTRTTTGCTTATATATTTCTGTATGTTACCATTGTGATGATTCTACATTAAACCACTCTGCTTGCAGAAGAGATCCCTATTTCATAGCCCCATTTTTTATAGTTTTTATTCATGGTATGAATATTTGTTTGTATTTCATAATTTTGAACTGTCATAGTTTGAAAAGAATAATCTTTATCTTAAACCCCTTCTGCTTGTCTATTTTTTACTTTTTTTTTACCTTAAAAGCTTTTATTTATGTCCTCACCTCCATATCTTTCTCTTTCCCAGTTGTTCCCATATTCCCTCAAAAGAGTCTGGTTTAATTTGATTTGAGCTTTATTGCAGTCACTGTACAAAGATAATTTCTAAAGGCAGGAAAATAATGTCCTAAAAAGTAAGTCCTATGGGAGTTCTATGAAATGACAATCATCTGCTTAAAATATMACAGACTTATTATGCTAAGGGTTTCAGTAGTGAATACTGTACTCCAGTCTTTAAGCATGCAACCCAATTTCTTATTTCTCTCTTAAGCCATTCACAGGAATCCACTGACCGAATTATATTTCTGMTAACTTGCCATTCACTTATAAGAGAGAAATGATAGTATCATATTTGTATGAAGCATTTTCTTCCTTGCAATATAACCTTTGATATTTTAAAATAAAATGTAATTTTATATCTATTTTGGGGATTCAGTTTTGATTTAAAGAGTGCCTGCTTGTGAAAAAGTGACAAACTAGGATTAAATCGATAGGCTACTACAAAGCAAAGCTGATAAGGTACATGTCTATAGCCTGACTTTATAATGGTGCCCACGACATAATTAAAGAATTGTGATGGTGTCTGGTTACTGACAGCAGCCTTCCTTTCCTTCCTTTTTCCTTTGTTCTCTCTGACTTACCCCAAGGCTGTACAATTACTGATCTATTATTCCATTGCCAATCATTAGCTAGTTCTTATTAACAACTTTTTGCCAGTCACAGTACTGTAGATGTCACAATGTTACACAATCCTTGTTACTGCATTTCTCCCTGCAGATTTCTTAGAYTGAAATGGGCGTTGAAGTAATTTAGACTAAGGCAGTAAGGAAATGGAAGGGGCGATTGGAAAGAGGTAAGTGAGCAACCTAAGGTCAGACTTACTAAATCTTAACTAAATATCCAAATAGCAAAGAAACTTGAGCACAACTCAACTTGTATTCTTTCTTAATTATCTTTTTATTGAATATTAATATTTTCATAATATAAAGCCCAAAAAGAACTTAATTAAACATACATAAACACTTATACATATTTCTTTGTGTGTGCGTGTGTGTATTAAGAAAACCTGTGYGTTTCAATGGATATGTCTGTTTCCTCTGTCAAGTTAAATTCCTCTTGTCTTGAGTGAGGTATCATTCAATATTTTCACCAGTAATCTCACAGAGTAAGTGCAGGCTGTTCTTATTAATCATCCCACAAAATGTAGACCAACATGTGGARCGATTATGCTGCTGGATTGAAAGAAAATTCAAAACATTTTTGAGAATTTGAAGAAACAAGTGCACAAAATTCAACACAATCAAGCTCCAAGTGATTAATCATCTGCATAAACTCATTTCAAAGGCATCTGGTTAGTTAACAGTTCTGCATGGAAACATGTAGGAATTGTAGTAGATCACGACCTGARCATGAGTCAAAATGCTGCCAAAGAAACCCTAACAAAACAAACCACAACAAAAAATCCCTCAGAGATTATCATAGCTAGAGAGAGAGTGGCATTGTCTGTAAGAGGCATTTCATATTTTTTCCCCTCTATTTATTACCTGTAAGGCCCCAAGGCTGCAAAAGGTGAAGAGAGTATGGTGGAGAGGAATGAGAATTATTGATACAGAATATTGGTCTATATGAGGTCTAGAAAACATGACCTATGGAAAAAAATTGAAAAAATTTGAATTGTTTAGACTAAAGAAGACTGAGGTGGCCTGAGATAGTCTTGAAAAACATAAAAGGCTGCTGCTGGAAAGAAAGGAATACTTCATTTGTAACTGCAGTAGATAGAATAAATAACTGTTGGCTTCAGTCTCAAAAATGTATACATTTACATTTAGRGAAACAGTGTTTCATGGTAGTACTAGTGAAGCTTCTTGTGAGACTGTGATATCACAGTCTTTTTTCTTGTGAGTGGAACTAGCATCTGATAGAAATGACTGAGGGAACGTTGCTGCTGTCTGGGATATTTAAAATATTAGGTGACCTACTGAAGTTCATTCCAGCACTAAGAAAACATTATTATAAGAAGATTATTTTTCTTTTTACATCTTTTTTAGGTTATTTCTGTTTATATAGTAGTTATAACATACAGAGATATTTTCAGTAGAGCAGCAGAACCTTTAAAAAGTGCTGCTGTGGGATGGATAAATGACAGCAGTATTTAGATATTTTTTGACAGATCAATATGTCTGAGCCTTTCTTTGTGTCATACCTCGTAAAAATCAAAACATCAGGTTGCATCCAGAAGGCTGGATGGATCACAAATTGAGGCACAGCACTAGAGCATGTAAAACTTGAAACAAAATAGAATTTGCAGGAAGGAAACATCAAGTCAATCCTTCCCTAGGTTGTGAATTCTCAAGCTTTTTTGAACTTGTTGAATAYTCCAGTAGCCTTTGAGCCAGGCTTACATGGCTCCAGTTAAATTCCTGCTGCGTCGTGCGTGTCAAAATCCACTGAACTGCTGACTGCAGCTGGCTTGATAAACTGAGCTKTTTATTTCTGGGAATTTTATGTATTTGACCAGTTTTGAAATTTTAATGAAATTCCTATGGCTTAACACAGGAGAAAACAATAAAGTAAATGGCACTGATTTTCATACTGCTTACATCAGTTCATGTTTGAATTAACTTCACAAATGTCAGTGGACTTCTGGATTACACTAATGAAACCAACTCAGAATCAGGCATGCTTTTTAAAACAAAATAATCTATGTTTATTTTTTAAAAATACTTCATATCCAAATGCTTTAAATACATAGTTAAGCACCAAGTTAATAGCAAACATCATTGTTCTCCCAAGTTGTGGCTCAATTTTCTCACTCTGATTAGCTGGCAATTTGTACAATTACACCTAAATGGATGCAATGCTGATTTCACTGCTTATTTTATTACAGCACTAAAGCAGGTACCGACCTATCTGCAATGCTTGTTTACAGTATTACTCATAAACAATTTTTTTACACACTCTATTAAAATTTCCCAGCTTGATTAGCTACCAATCTGCACTAAAACACTCAAGTTTAAATGAAAAGCTAATTGCTCTGAGTTGCTCAGATCATTTACACGCAACAGGATTTATTGTTGCTAATGAAGCTCCAGAACAGGATGGCTTCAACCTCACAGCCTTTTTCTGCCTTTATACATAGTAACAAAATATATTAAAAATTTCAAAATAAGAAACACCTGTAGGTGTAGGTGAACACCTGTGAATGTGTAGGTGAAACACATTCTTTTACACCTGTAGGGTAGCCAGTCAATCTGATGATACCCTTAAGTCTGTGAAAAAGCCATAGAAATCAGTGGAAATCTAGAAACTCTTAGTAAAAGTTGGATTTCAGGAGTAATTCTTTAAAGGAAAATATGCAGTTAAAGAAAAAATATCCTCTCCCAATTCCAGTTTATGAGGTAGCTCTTCCTAGCAAAATTAATTTGATTGTGATGTGAATCAGACTTTTTTTTTGTTGTTTTACACAAGGGAAAGGAAAGTTGGTAATTATAAAACAAGACATTGTGAATATAATTTCTAAATAATATAGTTGCTTTAGTTTGAAATATCACCTGATAATAGTTTATTTGCTGCAACACAGGCTTATTTTCACTGCATAAGGGTTCTTTCTTTTCTCTGCCTTTTCTGATGTGCAATGTACTGTAATGTGCTACATATTTCTCCTGCTGCAGTTTCATATTGGTTCAAGAGAGGGGACATAAGTCTCTCATCAACCACAGTACAGTTCATGGCTTGAAAAGGCAAGACTTCTGAGCCTGGAAAGGCAGATGCTGGGGAAAAACAGAAATCAGGTCTTGGTCAAATACTCTGATCACTGAGAAACTGTGCTGAAATCTTGTCAGTCTCGAAACACTCAAGTCTGTTTGTGACTCCACAGCGTAAACAAAAATCAAGTCAGTTTTCTAAACGTTTCCCCTTGGCAGATCAATGTACAACTCAGATCCAGAGTGTTGATGTAATGAGAGAGAAGAACAAGAACCAAATCCAAAAACGTGAAAGGTCTGATCTGCCTCTGAAATGCTCCACAAGAGAAAGCAGAGGCCACCATTTACCTGGTACAACACTTGCCTGAGAAGAGTAAGACCTGAATTCCATAATGCTCATGGGCTGATGAAGTTAAATGCTATTACCTGATTAAAAAATGTCTCAGCTGTTAGTTTTAGCTATATTCTGCTTTTTCTGCTGGAGATGGAAGGATATGGATCAAAGTTTCTCATAAACAGGCCCAGTAAAAACACAAAGGAAATTTACATTTGAGCTGGATGTGGCTGGAGTTAATTTTCTTCATGGAAGCCCTTAKGGTCCTGTGGTTTGAACCTGTGGCCAAAATTTGTTCACACACCGGTGCTTTGGCTACTGCTGAGCCACTGCACATCAAAGCTGTATTTGCTTCTCACACTGCCCCCACCCCTCCACTAAAACCCACTGAGGCAATGTTTTTTCTTCTTTTTTCTCACTCTGTTTCCTGAGCTAGTGGACTGGAAAAGGGGACCTTGCAGACTGGGGGCGAGACACAGACAGGACAGCTGACCCCAACTGACCAAAGGTAYATCCCATACCCCTATKACATATTGCTCGACAATAAAAGCTGGRGAAAGAAGGAARAAGGGAGTGGTATTTGGGGTGATGGCTTTTGTCTTCCCAAATAATTTATGTGTGTTGAAGCCCTGCTGTTCTGGAAATGGCTGAACACCGCTCTGCTCATGGCAACTATTGAATTAATTCTTTATTCTGCTTTGCTTGCACATGCAGCTTTTGTTTTTCCTTTTAAACTGTCAAGATACAAGATTTTTTTCTCMCTTTTGCTCTTCTGATTCCRTTCCCCATCCTGCTGGGGMAGAGGTGCCTGGACAGCTGTGTGGGGCCTTAGCTGCCAACTGGGACCAACACACCACAGCTTTGCAGCCAACTCATGAAGGCTGAGCTGAATTTGAGAAGCATAAATTACTTCTACATAGTGATGTGAAACAGATAAACTCCKTAAGGACCACAGAGATCAYTCAGGGTGKTTTAAGTACAAGAAAAAAATAGAARAAGATAGTTATAACAAAAATRYTGAGTGGTAGGCTATTGGCTGGATAACAGCCAGCTCTTTAAAACACTTGCATGCAGCAAAGAAAAGTTGTTCTTCAAATAGAGAGGCCAGAGTTTTTTTTCACTGATTTATTCATAAGTAGAATATGTCCCTGACATCACAAAGTCACTGGCAAAAAGAAAATAAAAACTCACAAATGAAATTTGTCAAAATTAGAACACAGAGCTTATCCTCTTAAAATCATATGGGATATTTCTTAGAAAATGAGATTAAATGCATGTATCAGAAAAGAAGCWTCCTTTGATAAGTAGGTGATAGTAAATGTTCATTAAGAGTTCACTGAACTCAGTAATRTTACTTTTACATTGGCAGGAACAATCCTATCAGATATCGAATACATATTATGATAGCAGAGCCCTAGAAAAAATATCCCAGATGAAACCACTGTCAGTTTACAGTTTATTTTGAATTTAGAAATATCTTACTCCACTCAGACAGATGAAATGTCAGTGGCTTTCCAAAGTGTTAAAGCTTTTCAAAAGAAATATTGTGATGACATTAGAAATTAATGGGATAAGCAAGCAATTTCAGTAAATATCAACTTGTTAAAATGTCAACAGCTAGGCAAGAAAGACAAACTGCATGTTCTGATATGAATTTGTACCCAGAAGGAAGCTTTACATGTAAAATATTGGAGAATAAATATTTCGAAGCAAATTATATTAAATTCTATCTGGAACGTTTACTTTTTTTCCTGTCAGGATTTTAACTATATTTAAAAAATTGTTACCCCTTTAAAACTTCATAATCAAACTAATTAACAATAAAYAAGTAAAAACTAGTCACAGATGCTGTGATAAAGAACAATATTTTAAGGAATGGGCTATTGCCTCCAGTACAGAGGATATCAAAGTAGATATTCTAATTGTCCCTCCAACCTTAAAAACCTCATGATTTTATAAATCTCAAAGAAAGTGTGAAAGGACCTTAAAGGTCCCACATGTGAGGTAGTTGGGGTTGCTTCAGGAAGCACAGAGACATGAAAACAGTGTAAGCTGATACTCTGTCAAGTACTTCATCACAGACTKTGCAAAGCAACAAACTCAATCTGCCAGTTTTATGAAAAGCTGAGTCAGATGTAAGCACAACACAATAATGCTAAGACTCTAAATGTCAATAAGAAAAGCTAGAGAAGAAAACATAAATAGAGAACTTGACTGTCTGTCATACTACCTGAGGTAGTCATATAAGTATTTCAACTCYTTGGAGTCCGAGCTTTGTTCACAAAATTTTGAATTAAGAATTGGAAAATAAATGCATGAAACACCCACTCCCCCCCCCTTCATATATCCATACCAGGGAATCTTTTCACATGTTAAAAAAAATACGTAATGAGCATATTAATAACATTAAAGGTTTTTCATTTTTTTTATTTCCAAATAGAAAGTGATTATGTGAAAATATTTTTATAACAAGAGAATAAAGGTTTAACAGGGAACATTAGCAAAAGTTATGTGCGTCAAAAGAAAGCTTGGTGAAATGGCACAAATCCAAAAGCAGAATAGGCCTTTTCATTGTGGTGTACTCCACAAATAAAGTCAAAGTTTTTAAATGAGAAAGAAATTATATATWTTYWTTCTATTAATAACCCAAGTAYTGTAAAAGACTATATGCCTGCTTTTAGGCTATTTCAACACCCCAAGACAGAAACAGTTTTATTCTAGAATCTTCAGGGCCTTTGTTTCAAGATCCAATTTATTCTTCAAACAGAACAAATCCAGARGGAATACAAATCAATGCAGTTTTCTTATTAAAAAGAAAAAAATCAGGCTGTAACCTCTGCGAGGCCTCTTCCATTTGTTTGTTTTTCATATGCCCTCTCAGAATAAAACCTCTTGCCTTAATAGTTTACAACATATTCAGAGACAACATATTCAGAGTATTTAATCCTCTTTTGACTATTTCACCCTGCCTGAGAGGGTGTCCACACTGCAAACAAATGAAAAGATGTGGTTTTAACTTTCAATGTCTTTTGCACATTACATATCTTAAGCTAAATCAAGGAAGAACTATTATTTCAAGCTTATAATATCCCCAAGTATTATGAAAGAACCCAAATACAGAAAAGATATTTTAAATTAACTCTAGCCCTCAACCCCAGTGGATCATTCCTTAGTGAATGTTCTCTCATTGTTTGTCTATTTTAATTCAAACGGTCCAAAACAATATGGGTTTTCAATAAAATGGAGATATTGTAAAAAATTTAGAGTTTCCCTCCTTTCTTAATATACACTTCTGCATGGTAAAATATATCTCCAGTATTTCAGAGGCAGTTGCCTACAAAATAGTAATGTGGTGATTAGAAATATTTGAAAATGAAAGGAATAATGTGGAAAAGTATATCCATGTACAGATTAAGCTGAAAGCACTGAAAGACCCAGTTGATCAAAATGGCTCTTATGCTACTTGATTCTCTTGCCCTTATTGAATTTAAATCATAACTTTCCTGACTCTACAAAGAATTTCTGTGACTTTCTCTCAGAACCTGTCCACCATTTACTTAGCACAAAATCAGCTGAAACWTTCTATGCATTTGCACCTAGACACTGATAAAGCATTATATTCTTTTTGGGAATGGTATGTTTTTGGGAAATGGTATGCCAATTTATAAAACTATAGGGTTCTCAAAAAATTTTGTGTAGCAACAAGTCACTGAAAAATAGCATGAACTGCAATGTGTGTGGCAACAAGMTATCAGAGACTTCTTGGCATGATTCGGTGCACCATGGACATGCAGCATAGGTCTGTTAAGAGCCTGGTGATGATTATCTGGTATTAGACGGCATTGAATATTACTGTAACACTAAAAATTACAGTGGAAATCAACTCTTATGAAAGGTCTTGTCAAATTTGCAGCATTGCAGATTCACAGAACCACAGACTGGGTAAGGCTGAAAAGGACCACTGTGGGTCAGGTCCAACCTCCCTGCTCAGGCAGGGTCATCCTAGAGTACATTGTGCAGAATTGCAATGTCCAGATGGATCTTGAATATTTCCAGTGAGAGAGACTCCACAACATCTTTGGGCAATCTGTTCTAGTGCAAGGTCACCTGCACAACAAAGAAAATCTTCCTCATATTCAGGTGAAACCTCCTGTGCATTGGTTTCTGCCCATTGCCTCTTGTCCTGTTGCTTCGTACCACCAAAAAGAACCTGAAAACACCCTCTTTACACCCTCCCTTCAGATACTCATAGACATTGAATAGGTCACCACTCAGTCATTTCTTCTCAAGGCAGAACAGCCCCAGCTCCCTCAATCTTTGCTCATAAGAGATGCTTCAGTCCCTTAATTATCTTTATTTCCCTCCCCTGGACTTGCACCAGGAGCTCCACGCTGTACTCAGGAGCCCAGAACTGGACACAGCACTCCAGATGCACCTCACCAGAACTGAGTAGAGGGGCAGGGTCACCTCCCTCAACCTGCTGGCAATGCTCTTCCTAACGCATACCAGGACACCATTGGCCACAAGGGCACTGCTGGTTCACAGTTTGTTGCCCACTGGGACCCCCATGGCCTTTTCTGCAGGGAACGAGCCTGGGTTGGTGCCTGGGGTTATTTGTCCCCATGTGCAGGATCCCACATTTGCCTCTGTCAGGTTCCAGACAGTTCTTCTCTGCCCATCTCCCCAGACTGTCAAGGTCCTCCTGAACGGGCTGCTCAGCCCTTGGGGGTATTGGCCACTCCTCCCAGCTTTGTGTCATCAGTGAACCTGCTGAAGAGGTATCTGCCCCTTCATCCAAATCATTGAGAAATAAATTAAACAATACTGGGCCCAGTACTAAATCTTGGGGGACATCGCCAGTGGCAAGCCCCCAACTGGATCCTAGTTCTACTGATTATTACCTCTGGGAACCGCCATTCAGCCATTTCTCAACCCACCTCATTGTCCACACTTCCTGAGTTTGCCTATGAGGATGTTTTGAGAGAAAGTGTCAAAAGCCTTGCCAATGCTGAGGTAGACAATTCAGTGCTCTCCCCTTATCCATCTGATAGTTGTTTAATCATGGAAGGAAATCAGGTTGGTCAAGCATGATTTCCCTTTAGCGAGTCCTGCTGACTACACCTGATCACTTTTTTGCAATCTCAGTGGATATAGAAGACCTTCAGAATAGGGTGATCCTTCACCTTTACAGGGATTGAGAAGTTGTTAATCCAGTGATTCCTTGGGTCATCCTTCTTGCCCTTTTTGAGGACCTGGATTTGCTTTCTTGCAGTCCTCAGGCACCTCTCCTGGTCCCCGTGATCTTTTAAAGATGATTCTGAGTGGCCTCGCTATGGTGTCCACCAGCCCCCTCAGCACTTGTGGATCCCTATGAGCTCATCAGGGACCATGCACTTGTGGACGTTAAGTTTTTCCAGGTGTTCTCCAGCCCATTCCTCCGTGTCCAGGAGAAAGTCTTCTTTCCAAGATTCGTTTACCCCGGTCTCTGAGTCAGATAATCCTAATGGCTGGTCTTGCCAGTGAAGACCAATGTGAAGAAGGCATTCAATAACTCTCCATTTTCTGTGTCCTCTGTTACCAATCTCCTCTCCATTTAGTGATCAGTCTGCACTATTCATTGTTTTCCTTTTGTCATTGATGTATTTGAAAAGCCTCCTTGTTCTCCTTTAACTCCTTGGCAGGATCTTACTCCAGATGGGCCTTGGCCTTGTCTGAATTCTATTCTGACAATCTCCCTAAATTCATTCCAAGTRGCCTGACCCTGCTTCCATCTCCTGTGTATTTCCTGCTTACACTTCAGTAATGACAGGAGTTCTTTATTCATACACACAGGTCTCTTGCCCCCTATTTSTTGCTCATCAGTATGGATCATTCGTGAGCATGGAGAAACTGATCTCTGAATATCAACCCAAATCTTGAACCCTCCTTTATGCAAGAGCTGTTGATGTGGAATTCTTCCAGTGAGGTCCATGAAGAGGCCAAAGTTAGCTCTCCTTAASTCCATGGTTGTAATCTTACTTGCTGCCGTACCTCTTCTTCACCCAATGCTGCCCTCCACAATCTCTCTGTCCCTGCAGCCAAGGGTGCCCCCAACATTCACATCTCCAATGAGATCTTCCCTGTTTCTTTGTATGAGGTCAAGCAGCACGCCATTCCTTGTGAGATTGTCCACTAACTTTGTCGGAAAGTTGTCATCAGTGCTTTCCAGGAGCCTCCTGGGCTCTTTGGGTTCTCTATGTGGCTTCTCCAGAAAATGTAGGGTTGGTTCAAATCCCCCACAAGAAGCAGGGTCTGTGACTGTGAGACTACAAGCTGCCTGTAAAAAGTCTTATCCACTTTGTCCTCCTGCTCAGGCAGTCTGTAGCAAATGCCCAAAACAGTGTCACCCTTGCTAACCTTCCCTTCTGTCCTAACCCACAAGCACTCAGCTCACTCCTCATTCACCCCAAGACRGAGCTCAATACATTCCAAGTGTAGCCTCACATAGATGGCAACCCCATCACCATTTGTTGACAGCCAGTCACTTAACTCACCGGTAACAAACTATATGAAGAGGAGAAAAGACTCAGAACAAATATCTAAATACTTTTAGCACATTTAATTAGAAAAAGAAAAGRTTTTGAGGCGTAATGAATATTATGTTGCAGAAACAGGGCATTTGTTCACAGAAACATAACAAATTCCTTTTTTGTTCTTTGTCATTGACTGAAGGAGGCATAGGAGTTTGAAGGTTTTAGATGTTTAAAAAGAATTGCTTTTAGTCACATTATAAAATATTGAAATTCTAAATGATGGTGAAAAATAATGGTCCAAAAAGAGTCAAAATGTACACTGGAAAATAATTCTAAAARTATTGTTGACTGTTTTGTCAAGAAAATCAATCAAACCAACACAGCCAGGAGAGTAGCAGAAGCTACAAGGACTATAAAGCTGTGATAATTTTTTTACCCATTAAGACATGAAATCCAAGCTTTACATCTTCTGGAACAAGCTGGACCTGCATTGTTTGGCCTAATTGTATATTCAGTACCATTTTTCTAAAATAATTGAATACCCTGGCATTATTTTCTTTTAAAAAGAAGAGAGCAGAAGGTTAGGAGTGGTCATGTGTTTTAATAAATCTCCTGTGCAATAGATTGATACAACTACTATAGACACCAAGCCAGTTCTTTTGACATTCAATTCACTGTATTTGTATTCATTTCATATTTACAGTTTGCTGATTATAATTCATACTTACAGTCTACTAGTGTATAGGTTTTATATTGGCAGGAAAGAATTGCACAAGAAAGCTTTTTGAAAGCTGGGCAATTGAAAATCTGGCAAGGGAGTAGACCGGTTATGGATTTTAAAAAATTATGATTGTGTTATCCAAATGGCATTCTCAAAACAACCAGCAGCAATTGACAGTGCTGGCTTGCTGAGAATTTTAATAGTAGCATTGTATTTATGCTCCAAGTTCCCATTGACACCCATATGACAAATTTTTTCAACCCCTTTTAAAAAAACCCTACTATTTGTAGTCAACATTASACAACAAATAACTCAATTGAACTAAGCCTTCCATGGGTAAATCACAGGTAGATTTACTGGCGGCATTATATTGGGAGGCTTTTTTTCACTTTTTTAATTGCCTTTTTCAGTATTTTCTGTAAAACCAGAAGGAATTACTATATTTTCACGATTAGCAGCATTTCTGGTAATTGGTCCACTCAATTTTTGAAGGGCAGCTTTCTCAGCACTACAATATGTAGAAACACTCTTTCAGAATTATAAAGTTTTTATTCTCTGTAGCTTARTTATTAACAGAACAAGGCCAATATACCTGGGTAAGTCAGCAGAAGTGGTTCTTGAACAGAGATGAAAACCAGGTGTTGGAAGAACAGAGTGATGGTAATTTATCGTTCCAAGATCTCAAATTCGTATAAATATTTTACCTTCCTAATRCTGTTTCCCTCTCTCTCTTTTCAGATGCATTAAGAATGGGATTTCTGTCACYTAACTGTATATGTTTATACTGGAAGGTCACATTTCAGAGCAATATATTAGACTCCTTTCACGATGAGTAAACAAACAAACAAACAAAAAGTTGTGACAAAAATAGTTTCATCTCTGTTTTTGAATGACATTAATTTTCTCTTGATCTTTTTCTGCTGGCTCTCTCCACTGATTCAATAGGAGTTTTGTGTGACTAGTTAATGTTTGCTTTTGGTCAGAATACTATGCCCTCCCTTGATCCAAAAGATTCTACATACTTAGATCCAACYGATCTTCTACATAATTTTGAATGTGTTTGAGAATAGCAAATAAGTAAGTATATGATCTTTGTTTCAAAAAATAAATGTTTGATTTTGGTCAATTTTGTTTCAATTTTTTATGGAATTTCTTCTTAGCAAATTTTCTACAAGTTGTGAGGAACTCTTCATGAGAGTAATAAATGATGTACAATAAGTTCAATAATTGCAGTATGACAGAATCACAGAATAGTTTGGTTTGGAAGGGATTTTCAAAGTTCATCTCTTCCAACCCCTGTGTCAGGGACAAGACCATCTTGTGATAGACCTGGTTGTTCAGTGTCCCATCCAGCCTGGCTATGAACACTTACAGGGACAGGTCATCCACAGCTTCTCTGGGCATCCTGTTTCTGTGCCTCACCTTGTCACAAAACTTTCTTCCTGTCTAAATGTATATAAATATATAAAAATATACATATATTATAATATATAATAAAAACAAGTTAATAATTAAATTAATAATCAAATTAAAACCATTGCCACTCATCCTGTCGCTACAGTCTTTGGTAAAACGACTCTCATCCTTTCTTACAATTCTCCAATATACATTTAAAGATCACAGTAAGGTCTCCCCATAACCTTCTCTTATGGAGGCTGAACAACCCCATCTGTGAGACTTTCCTTGTAGGACAAGTACTCCAATCTTCTGGCAATTTTTGTGTCCTTCTTCTGGACCCACTCTCACAAGTCTGTGTCATTCTTGTACCGAGGACTCCCCAGTGCAGTGGAGAGGAAGAAGCAACTCCCTGAATCTGCTGGTCCTGCTTTCTTTGACGCAGCCCAAAATACAGTAGGTTTTCTGGGCTGCATCACACATTGCTTGTTCATGGCCAGATTTTCATCTACCAGTATCCCCAAGACCTCTGTGGGAATGCTCTCACACCATTCAGCACTCAAATTATATTGATACTGGGGGTTGCCTCATCTCAGAGGCAGAACCTTGCATTGTCAAAAGTCATGAGATTTACATGGCTCCACTCGTCAGTCCTGTAAGGTCCCTTGTCAATCTTCAAATTTCAAGAAACCATGAGATGAATTTTTGATTATAACAATATTTTCTTTAAACATGGGATTTAATGATAATAACAACTTTCAAATATTTTTAATTGTCCTCTAATATTATCTTCATGTTTTTTTCTTATTTTTTCTCTATCCAGGAGAGCAAGAAATTATTCRCTATTTCTTTTTACATAAAGCTCAGCTTYTAAATAATTTGCATTTCTAGATTGGCTACAGCTATCAGCAAAAATTAAATTTAACAATATGAGAACTTATTACCAGTAGCAACATCAAATTAGACWGACTGGAGAATGAGCAATGGAAACCATTTTGTTAAATAGCTGCAGTAACGACTGATGGTTTGGAAGGAAGAAAAATCTAGACAGAAAAATCTTCTAAAAACTGCCTTAGGGCAAAGGATTCAATTTCCCAGTCACTTGCATACCAACTAAGTCAGTTCACTCAGGTAGTTTAAATGAAGTTAATGGAACTGTTAGTGGAAGATGTAACTGTCTGCAAGACTGGGGCCAGAGAGGGCAATTCTATTTTCTCTAATAGACAAGGGGAGAACATTTTACGACACAAGCAGGAACTGGTTCAGAAAATAAGTGGGGCAGACTAATGTTCAGTTGCCACCAATTAAGATATTATAAAACATGTTRCAAGACTGGGTTTATTTCCCTCTTCGGTTTTTGCAAATACTTTTTAGTTATTGTTTAAAGTTTTTAAAGGCCAAGCTCAGACATTTCAGTCATGACAATTGTTGCAAAAAAGCATAAGGAGATTCAGTTCAAAGAGTGTAGCCTTCTATAAATTAGAGAATGAAAGMGAAGGAAAAAATGTACAAATATATGAACTGATATAAAATTTCCACAGTCTGCACTTAGTAGATTAAATAAACAGTGAACAAGTCTTATTGAAAAAAGTATTTCCATTTGGAATAAATATTTATTAACCATATTCAGAGTTTCAGAACTGATGCTAGGAAATTGTTGCAGAATAAGTTGTAGGAATATAAGATAATTTATAGCAAATACCTTTTTTTTCAGAAAATTTTTGAAGGAAAACCTTCAAGAGCATTTAGGAACAGTTTCCCTGTTCCTATTGAACACTGGTCAATAAAATTGAGTTGATTCTACCAATATCTCCTGGTTTCACTTTCCAGAGAGAAAACTGTATGCATCTCACTCAACTCATTCATTATGAATGGTGAACCTCAAAACCTGAGCCTTGGAGGTAGACAGCCATGTTATGATTAGCTAGTGCTATCTTATACCAAATCTTCTGCTTCCTGGGAGGATTTCAGCAGCACAGCAGTGCTAATCTCCAACAAAAACTGAATTTTTACTGAGGGAGGGTAAAACATTTTTCGAAATTAAGAACCACGGAAAGGGTGGGTGTCACAGACACACTCTCTTAGTGCTGTCCTGGTGAAAGAGCATTCTCAGTGGCAAGGGTGACAAACTGCCTGGGAAGTCTCTGGGCCTGCTCCTGCTGGGTCTGAAGGCTGAAAAACAAAAAAGCTGTGTCTGCTGTTTTATCATGAAGGTAAATTTGTGCTGTGTACCTAACTTCACCAGGGCTGGGATACAGTATGAGGACATGTTATTGCTGAGGTGCTGTGCCAGGTACTGCTGTGGGTGTGTTTTGTGGGAGCTGGGCAGTGCTTCTCACTGTAGGTTATTCACAGGCATGCCCAGGTGTCCAGGATGAACACCCTCCMGGTGTTACTCCCTGCCATGGCAGTGACAGTGTTTCTATACTCACCCAGRAAACTTACAATTTGTCTGCAGATCCAGATGGACTTTTGAAATAGTTCCTGTAAGACAGATGGGCACAACACTTAGGTCCAAATTCMAAAAAATCCAGAAGATGCACCAGTGGAAGATCTGGATTTCTGAGATTTTTGAAAGTAAAGCTCCCCTAAAGTTAAAAACCATTTGAGAATATCTTGACTCACATCTTTTTTTCCTGTGAATTCCAAGAAGCAGTATCCTGGGCTTTGACACACTTAAACTCTCTCTAATTCTCCCTGACTTCCAGGGTCTCTCTTGGCCTTTCCAGCTGTTCACTGATTATTCTCAATGCTTGACTGCTTCTCTCAACTGCTCACCCTCATCCTTTGTGACAGACCCTCTGCCTTTGATGCGGGGATTTTCTGCCATGTCTTTTTTCACCTTTGTGCCTTTCTCACCACGCACAGTCCCAAGGACTAAACTTCTTTCTCAGATTCTATMAGCAGGGATTTAAGATTTGGCTTCAAAGAAAATTATGCTCAGATGAAGCTGATGCATCACTTAAGCTCTTAACACAGACTAAAGCTTACATATGTGTGAAAAGACATCTCCCCACACTGCTAGATGATGCTTTTAGTAAGCACTGAAATGGCCAAGTTTAATAGGCAATGTAAGTAAAGCAGCAGTAATTACATACTTTAGTTTCAAAGTTCCATACAAAAGTGACAGGCTAATCTTTAAKGTATTGTCCAAAAAATGTCAAAATCTCATAGAAGATGTCTCTTCTATTGGTTGCTAAATTCTTTTGTTTCATTGTTTTGAAAACTTCTGCAAGCCAGGAAARGAATCAATATCTCCTGCTCTTTGCCCATTCTTTCCAAATTCTCTACATTGTCGTGATCAGGTTGTYTCCTCTGTTGCAGCCTTCAAATATTGATAAGTAAAGTCTGCCCCACAAAATGGTTATTACTGTAGAACCAGACTGGGCCTAAGGTTACCTTAAAAATACCATAGGGGTTTTGGGTTTATTTTTTCAAGAAAAKATAAGTAATTGTAGCATTGTTTACTGTGCAAGGTGCCATGTCCAATCAATGTCAAGGGGAATTTTAGGGCTGCTACAGGAAAGAAGGATTGCTTTYACTTGTGTATCTTTATATCTGCTAGCTACAAGCTCAGTTTATTTCCCTTGTAAGTAAATATTGTACCTGTGCATGGCATTTCTTCACAAAAGACGSAGAAAGGGGTTTTTTTTGCCTCAACCTACTTTAGCTCTTGGGAAAATGAATAACTTCTCTGAACATACAATTGCCTGTGTCTTGAAAAACTATTCTTGTGTCTGCTAAAAAGACATTCAAAGTTTTTTTGGTGTTTTTTTTTTTTTTTTTTTTTTTTTTTTTTTTTTTTTTTGAATTTTTTTTTTTTTTTTTTTTTTTTTTTTCTGTACTCTAGATGATGGCTACAGTTTGTGTTTATGAGATCAGATAAAGTCCTCACATTATTCCCTTTTTCTTTTTTTTCTGCTTGGGAAACGTTTGTAATGCTGTATTACATATGCAATTTGTAGTGTACACAGGACCATAAAAGACAACAGTGACTCCTTTTAGCCAGTTTTTTATACCTTACCACACCTTCTTCAAAAGCAGCAGTATTGAGAGGGATTCTTAGGTTTGGAACCTGACAGTACAGTGCTGTGGATTTCATTCCTGCATCCAAAAATTCCTGCTGCTGCCATGGGAATTGTTAATGTACCATATTATCCAATGTCAGCAGCAGTAAAGAAAGGACCACACAGAGTAAAAATTTAATTTAAAATCTGCAGTCTCTAGAGAGTCAAGCTCTGCCAGACATCTCAGGAAAATAAGCTATCCCTGGGCATGTTTAGCAGGCAACAGATTCTCCTCATCCTGGCACCATGGACCTTCTGTAGCACACAAGCCCTTATGATCTGAGATTTACTCTTCCAAGCAAGGCAAATGGATTTTTTTTTTCTCCCTTATTGTTTGCTTGATTATTTTTTAAGCTTCATTTATCCACCAATACATAACTAGACTTCAATTACAGAGCATGTCAATTAGATTGCAGTTCCCTTTTAATACGGTTTGCAATATTTCAGGATCTCTGTGGTCAAAAATTGCCCTTATTTTAGCCCAGATGCTCCTCTGTGCAGTAGATCTTGCTCTTTAAAATGGTCAAGTTAATGCATGGTTACAGATTTCTTTATTCTTAATAATTTCAGCTTACAAGATTACACAAGGAACAAAAATTAAGCYAAGTATGTTATCCCAGGTACTTCAAGAAAATAAAAGTATAATTAGCATAATGGTAGAGAAACATACTATTTTAAAAATGGAAATGTTCTGTAATTGCTAAAAGAGTAGATAAGATATTAACTGCAAAAACATAGCAGAATTTCTGATACTGATRATAATTTAGTTCACTTTATCTCACTGCCTTGCCAGCATCACATGTTGTTCAAATTGGACATTTTGAGACAGTTACATATTSGGAAAACTCTTGGAAAACAAAGGGTGTGTAAATAAGAGCCAGTGGTGAGTCCTCAGGAAGGTCCAYAACACTGATGAAGAGATGATTTTTTCCTGAGCTCCAGTTTCTGTCTTTACTGCACCCAGAAGCAAAGAGGGATTTATTCTTCAGGTTCACTCTTTCCTTTCTCAGCTTCTCCCCAAGATTTCTTTTRAAAGATCATCTTGAATGAGCCCACCTCAAAAATTATTCTTGTTTCTTTTGTCTTATATCAACCTCTTYCTGTCCACCTACATTAGTATAGTTCTAGGCCTTAGTACCTTTTATAATCTATGCACTTGAAATTTCTCCTCTGTTCTCAAGTCTTGTCTTTGTCTAAAGASATGCTTTCAATTTCCATTGACAATTTGAATCTGTTTCCTTGTGTGCACTGAAAATAATTTGTTTTGGTCAGGTTTTCCTCTGTGATAGTCTTCCTCAGTTATTTAGCTCTGTTGTAAACCTTGAATCTAATTATGAAGYAGTATTTGTCTATGCATACAGTCTACTTTATAATCAATATTTATACAGATTCCACTCATTCTTTTAAACATCCAAATGTAATAGCGTAAACAAAAAAAGCCAAAACCAAAGGAAAGTCCAGATTTTATGACCTTACTTGAATTCTAAATAAGCATTAAGTGTCTTTGATGGTATTTTTTTCATTTAAATGGCACAGTAGAATCTGGATGAAGAAGAAAGCAAAGTATAAGCAAAGGAAAGGGGTACAACTCTTGATTCTGATAACTAAGGGAAAAGAAGTATTTGCCAGTTTCTTCAGATAACTGTGAGCTATGATAGAAGAGTGTAGACAGGATATATTTCTACATGGATTTCAGTAAAGCATCATGGGGTTTATGTTCAGCTTTGATAAGAAATTAAACATGAGAATGTAATCAGAAGTTGAACAGGGAGCAGGCAATTCTTCAGTCCCTGGTTTTGTCACCTCTCTTGCCATGAGCTTATGCCATCAGACATTGCCCTTTCTGCCTTCCTGCATTGCAATAGGCCACAGGTGACCAGCCCCCACGGCAGACTCCACTATGGAGAATTCTTTGCAGAAATCCACTATAWGATAATTCTTTGGTTTCCCCCTGAAAATAAAAGAGAGAGAGAGAAAAAAAAAAAAAGAGACAGTTCTCCAGAAAGACTTAAACATGCATACCACATTATTTCAAAATGAAGAATAACTACTACCATTAACTATTATTTGTAAAAGTTGTTTATATGATAAAGATTGTGATGTCAGCACAATAACCTAGTGGTACCAACTTAGCTTACATTCTTATGAAAGCTGAGTTCCTTACATATAAGAATTTACTGGGGAGTTTAAAGTAATTGAAAACCGATACTCACATGCCCACACAATGACAAACATGTACACATGCACATACCCATTCCTTTCACTTACCTGTCTATTCCTGTTTTCTGAAGAAACATTGACTTACATTTTGCCATGGAAGGAAGCAAACAACACATTTACAGGTGGATGGGAGTCTTAAGTGACTTATCAACAATGACAGCAGTATGTGCAAAGAACACTGTTGTGAGCCTGTGAACAAGTTTAGGTTTAGCTGTTAGTTGAGTAAAAAGGGAACAGGGAGGCTGCAGCTCAGTGGCCTGCCAAATGCAAGGCACATGTACAACTAGGAAAAGAGAGCCAAGCATGGTTGACCTACTTATATCTGATCWGCTTTAATGCTCTCTTATATCCAGTTCTTGAAAGCATTAGATGTTTCTAGGGCCCTGAGTGCCTTCCCTACAGCCCCCAGGGTTCAGCTGCTCAGACTCAGGGCAAAACTTTGATGATGCTTCTCTCTGGCTGTGAGAAATCCCAGCAGTGACTTAACCCCCTTCACCTGGAAGAGGCTTTTAACCTCAGGCTCTCACCCTTGTTGCCTCTCTGGAATCCCAGTCCTGTGCCTCCCTGACTCTGACCCAGAGCCTAGTTTCACAGGTGACTTTATGGCTTTTTAGCTTCATGTTGGACTTGCCTCATTACTATGGGCCTGCCTGATACTCTACACTTTTGACTGAACTAAATGACCCCTGCAGAGCTGCCTCCCTGTGTCCATTCCATGTGTTCCCTGCACTGCTGCCACTGCCTGCCACCCCATCACCTGCCCTGGCACAATCTGCCTGCTCTTGCTGCATCCTGGCAGCTGTACTAGCTGATTAGCAAGTGCARCCACTTGGAGATTATAATTGTCCTATAAATGCCAGGTGGAAGGTTAATAATAAATAAGCAAAATAAAAATAACCCTGTCTAATATACTGAGAGCACTAGATGACTGGAACTCCTCTGTGCCTACTCTGTAATGGGTGGCTGCCTGGTCAGCAGGAAGGGGGTTGGATTGGTTTCACCTGATTTTGCTTCTTTTTCTACTTGTCACACTGCCCAAATAAAGAAGCCTGAGTGATGAGGCCAGCACGGAAGCGATCTGGTGAATGAATACTTTGGGGTCCCTGAAAAAGATTAGAAGGACCCCAGACTCATTTGCCATTGCCTGGTCTGTGAACAGCTGGGCTCTGGAGTCGTAAGCAAACACAGAGGTCCCTGCAAGATGCTGAAAGGAGCAGCAACAGCTTTCATATTAGAAAGGCCATATGTTTCTACTCATGGCACATTCTGCATCATGCACTTATATCACATTTAGAAAAARAATCTGAGATTTTGGCAGCCCCAACATTTGCAGTATTGAAGAGCGTGTGATTAGAGAATTTAAATGAAAACAGAAAAAGAAAAATCCTTCTTCTGGAAAAGAAAAAAAAAAAGATATAAAAAAAAATGTGTGTAAGTGTACAACTCTCTATGGCTGAATTGTCTCATTATGGTTGTGTCCTTGATCCAGCTGTATAAAACTATTTGATTCTCAGGGAATTCCCTGCAGTTCTCTGCAGGCTCAAAGACTTTCAACTTGTAGGTCTTCTGCCAGCATACTGACCTGAGTTGTCAAGCCTGAATATGGGYATTAGTCTTCATTTAGCTGAGATCACTGCCTGCAATCTCTGCTGCTGCACAGTCACAGTGAGGAGCTCAGTGAGAGTGACAATCAGCACTGTGCTCAGTCTGAAAAAGAGAAAATATGAAAAAAATTCTCATAATGGGAAAAGAGTAGAGAATCTAGGTAGGTGAAGCCTAAAGGGAAGGCTTTTTACTTTCTATATTCTGTTCAGAGCTATTTTGTGGGAGAGAAGAGAATTTATTCTGCCTTTGGACAATGTTACAATGCTGACTTATTAAAAGAAAAAGAAATCATTGTCAAAGAAGTGATTCTGCCTAGCAGGCTGAGAGGTTGACCACACATATAGTATATAGTCTCTGGGAAACAATCCATCTGATGTCAGGTCACATGAAGGAGTCATGACTACTTATCAGGGTGTCTGTATATTTATAATAGAAAAAAAGGCATGTTTTATATGGTATATAAGGTATATCTTGCTCTGTGTCAAATAAACTTAGAAACCTAGTAGACAACCTAATACTCTAATTTTACACACCATGTACATATTATGTGTTATACATTAAAAATAACATTATATTGTCTTGCTTTAGGTACAAGCTTTTCTGTAGCCCGTAACAGATCTGTAGGAAATCTGAATGTCACTTTCTCTACTCCAGAASAAATCATAAATTACTTCATGTCAAGTATGTTGAGAGTCCTCTGTGGGTTTCATTTCATTATTTGGCTGTGTATATACCTGCTGCACAAGCAGTGTTCAGTTACCTGGGGTCATTTTCATTCATAGGTATTCTGTAGACCTGTCATTTATAAATACCTAGGGTCCTTGTATGTTCAAGCATAAACTGTTCATTATATCTTCAATCATTTCACACTTACTAAAGTCAATAAAACACTTTTGAAAAGATATTTTCTAAGAAAAATGTACATCACTAAACTGCTTAAACTTATTTATAACCTCCTTTTAAACATTCAAATAAGCACTCAGTGCCTGAATTAAATATAGCTCTTGTAAAGGCTTTAGAGACTTTTAGACATCTTTATATGAAAACCAAAAACTTCCTAGTTCAATTTTATTTATGCAGAAGTTCTCTACATTTGCCTTTGAGATTTAAAATCACAATCTACTAAATTACATTCAGAAAGTTCCACTGAAAGAGAAGACTCAAGAAACCAGCTCTATCAAGAATTCCACAGGGCCTTGCCATTTTTCCAGTACTAAAAGAAAAAAAAAAAATCTGAAAATCAAATAGGCTGAGGGAAATAATTTAATAAAATTAGGGGAGAGATGTTCAATCTTGTTTGTGAACATTATCCAATATTCTCATTTTTATCACTATTCCAGCTTTTGTTGCTTACCTTAAAAATAAGAAGACAACCTGTAATTCAAGCAAAAGAGCACCTAAGTAGAAATATATATGAACAGCTTTTTATATTAGGCTTTAGATATACTGACAACAAGATGTCTTAAAACCTATACTCTTTCAGATTTTCTACAAATGTATTTCAATGAAATAAAAATCCCTATACTTTTATATTATRCTCATGTCTTCCTTTGGCTTAAGATAAACATTACATGCTATACAGGTTTTATCCATGACCAGCTGCTGATAACAGCTTATTTGACTTCCCATGCATTTATCATTAACCTTTYTCTTACATAAAGTTACCTGCAAAATAAAAATTCAGGGTTTCTATTTGGTCCTAGTGTTTGTTTTTTTTGTCTAACAGGAAATGACCAAGGCTAAGACACATGATCGTTTATGACTGCAGAGGTTCTCCTGGTAAATAATGATTTAATTGTCATAAGGACCATTTTAGGACATCTCATTCCTTCCACAGTAACAGAATTTTCTTATCTTGTTAACTGCTTCTTTCTTACTACTGTAAAYAAGATACTTATCTCCTTCAAATGCCACACTGGATGCTGCCTCAACACATATGTCCAAATCCTGAGTTTAGACGGGAAATGATAAATTAAAGTCTGGATTTCTAAACATTATTTTTAGCATAATTCTCTTCCATCTGCAAAAGCTCTTGCACAGCCCATTGCACTGTATTTTATTTTCTTGGCTTTGGGGAATTTTTGTGTGTTTTTTTTTAATTTCAGGAAATAGAAAATGTGTCTAAAATTGAACACATTTTTTGTATTATCRTATGAATCATAAGGAAGACAGATCTTTGTCTTTGGTGGTGATCACTCACAGACTGCCTTAATTCCTCTTGATCATGCCCCATCATAGCTTGCATACTGATTTTCTTTCAGTTCAGGTGATTTTTTTCTAGATGTTCAGTTTGCCATTTACTCTACAAAATTAACAGGCAGATGCTCATTATTTTTTTTCAGGACTTTATGGAATGTAATTATAACAAAAAAGGTTGTTGCAAAGTCTTTAACACCTACTGAAAAAATACAAAATGGTATAGCCTCTTCTAGGTTCCTAGAAATTCAAATAGAATTATTTGTAAAGGAAAGAAGTTGAGAGGAGTRAAAAATTCTGTTTAAAGACAACTCACAAGAAAACAAGATCTGTAAACCACAGAGACTGTGTCTACTATGTGTCTAGCATCACCATTGCGAAATGGTGAAAAATTTGTTTACGTTCTTAGTCAAGACATCAGATGTGTTTGTCTGACAAACAGTGTATGTTCCACTTTCAGGCTTGGTCTCCCTCACTGATGTGAAATAAAATGAAATATTATTGTTGTTTGTTGACAACATCTCAAGGCATTTCTTAACTCTGTGTGTTATAATTTGAAGAATCCTGGCATGGCTTCTTATTTTTCCTCTATTATTTTCCTTTCCCTGCTTCTCTTCTGTGTTCTGCATATCATTGTGCCCACATTTTAATTGTAAAAGCAGATATAACCATCAGATTAAGAGTGTGGGTCAAAATAAAGTAAAACCTGTCATGATTAAATTAATACAGTGAATAATATCTGTGATTTGAATAGTAAAGGCTGAGAATAATAACAATAACAAATGCATTTTCCTCTAGCCCAGAATACTATGAAACAATAGAGTTGTATATATGGTATATGTGCAGGGCAAAGAATAGGTCATTGAGGGTGGAAATTAGCAAATTCCTTTTCATTGGCACAGGATCGTTTGTTATTATTGGGCATGCATGTTTAAATACCTGTGAATCCTTGCATTCCTATATGCACATTTGGGTGTTTTCCMAAATGTATCCATCTCCAGTCACAGCCTTCTCTTTCACTTCTGAATCACTGCATTTGCCTCTAGGACTGTTTTAATCCTTCTTTATTCTCCCTCCCAATCAAAAGCATAAACTTTTTTTTCTGCAGGAAGGACTTTTACTGGTCAAATTCATTGTATAACAATGATTTTTTTTTTTAGGTGATTCCCATCACTGGCAAAAGAAGGAGTTCACCTGTTGCAAGAACAAGGACTGACGATACTTTCAGACTCTGGAGAGAAGTAAACAGAAAGACCAACAAATCTTCTGAGTCTTTAGAGATGTTTCTGTAATACTGGAGAGTCTTAAAAGAAAATTAGGTAGGAACATGCATTTTTTTCTGTTTAGCTGCCTCTCAAAGGTAGTGTTTCTCCAACTTCTTTTATTGTATGACACAATTAGTACACAGTTCTGGTGTGTATTATGTTGTTCATCCTCCTTTATAACTTCACAGAAAGAAGKTTCAAGGACACCACATCAAGACCAGTAAACTGGTTTCCATTTTACCAAGAAAATAATATTTGTTTTCTTTCCTAATAAGAATTGTTTGAAATTGAAGCTCCAGTTACTTCTGTTGTCCAGTGTTTTAGATCTCAATCAAGAGCTTGCCTCTGGCTATTCCTTGCTCTTTGATTAATAGTCTTCACTAGGTAAAGACCAAGGAACAATTTCTTAYAGTGCAACTTTGGATCAAGTTCAATTTATACAGACCATATCAGGATTATGATGGGCTTCCAAACTGTGCTACCATGCCTGCATTGTTGAACAAAATAAAACAGAATAAACTATCAGAGACCTAAACTACTATCAATAATTTTGGGTGGTACAGGGATTAGTTTGGGATTATGATTATTGTTGTTGTTGTAGGGGGGCTATTATTATTATTATTATTATTATTATTATTATTATTATTATTATTATTATTATTATTATTATTATTTCCTTTAAATTTATTATTTCTCATATTGTGATTTTAAGTATGTCAGTAATTAAGAAGTCTGAAGAAAGAAAAGCCACAACAAAGACATCTGTTAGATGCTGCTGACCATCCWAGGTTCCGAATTTATGTATGTTAGACCTAGGCACTGGAATTAAACGTTCCACTTGAAAGTTGCATCGTCTAAAACACCAGATTAAAGGAGAAGATATTTCTGAATTTCTATGCTACTGASAGGATCATTCAATTCCCGTCACTTCTTGCTGCTTTGTGGCTACAACAGATTAKAACCTGATTTAGGAAAGGTCGCTCAACACCATTCAGAAAAATATCTCATTGGTAGATGGAGAATTGAGAAATTGAATTGAGAAATCCACTTAGATTGTTCCTGTGGGAGCAGCTGATCAACAGCTGTTTACCAACTGAACTTTACAAAACCTCTCTGTTCTTTTTATGGGTTTCYACTCATGCTCCACCCTAATAATTTGTTTCCAAGTAAAATCGATTAAGAGTTCATATTACAACTGATTCTGAAGATTGTTTTGAGAAAGAGAACTCTGCATTTCCTCTTCCTTGCAGTGTCTTATCTGTGCAAGAAAATTTGTGTTTTCAGAAAATGGTGGTAATTTGTCTCTCAACTGYCTGCAGAGTTATTACCTTAAGCTTCACTGTATCTCTCGTAACTAAAGGAGTGCAGTTATTTATTTTGACATTATCCCTCTTGTTCTGCTTAATATATGACCATTTATCATACATTCTTGTTAATATTTTCCTCATAGAAAGCAACCTGAACATGTAAGTGTGTTATCTTTCTTTGATGCTTGAAACTGAGTTTTATACATATTGAAACTGGTGAGAGTACTGACTGCCTATCAMTGAGGCTAAAAGCAGAGGGTAAAGCTTATGGAAATTATGGTTAGCTTTGAAATGCTGAATGCTATCTATCTGCTGAAACTGTTCCTGTTTTTTGTAAAAATAATGACATAAGAACAAAGCACACACATTGATAGACATGCTGGATATGAACACATGCGGATTTGAATAATATCCTGAGAAAAGACCTTTGGGATAAGTGCTGGCTAGAACATGTCTTGGAATCTGAGCAAAGAAATAGTCTCCAGCTGTTTGATTCTTCTTATGAAAAAAGGAAACAGGATTTTGTTGACATTTTTTGTAAATATAATAAGCATCAAAGACCTACCTACTTTTAGTAACTTCTTCCCAAACAGGAGAAATGGGAAGAATCAAACACAGGTGAAGGTTACCCACTGAACGCAGGCATAAGAATTCTTGAGGATAAACGCCATGTGTTCTTGTTCAGAGGGTTTATTGCTGCTGTTGGTTTGGTTTGGTTTGGTTTTTAATTTTGGGTTTAAGTTTTGTTTGTTTGTTTGTTTGTTTGTTTGGGTTTTCTTCACAAGGATTTCTTTAAACTTATGGATTACTGTTCTTAGTAGAAAATCACATTTACCAATGTCAAATTTAAGTACTGATTAAATGCAGCTATACAGAAGATACAGTGATAACAGATTGCCAACATCCTCATGATCACTATAAAAGACTAAAGGAACTGCAAATGAAAGGACTTTATCAGTTTTTAGTGTACCTTCAACCCAAAGACTGATGTCTTGTATAAGATAAAAACAGTAAACAAGGATCAAAGCTACAAGGCACAATAGGTATGGGGAAAAACTAACAATTGCAGTTTTAACCAATGTCTTCTATTTATAATGCACTGAATCTGTAACAAGTGGACTTAAGACTCTATTCCAGATTGTAAAGCTCCATAAGGCAATGCCAAAATCTTGTTTCTGATTATGCAAACAGATTGACAGCTTTGTATGATATAGAAATAATTTTAGAAAGTGTATCTTGTGTATGTTTGACTATTCTGGGCATACAGTATCTGTTGGGTTGATTTGAGCTGCAAATCTGACAATTTTAAATTCCATACAGCTGACTTGGAAATTAGGGATGCTTCTCAGATGCCTTGTTGTTGTTCTTTAGGTGTTTTAACTACATCGATATTTTTTTGCTATATCTCAGACAAAACCCATGGAATGACAGGGATTTTGAAGCATGTGCTCAGAAGTTAATAGAATATTTTAGACCAGCAAAAAAAAAAAAAAAATCCTGTTAGAAACAGATACATGTCAGATAGCTGAAAAACAGGACAAGATTACTGATTTCTTCGGGTATGCATTTTGTCTCTGTGCTATTTAAGAACACCATGGTATATCACAGACTTGCAACAAAAAAATCTTCAGCGTTTACTCTAATAAATCTTTCTGGAATACGATTTCTGAATTTTAACCATAGATTGTGAAGCATAGGCCATCATCTGACATGAAAGAAARAAAATAATATTTAAGTAGAGTTATTGGGTCAGCCTACTTTCATCCAAAGTTTCTGTCAAGACTTTGATGAAAGGACAATAAGGGAAGCATTAAGGATGCTAAAGGTGCAAGATTGAAAGGTGAGAGTTTCAGTCTGACATATCAGAAGTGGGACCAATTACTGCATATATTTTTWAAAATACAGTATCAGAAAAGTTCAAGGTAGATGCATTAAAAAATGTTTAATAGCTGATGTGTGTCATGGTTATTGGGACATGGGAGTGGCCAGCAAGACCCATTCACACTTTAGGAGTCTGATATGGCAGTGCTCAAGTCCAGTGGAGAGTGGAGATTGACAGTGGACAATTGTGACCTGAATGAAGTATTACCATCTCTAAGTGCTGCTGTGCAGGACACGCTGGAGTCTCAGAGTGAACCAGAGCTCAAGGCAGCAAAGTGGTGTCACCACAGACATTGACAACTTGTTCTTCTCCTTTCCTCTATCAGAGTGTGAAGGCTACAGTTTGATTTTACTGGGAGCAGGGAGCAGTATATCTAGATAGCAGTATATCCCTGGCCAAGACAGGGATGGAAATATAGCCCCACTAATTGCCATGGACTGATCCAGACTGCTCTGGGAAAGGGTGAGGGTCTGGAACACTCACACTGTGAATTACATAGTGTGGGGAAACATAGTGYAGATTACTGTGTGGGGAAACACAGTAGAGAAAGGCTTTGAGAAAAGGAAGAAWATAATCCAGATCCTTCTGAAAGCTGTTTTGTCATAAAGCAAAGTACAATTAAGGGACCTGCCCAGAAAATTYAATTTTTAGCAGTAAAATGGCAAGATGGATGTCAACAGATTCCAATGGATGTGGTTAACAAAATAGCAGCTATGTTCCCACCAACCAACAAGAAGGAAATATAGGCTTTCCTAGGGACTTTAAGGTTTTGGAGAATACATCCCAGAGTACAGACAGATTGTAAGCCCTCTCTGCCATACGAAACAAAAGAGAAATTATTCCAAGTGGGATCCCAAACAATAAGAATCTTTTGAAAAATAAAACAGGAGACTGCCCATGAAGTAGCTCTTGAGCTGGTCAAGATACGATGCAAAGGAAAGCACTCTATACCACAGCAGGGGGAGAATTGTCCTTCCTTGAGACTTTAGCAAAAARGACTGAGGGAGACTTGAGGACAGCCTGGACTTGGGGATGCAGAGRATATGATGTCTGTTAAACCCCAGCTGAAAAGAGATCTTCGCAGCTATTAAGGAACTGGATCTGCTTCCAAAATGATTGGCATGAAAACACAGCTGCTCCTGGCATGTTCAAAGGGAAAGTCCCTTCTACACATCATGCCACTRATGCCACGTGGAGAAAGKGGATCACTCCACAGTGAGCTCAAAYAGGAAATCCCARTCACCCAGGACTCTTGGAGATCATCACAAATTGGCCTGAAGSTGAAAATTCTGTRCTATCATCATCAGAAGATGAGGAGCAAGTGACACATGCTGAGGAGACTCCACCGCATAATCAGTTGTTTGAAAATGAAAAGCAACAGTGATGGTTCCTGCCATGTCATAGGAACAAATCGAAAATGGAAAGCTGCTGTGTGGAGTCCTRCATAGGAGGTTGCAGAAGTTCTTGGGGCACAAGGTGGATCCATTCATTTCTCAGGGCTAAAAGCCATCCAGCTGGCCTTAGATGTCACTGATTGAGAAAAATGGGGCAACCCAGCAGCCACTGGAGCTGCAGCTGGAACCACCAAGTGCTACGGTCCCACTCCTGCAAAGTGAGACCCAGGAAAGGCTCCCCTGACCTGCTTCAGGTCCTGTCAGGTCCCACCAAGTTTTGTTTTGGGCTGGGGGGTTGGGGAAGGGGAGTTAAACCATGACCCTCCCTGACTTACTGCCTTTGTTTCCCTATAAACCACATGGCTTAGCCGGGGGCCCATTGCTGCTCTGCCTTTGTCTGGGAAAACCACACCTAGCATTGTCTTCGGGAAATTATTTCCTTGTTGAGTAGAGAATACTCTTTTTGGGATAAAACACCCTTCCATTTCTATTGATGCCTAAAAACCAGGCTCACCTGAAACCGAGGCCAGACAAACTTAAGAGAATGAGAACAGACAACTTTAGTACAGGCCTAGCAGGCCTAGTGGTACATTAGAGCAGATAAAAGCCTCCTTCTCCGGAGGCTACACCCAAAATGGGCCTCGAGTCATGAGATCTTCACCTTTTATAAGCTCTGTCTCATTAACATATTGGACCTCAACACCCCATCTTCAGGTGATGATGTGAACCACCCCAAATTTTCTCCCCTCCCCAGCTTGCTGTTGTTTACATATTTTGGGGCTCTGAGGCAGCGAGGTGTCCTTGGATTCAGACTCRGAGTGGAATTGTTCTGTCAAAAYATGGGAGAATGGTAGTTTTTAGTGCTATAATAGAGAAGCATAAGAATACAGATCCATGAAATGTAGAAACTAAAAATCTGAAGGCATCACCATCACTGCGGTTATTGTGATTTTTCTATAAATTGTGATTCCATTTTATAATATCTCCTAGTGCTTCCTCCACTATTGGAAGGGGTGAGGGGACAGCTTGAGCGGATTTAATTTTCCCACTGGGTTCCATACCCACATAGTGTGTTAAAATGTGTATAATAGAAGGGAAAAATTGAGCAWTACAGAAATTAAATTTGTGGCTCTTAGGTGTTTCAATTTGCCAGTTAACTCCTGTGTATTTTTCACCTCTGCAACCAATATTAACKTTTAGGAAAATCTATAAAGCATTGTTTAACAGAATAAAAGAAAATGCTTTCATGCCTTTTGTTGCTCTATCTTTACCTTAGCTCCTTCTGTGCTTCCTCTGCCCTTTGTATCAAGCTCAATTTTTTCTTCCCTTCATTCATATCACCCCASCAGGCTACCTCAGGCTGTCTGTCTGATGTGTTTCATTGTGTTTTTCTCCTCCTCTTTTCCCATGAAGCCAAGCTTGACTTCTACTCCACTTTTTTTACATTAATAAGATCATGGTGGTTTTTAGGTCATGGTTCTAATTTTGTGGCTCATAGCTCCTAAATTTTAGTTCCCCTAGTTAGTATATTTTCTTGATACAAGTACTTCTAAAGATGGCTTTCTAAATACTTATTCAGTTTAAAAAGCATATAATAACATAATTGATTTTGATTGTAGGATCAAAATAGGTGTGTAAATATTATAAATGTGAAATTGGGCTGTCTTATGGATGCTGCTTGTCTTTTACCTGTGGTTCCAAACCTCTGAACAACACTGATTCTTCCTCTGGACARATTGGCATTTACCTATATGCGTCACTGACACGATTAGCATCTTCTACCTTTGAATCCGTTTCAATTTCAGCAGTGCAGATGGTCATATGTTTTTTAAGGAAACAAAATTTTACCAGAAAGTATTAATTTATTACTATATTACAGTGAGAACACCCCAGCCCCAGAAACTATCTCCCTCTTTATTTCAAAGTTTGGTACAATAGATGGCAATAACTCGAAATGGAGATCTCCCTCGCCTCCTCAGCTAAACATATATTTTCAGCTGGTTAAATTTCATTTTCCTTAGCTTGTRAGGATATGCTGTATCAAGTTATGTGCTGAGAAAGCAATTAGAGTAACAGATGATGTAGCACAACTGGAGAGCCACATGGGGTTACATGATAAGAGAGGTTTTTAAAAGACACATGGCAACCAAATAATATGTCTTCTACAGGGATCTTTTCAGCATAAACCTTTCCCTGAAAAGCACTGCCCCAGCTGTTTTGCAAAGCCCTTGTTTCTTGTCCATTTCTTGACCTGTGTGCGAGAAGCAGCTGGTTACCACATTAACACACCACTAACTTACTGTCTGGSGTGTGAAGTCATGAAAAAGGAGAAAGGCCAAGGTACAATGCTAGAAATACATGAGGCAATTATGAGAAGGGATTCAACACTGTGCATCTTACAATCAGTGCATGCAGTTTGACAGCTTTTGCATTTTTGCCAGTATCACAGCTCAGAGCTCATTTCTCTGAGCAGCTGCAAAAATTGGGAAGCTTCCAGCTCTCAGGAAATTCTAGATTTTTTTTTTTTAATTCGTTCATTTTGGGCTGATTCAGAACAAAAAAAAAAAACTTAAAAAAAAAATCTGGAAACTGTAGTGCTGCTTTTTAGCCAGCTCTGCTTTACGAACTACTACATGGCAGTATGGTACACCAATTACTGACACTCAGTTTGGCTTGAAAGTGGAATCTAAGTGCTGATGGCTATAAATGTCACTCTCAGGAAACACTGCCCAAATAAACTTATCCAAACATGAACTATCTAGGCTGCCCACTCAGTGTTCATAAATTTTAACGGGTATTTTCTCTTCCCGATTTAAAAAAAAAAAAAAAAAAAAAAAAAAAAAAAAAAGAAGAAAAGAATTTATCTTTGAAATAATTCTCTATCTCTTTTATCAAAAAAGACAGTATCTATACCCTTAAATTCATCTTTTCTGCAAATTGATTAAATATTTATTTTTTTTGCTGGAACATTTATCTGCAATGCCATGCTTGAAGAGCAATGGAAGAGTAGAAACGCTCAACACCTCTCATATGCAGGAAAAATAAAGCCAACATAGTTTACCTTCAATCTGAAGAGTCAGTCATGTTTGTCGCACCTATGTCATTTATTAACATGAAAAATGTCAAAACCCCTGTGTGTTACAGCCCCAAAGAAACACAACTGGCATTGCACTTCTGTAAAACATTGAGACTGTCAAGAGATTTTGACATGTTCACAAAAACTGAAGCAGTCAGTCTTTTTCAACACAGAATGGATGAACACAACTGAAATAATATTGCTGAGGGCATGTCATTTWATGGGAAGGAAACTCACAGAATGGTTGAGGCTGGACAGCATCTCTGGAGAGCATCCAATCCAACACTTTTGCTCAAGTGTGGTCAGGTACAGCAGGTTGCCCAGGATCATGTCTGGTTGGGTTTTCAAAATGTACACAGATGGTGGCCCCTTAGCTTTTCAGGAGAACCTGCTCCAATGTTCAGCCACAGTTATGGAAAAGCTATTTTCTTACGTTTAAACAGAATTTTCTGTGTTTCAGTTTGTATCCAATTTTTTCTGCCCTATCACTAGCAACTTGTGAGTAGAGTTTCTCTCTGTCTTCTTYTATTTTTAGACATTTATAATGTTCCCCTGAGCCCTCTTTTCTCCAGGAGGAATAGTCCCTTCTCTACACTCCTACATCAGGTACTCCASTCCTTCAACATTTAAGCTGTGGTTTGTTGGATTCATTCTACTCCCTCGGACTCTCATTTTGTACCTCCTTTGTGTCGGTGAATTCASAACTGGACACAGCACTCCACACATGCTGAGCAGAGGTAAAGGATCACCTCCTTCAATTTGCAGGCAACACTCTTTCAACAGGTGTCACAGTAGCATACGTACCTTGGTATGGAAGCCTCCACTGCTTCGTTTGTTATTCCCTACAGCAGAAGTTTTCCGCATCAACTAATTTATGTTTTTTTTTTTTCATTAACTGTAAAAAAAAAAAAATTAAATTCAATGCCTGTGAAAAATAGGGCTAAATACATTGCAAATGAACATGAGGTTGTTGGAATTTTGGCTGAGACCTAGAAAACTCAGGTCTCCAAGCAGACCTTCCAAATCTCTGAACTCTGCCTACTTTATTTTAACTTAAAAAAAAAAAAGAAAAAGAAAAAAAAAAGGAAAAAAAGAAAAATAATTAGCTTTGAGCTTGTTTAAGACTAGAAAAATTAAATTGAATCATTAAGTTAAAATTTCGTAATTTTCTTCTCATTGACTGAAGCTATTCCTTCCATAGTCCTTGAGGCATSTGAAATCTGCTCAGCAGTTCCCCTATTGTACTGGATAATAACCTCAGACTGTTCACATCAATAGGAAATAAAGCCCCAAGTACCTGTGAGTCACACTACAGCCGTAATATGATGGCCACTTCTCGCTCCTGATATTATCCTGGTCCCAGTCCCAAGTGTGCTCATGATCTCAGTAATCTCCTGACTTGCTGTAGCTAAATCCAACTGTTACATTTCTGAGCATACATCCCAGGTGCGAGGCAAAACTCACAGGGAAGCAGAGGTGAGATGTGAGTTGTTTTTTAAACTGCCACTCACCATCCTATTTTAAACTTGCCTGTGTGTATTACAAATGCTCACAATGCTAGGCACAGATTTGCATTAGCTCAGCATTAAACAGCAAACAAGGGGTGCTGACCCTGCCTCAGTTGTACTCATGTAAAGACCATTTCAGTCTGCTGCCAAATCAAACTGTTTTATTTAAGCTGATTAAGGTCTTAGTTTTACTCAAACTGCCTTCAGAAAATATTTTTCCTCTAAGAATAATAGAATCACAGAAATGTTAGGGTTGGAAAGGACTTTAAAAATCACCTACTTCCAACCTCCCTGCCGTGGGCAGGGACACCTTTCACTACACCAGTTTACTGAAGGTCCCACCCAACCTGCTCATGAATATTTCCAAGGATGARGTAACCTGTTCCAGTGCCTCACCAACCTCATAGAAAATAATTTCTTCCTAATATCTAATCTAAACCTACTGTCCTTCAGCCTAAGGCTTTTCTSCTTTATCTGATCACTACATGCCCTTGTGAAAACTCCTTCCTCAGCCTCTTGCAAGCCCCCTTTGGGTACTGGGAGTCTGATACAAGGTCTCCCAGAAAGCTCCTGCAGGCTGAATAACCCCAAATATCTCAGCCTGTCTTCATAGGAGAGTTGCACCAGCCCTGTGATCAGCTCGTTATAATGCAAAATTCTACTTTATCAATGTTTTAAGGTAAGAAATGTAGGGTCAGAAATTTATATTAYCTTATGTAAGAAATATCAGCACCTTTATAAACATTTACATTAAAAAATCAGCTTGATATTGATGTGGTTTACATGATCTAATGACTTCCAAAGTCTGATCAGACATTTTGTGAAAAACAAGAAACAWGCAAAAATCCGGTTTTATTTTATAAATTTTACATTTATTGCTTTTCATTCCTGTGAGAGTACTCCTTTGTTCATACTCTGCAAGAATAAATATCTAATTTGCCTCTCTGTATTTTTATTATTTTGTGTAACAGTACTGTCATCTCCCATTGTATACATAAAATAAACAATCTCATTTTTTATGAGTTGTAGAGTAATAACATTAAGATATTATTTSTTTTTATTTCAAAATGCCATAGAAATACTTCTATATACTGTCTTAGGACAACTTAAATTTTCTTTAGCACAAAGCCAATATTTTTTTTTCATTTCCTTACCTGAAAGTAAATTTTCATAACCGTATGGTGTTACAACTCAAATGGCAGTAAATTGGATAAAGAGACAGAGAGGGAAAAAAACCCCAGCTTTGAAACTGGGTATTTAATACCATGAACCTAATTGGTGGAAATTATTTGAAGCAGTATTCTTGTTGTTGGTTGGTGGAAGTATTTTCTTCTYTAGAATTCTGCTATTATTCTTCAGAATTAGTATTTGATTTGCTAGTATTTCAAAATCTGGGTGAACAAGCATTTGCACAACACATTTTACTCAGTGGGGAAAGCAGCACCTCTTTGCCTTTAAACAGACCTATTGGTTCCATTGTATGTTTCTCTTAAAAAAAAAAAAAAAAAAAAAAAAAAGAAAAAAAAAAAAATCCCAGAAATATTGAATATCTCTCAGCACTCAAATTTTCAGTGCCCGGTAATTAGTGTCCAAGTTTTCATTTTTCATTTGCTAAATAAAAGCATATTACAGTTTTTTATTGTGCTTGCAGTAAAACAATAATTGAACACCAGAWGGGTTTTCAGGTTCATATCATACATTTGACAATGTCTAAGTACATAGAAGAAGAAACCAGAAATTATATTGATTTTCTATTGAATGGCAAGACTGATATTTCTTCTTTTGAAGGTTTTGCTTTTCCACAAAGGAAATGCCACAAAGGAACTCCACCATGCAAGGAAAGTATATTAAAAACCAGTACACAATAAAAAAAAATAATAATTTCAGAACTAAACCACTTCACATGCCATCCTACTGCCCATAATGGGAAGAAAAACATTATGTACTTAAAGACAATTAAAGACAGATAAAGACATTTTAAATGTGTGAAATTATTAACCCATTTTTCTCTTCTGCATATCCTTTCTCTGCTTGCATTTGGGCTGAAAACAAAGAAGAGGCTCCCAAAGTATCCAGAAGTGTTTGTTTTCCTTTAATGAAGCAAACATCAGACTTCACCAGAACTGTTGTGCTGAATATTAACTTCAGCATCTCTAGTGTATTTGCCAGAGATGCACCTTTTGATGGTAAAGGTTTCGCTAAGCTAAGGTACGGTGTCAGTGTAAAAAGACAAGTAAAAAGACTCTCATGTCTGATGACTAGGATACAAACACATGGAAGGCTGAGGATCAAGTTCTTATCCTGCTCAATTCAAAACAATTCAAAACCCCTCAGATACAAGGGTACAAGAGCACTCACCTCACACTGAAAGTCCTGTATTTGCCCTGAATACCAATCTAATATTGTGCTCCACAGAGACTTCTGTTTTCCTTCCAGCAGAGAACAAAAGCGAATTTCAGAATCTCAGAAGTCACTATGTAACAGAACAGTCACCCTCCATCAGCTGCATAGGGAACAGATTTTCAAAGTCAAAAAGTGGGACACCTTATGCCATCTCCTTTTATAGTCATGAAACACTTATGTGCTTGGTCTTCTGGCTCTTTGAGTTGGTTTAGGAAATCTCCTTCACAGCAGTAAAGGCATGAAAGTCTTAGCTCTACTACATTTCTGTTATGGGAATAGTCCTTTATAAAAGCAAACAAAGTATTTCTACACTATAGCACAAGAGTTTAGGAAACCAGTTTGCAAGCTAAACTTTGTCCTCTGTCTGTTGATCTGTCATGGTTCCTGTGGAACAGCATTTCTTGCTTCATTTTATCATATCRCTTTTGTCATAAGCCCCCAAACTTTATTTTAAATTTCATTAYAGTGGAATTTTTGAATTATTTCAATTCTAATAAATGTGAAAAAGTCACAATATGTTTAGGTTTGAAGCTGTAAATTTACATGAAAAGAGGAAAAAAACCAAACAAGAAAGAACAAAATATAAAAATCAAAAAGTCACTGAAATGACACATACTAGATTGTTTTTAGAACTGGAGAACATACTGCAGTTCATGCTRATATGTTTACAGTCTTTTCTGTAAAATTCTGTGACATCTGCTGAGTTCTTGTAAGGATTTTGAAATTTACACTCAGCAACATAAATGAAATATCACCAGTTTTATCTTTAATAACACCTTTTTCAGACAGAATCTATATATACCTCTCTCATGTACACCTACAGTTTCACATCCATATAGAACATTAATTGCTCCAATTTATATTGTTATTTTTTGCAAGGCATTTTGGAAAAGTCCATCATATCAGTGCAAATGCAATTACAAAGCAATGAGGTATTTCTTTCACCTCAGGAATTATATAATTTGAGAAAAAAAAAAGTTTGAAAAGTTCTGAATATTTTCCTGCCTTTTCTATATAAGTATTAAAGTAGGACTACATTTTGAAATAATATTTTGCRTCTCAGAGTTTGCTTGGACAGTTTTGAATATGAGTTGATTTTCACCTAAAATTTAATGAGCTACTCATGTAGAAGGCAGCTTCATGGCCTTTCACTGCTGTAACAGCTAGCTTCAGTACTTCATTCTCATACTTGCTTATTAATTACACTCATTTAACCTAAGTGTACATCTCACTTCTGCTGCCATATGCACACAAGTGAGATAAGGTGCTTTGAGTCACCATCCCTGGAGGTACAGACATGGCACTTAGGGACATGGTTTAGCAATAGATTTGGCAGTGTTAGCAGAATGATTGAACTTGATGATATTAAGGCTCTTTTACGAGCTTAATGATTCTACAATTCTMTGATTCTGTGAACAAAGTCACCTCACAACAAGAAAAAAAGGGAAGGAAATATCTGTGAATTCTTTAAGATTTCTACAGCTATTGCTCTATTTCTTTCAAAAATGTAAGAAATTTCATGAGTTTTCMCACTTTCTGCAGTAGACCCAGAAAAGTCTGAGGATATGGCAACTAAATTACTGCRTAAGTCTTACTTTGATGCTGTTCATATCACACTTATCTATCCCTATAATTGAATTATTACATGAAGAGTTATACCACACTGTAAGCATGTACAACCACACTAAAGAAATTGTGGTGGTCCTCAATAAGCTTCTTAAGATTAGAAAGTACAAAGATAACCTTACCTTTATCTACAGCAGTTGAGAAATCTGACAAGCAGAAAAATTCTTCATTCTTAGAATCCTAAAATTTAAGTGAAACAGTTTAGGTCAGGACTTATTCTATAYCAACATCCAGAAATTCATTAACTTTTGTTTACCTGAATCTAAAKAAAATCCAGCTAAGTATGTAAGAGTGGTACCAGGACATGAGAGAGATAGACTAAAAAGAAACTCAATCAAAGCAGCAAAAGCTAAGTAAGCTTTTACAGAAGCCTACTGTCAAACACTGGGAAAAGAAATGGATCTGAAAATCTACATCTACAGAAACTTCAAGAGATTCTTAGAAAAGTATGGAAACTGATACTGTTGTATTTTAGGCCAGGAAGACTTTATCACAAAAGAAGTCAATATATTTGATTTCAGAACCTTCAAAATAATAAACAAACCTGGGAGTACTCAAATCCCTAGACCAGATACAAAATCATAGAGTGAATATTCATGTATATTCAAATACTTATAAAGATTAACAAGTCTAGCAGCTAAACTTGTGCAAAGTAGAGGCATTCATTTGAACTCACTGTGTTTATGACAACATGCATCAGATGATATCTTTTCTATATTTGGTTGGTATCATTTAGATTGAGGATTATGGGTTTTTTTCCCAATACAGAATAACAATTAATTTAGGGCAGAGAACATGTGCCTACTGCTTTTGCTTAGTTTAGTGCAGCATTTCCATCACTTTTGATGGATATGTGCTCGATAAATTGATTTCTGTCATACACAAGCAGATGGATATGTGGATGGATGGATAGATAGATATATAATTCTGTGTGCAGATATATGTGTTTTCATAAATTGTAATATATGCATTACAATAGACTGGTTCACTTAACATATGTTACATGTGAAAGTTACAAATTAAAGTGGATATTAGCTAAAAGTTATATTCAACTCAATAAATGGGGCTTTGACAAAAAAAAAAAACCTTCTAAAATTTACCACTCTTGCTGCATTATTTTTAGTTAAAATTTGGAAAAGTGTGATCAGATTTAAAAACATACATTTTGCTTAGATTTCAAGTAGCATATCAATTTTTTATATTTTAAAAAAGTAATAATTTTTAAGAATAAATAATTCATAATAGTGAAAATCTCTTTGAAGCAAATGTACTGGATTTATTTTTTTTTTATTTTTTTTTTTTAGGGAGAATGCCAGTATTTTGTATTATGTATTTTTTATAAATATGCTCAAATTTTTATTTTACCAACTCATATCTGAATTCAAAAACTACTTAGGTCTGGAGAAACTACAGTAAACTGATCTTACCTTTCCCCCCTTTTTATGTATTATGGATATAAAGTCCAGCATCATAGGTTTTAGAAGTTCATTTTAGGTCAACTACTTCATTGAAACTGTCAATCTGTTATGGAATGAGTAACAGTTTACTCTGACTCCAGATTCTAGTAAACAAACATCAGACAGCTTATGAGTCGGAATAATTTTTATGCTCATCTCAGTTCTCTCTGTGTAACATGTCCATATACAACATCTAAAGATTTAAGACATAGAAAAAGAAAATAAGTTTCTGTCTAAAGAATCATGGACTGTTTATTTCTAAAGAATTATGGACTATTACTATATATACTGCAGCCCCATATGTTGGGTTTAAGTTAGTAGCTAGTGATATGTTCCTTTTTCTTTTTTTTTTTTTTTTAATGCAAAACATAAGAACTAGCAGAAATGCTGGGATAGTGACTTTCATTTTTCCGTAATTGTATTGCCCAGTTGGTATTTTTTTTCTGCTTACTAATTAGTGTTCCTAAGCATTTATCAATTTCTTATCTCAATTTCTTATTTGTTCAATGTCCTCTAAGCAACCTCCAGAAGCTCTTAGGGGTTCAGGCATTGGAACAGGCTGCCCACAGAGGTGGTGGATTCACCACCCCTGGAGGTGCTCAAGAGGTGTCTGGTTCTGGTGSTGGATGCTGCAGTTTTGGGGTTTAGGGGTCCCAGTGGCAGTGCTGGGTGGATGGTCAGACTGGATGATCTTAAAGGTCTCTTCCAGCCTCGATGATTCCATGATCCCTTTATTCTATTATATTTATTTAGTATTTACAGGAAGAACATATGTTTTCTCATGGTGATTATGCAATGTTTTGTCAACATTCATRTGTTTGTGGAGATTGCACAAATATCAGATGAGCAATTTGAGTTAAAGTTAAGCATTTCAGCATTTTTTCCCCTCTTAAATACATATATACAGTTCTTTACCTTGTAAAGGTTAAATATGTGCTCCAGATCCCCTTTGACAAGCAGCAGATTTCAGACTGCATTGTTTTTTTTTGTAAGTGTACTAATGATTTGGACTACTACACAGTTAAAAACCTAATTAAAAAATTAACCAGAAAGAATCTTAGGCATTCCAGGTTTTTTTAGGTTTTACATCTACATTTTATCACATAAAATGTAGGCAATTAGTCTAGATTACTCACCCTCTCACCTCTAGGTAATAGGAATTCCATCTGCAGGTTGAATATGTTTCAGAAAACTTGGCATCCTTTGAGGTTGTTATTGTTCAGACAATGAACCTTTGTTCAAGACAATCACAATGAATAGTGATATCATACCTGCTTAGTTATTTTAGAAAATTCATATTGTCATGCCATTAAAACAAAGATGAAGACAGACTATCACAATGAAAAAAGTAGGTCTATTATTAYTCATTTAGATAGAGTATATTGGGTTCCTAGGGATTTTCCACAGAWTTTTTTTCAATAAGTTATAAACACAAATGTCTCAATAACTACCACTGCCTCATCTTTATGCATCAAAGATATTTGTAGAATTGAACTGCTGCTTAAACATGTAGAAGTTACTAAATCCACTTTTTCAAACAGGCTAAAGTAGTGGTTAAAATAGATAACTASTCTAAAGATGAATTCATGTCAGTGGTTAAGCTGGGTATGAAAACTCATTTTCCTGAAGTCACTAGTAAAAACTATTTATGTTGATTTTGGTTGGTATAGAGTTATTTTCTTCAGAGWATCTGGCATGGGGCTGTGTTTTGGATTTGTGCTGGAAACTGTTCATAACAGGGATGTTTTACTTGCTGCTGAGCTGTGCTTAAACAAGGTCAAGGCCTTTTGTGCTCCTCACCCCACCCCAGCAGCGAGGAGRCTGGGAGTGCCCAGGGACTTTGGAGGGGACACAGCCAGGACAGGTGACCCCAAATACCAAAGGAGCAACCCATACCATATAAGGTCAGGTTCAGCATATAAAGCTGGGGAAAGAGGAAGGAAGTGGGGTTGGAAGGAATTTGTTTTCCCAAGTCATTTTTATACTTGAGGGAACCCTGGTTTCCTGACTGGCTGAACACCTGTCTACCAATGACAAGTGGTGAAYGAATTCCTTATTTTGTTTTGCTTCCAAGCGAAGTTTTTGCATCGTGCATTTGCCAACCCTTTGAGTTTTCTCACTTTTCTCACTTTTCTCACTTCTCACCTTCCAATTCTCTCTCATCCCCATGCAGGGGTGGGGGGGATGAGGGAGTGAGTGGTCAGTTGTGAGGGGCTTGGTTGTAGATTGCTGCAACCACAACAACATATTGATTTGCAAATGTTCCATCCTTCCTCTCAAGAGTTGAAAATATCATTGACAATAATATCAGAGCAGACTAAAACATTTTCTCATTTTCAGTCCTTCAAGTACTTCAGAAGACAGASAAGAGGGCACGACGAGGATTAGGGAGAAGGTAGGTGCATTACCTGTGAGTAAAGGAGGAAATTTCTGTGTGGACCAGCAGAGCATAGGACAGTTTGCTTGTTTGTTTTTMACATGTCAGAAGGTATTGGTTTCAAATTGAGTAAATCTTTCTTTGTTCATGGATCATTGACTGGGTAGATTGTAACAGCTCCTTTGGAGCCATTATGCTGTGTCATTTCAATCCAACCACTGAGAGAGAGTGTGTATCAGCCTCTCTGTTCCAACTCCACCAAACATGTCATTGAAATCATTGCCTGTGTGCTGAGCATATTGTTTTTAAAGTCTCATCTAATAGTTASTTATTTTTTTAAATATCATAAGCAGTTAGAACATGCCGCAAATKAACTGTTAAAAATCTATGCTCTAAAAACTAAAATAATGATATAATTTTAAAATCTCGCTTTACAAGTAAAACAAAGATCATCTAGAAACCTTTTTAAAATCCTATTTAATTAAAAAAAAAATATTGCCAAAGTAGAAACACATCCTCAGACTGCAGATTTTGCCAGGCTGTGTGGGTATGGAGCTGGCTGTCATTAGCATGCTGAGCACAGCATTGCTCTGTTCTGTTTCCTAAACCTGCAAATAAAGTCATGATCAGATTCAACAGAGGAGGCTTAAAGTACCTGAGAGAGGCCTTAGAGTGGATAAGCATTTGGGAAATCTTAAAAAGGAACTGAACAGTATTTCAGGAAGAAAAGATACCCCACTTGAAAGCAGTGAAGGTTGTCCTCCAAAGAAGATATTTCAGTCTAAAATAGGGAAACAATCTGTGTAAAATCATATTGCATGTAATGTTCATTTCCAATTTCAGGTTTCTTTTTAAAAGAAGTTTTTAGCAAAACTTTCTAAGGAAACCTGGTCTAAGTTATATCACAGTCAAGCAAATTTCCTGTTATGTCAGAAAAATCAATCACAGTCCAGAATTTCAATTAATATTCTCAAGTGTCAGCATATGTTATTTTAGGATCCTTTCATGGTGATTGGGTTCAAACCCTTTTCCCCCTCCTAATGAAAAGGAGATGAAGGAAAGAAGATTAAATGCCAAAAAATACATGCCCACAGCACTCAGCACGGCATTTTTGGAAAAAAGTGCTGAGGGTGAGCTCCCGCTGTCCATGTCWCCAATGGAGGAGATAGAAAGAGCCAGTCCCAAAGCTGACCCCTGAGCAATGCCACTTTTCACTGATCTCTGCTTGGACGTTRACCACAACTCCTTGAATATGACCATCCAGACAATTCCTTTGAACTGAATGTATTGTCTTCAATGAGGCTGAAATAAAGAGATTCAGGGGGAAAAAAATAAAATTTCTGATTTCACAGGTTTTGAAAACCAAAGTACCTTGCTCAAAACACAATTCAAATTCAACTTTGAAATGGTTAATAATTTCCATCAGCTGTCTCCTTTTTTAATACTCCATAAGAATTGAATTTTTGATGTGTTTCTGAACTGCATATTTACAAAACAATCATGTATATTTATACTGATTAGAGAAAAAGCTCATAACAGAACAAGAGCTGAGGCACAAACCAGCAAGTATCATTAAGTGTTGTATGACCTCTCTGCTTCCTCTCTTCCTCTTGAGCTTCCAGCCCCTGCAGTCTGTCACTGAACAAAGGCAACCCCATTAGACTCATATGCAAAAGGGTTAACAGTGCACAAAATGTTATGCTCCAAAAAAAAAAAAAAAAAACCACCAACAACAAAAAAGCAAAACTGCAGGGCTTTTACTTGTCTAGAATTTAGAACATCATAAACGTGGCTGCTTTTCTGAAGCTGTTACGGATAAAACTTCCAATATTCCTTTGAGACTACTGCATCATTTCTGCTAGGTCTTAGAGCAGAAGCCCAGAGTCATTCATCATCTCTAAATATGACATCTCCCTGACCAACAAGTCACTTAATGAAACCTTCCAGCTGGTCGGCAGTAGTATATGCAAAGAGAGTAGCAAATCCCRGGGGGGAAACAGATCCTTTCCTTCCCCTTTTCTCTTGTCTGAGGAGCATAGATTGCCTGGAAAACAGTTTTCAGGCGTCTGTAATTGAATGTGAGATGAACTTCCACAAGCTTTAATGAGGAGTAATATTACTGCCCAGGCAGCAGAAGTTAGTGCTCTGCTCCATGTCCCAAAATATTTCATTAATATTAACCAAGGTTTCCTATTCTCCCCAGGCAACAATGCTGTGGCAGGGAAGAAAGATGCAAATAACTCTCAGAGTCACCCAACTAATCACTGGAATAACGAGTGCAGGAATAATGAATACATGGAAGAGATGTTTGTCAGGTGAGGAAAATAGGCCTTTTCCACCAGGAATAAAGCTTTTGTTATCATAGCTACATGTAAAATTGTTTTGTACAGTATTTTAGCATTAAAAGTGTACTTTTCTATTGTTGTCTTTTGCACTTTTAAGAAGAACAATAATTCCAAATAGCAAGAGGAAATTAATATAACGAATTTTGTATTAGAGGATATAAACAATTATAAAATCCTTTGTCATGGCCTGCCAAAGTCTTCCGCTCAATCATAGATCATAACAATTTTGAAATTAAATTTGATTGTARATATAAATACATAGAAAGAAGACGGAAGTGCCATGGAGAGTGATTTGAAGGGCAACTGAGCTCTCAAGGGCAGCAGAAGACCATAATTTCTGGTGTATCTGTGCAAGTTGCTCAACATGAGGCTAAGACATCCTTAAGCTTGTAGAGACCAAATACAAGAGTACCATTTCTGGTTCCTGCCATCTCTTGAATAGCTCCATTCTTATCTTTGTGTGGAACAACATGGATATAGAGATCCCCAGCAAATGTATCATTTTATATGCACTCTTCTTTAAATTCCTCTCTTATTTTTATCATATTATATAAAGCAGATTTTTTTTTTTTTTTTTTTTTTTTTTTTTAGTGGAAACATATTATATTACAAGTTAGAATCACATTTGACATACTGGTCATCAGAAGTTTGAAATGGATGTGTCAAGCATGAAACCTGACATATATCAATCCATAGCATATGGCTATATGTAAAGTATATACTATTTGTAAAGTAAATGTGAGCATACATTATCAAAATCTGAGAAAATAGATTCATGTTTACTTCATTCTAGTCGTAGAGGGCCTATTTTCTTTGGTATTGTTACCTAATAACTTACAGTATTCCAGAAGACTTAAAAAAGCTGCCTGGAGTCCCACATGTAAGGATTTTAACAATTATTTTATTTTACCTATTTTTTTTTTTAATTTTATTTTACCGTTTGCTTGCCTTGGAGAAAGGAAATGGTGACTCTGCACAGTAGCTGGCCCGATTAATAGAATATTTCCAAATGGGCTTGATAAATTGTGAAGTTTGGCAATACTAATAAGGATTGGTAACAAGCTAAATGCTCCTACCTACAATTCCCATCTTCTAGGAGAGCATASAGGGTTTGCAAATAAGGGGAAAGGAAAGAATTGTTACCAAAATATCCTTCAGAATGGATGAGCAGATATGTTAGATATCTGAGTTGCTGCCAGTTACTGAGGAGCCAGAGTACAAAGCTAAGAGACTCTTGGGTAAAGAAGGAACATYATGAGGCTTTGCTAATTTTGCATCTCATTCAGGAATGGTTGTGCTGTGACTGTTTTCCAATTTCCCATTTACTCTCTGACTCCTTCTTCTTTCTGAATACCCCTTCAATTCCTTCTCTTYGTCCTGTCCTAGACATATTTTCATCATTGCATCTCCCGTCAATTTCTAGGAGCTACCTGGCAGCACGTTACCCTTCACTGTTAATTTCTTACCCCCTTCCATCTTTGGTGTGTATGCCTGAAAACTTCTCTACTGCAATACATATAATAAAATAGTTTGTTACGAGACAGACATATTAGAAAGGAAAAACATATGAGAATTAAAGACATCRTAATTTTTAGCTTAAAAATCTATGCATTATTGACTTGGGCCCTGAAATGCTGTTGTTATGCCTAAGAACCTGTATCTTTCCTCAGCATCTGAATCACCAGCCTTGAGTTAAACGTGAAGGCACAAAGCCCGTAACACCTAGGGAAAAAAAAAAAAAAAAAAAAAAAAAAAAAAAAAAAAAAAAAAAAAAAAAAAAAAAAAAAAAAAAAAACAACGATGCTACACTGGAAGTCAGGAGTAAGGATAAGTGTTAAGGAAAATTCTTTCCTTTCTGTGCCATAGGGGAATATTCTTTCATTTCAAAGACAGGCTGGCCTCTTCTCCCTGGGGTACTTCTTTCCCCCTCACCCTGCATTTTTAACACAGATCAAACAAATTCATTGTCTGGGTCATTATTTTAAATGGCCTCTCACCTGGGGAAGGGATTGGAGGGTTGGGACACTAATTCTCTTCTACATAAAGCTCTGTCCAAGGTTCAGTATGATAAAACTTGTTCAGACTATGCTCTCTTTCTGCAAGGCAAAACAGCTCAGTTTTCAGGAGGCCTGAAAATGTTCCCAGCTCCTGAGTAKGCTGCTGTCTGGTGATTGAACTACTCTCCAGAGAGCAAGAAAATACAGATGTATTTGCATATAAGACTTCAGCCATGAAATTTTTTCCCCCTTGTCCTTTTATTCAGATTATAGGTTGAATATTTCTTCCTCTCTGATTAAACTAGTATCCTTGCCCTGTTTCATCCCACAAGATCTTTGCTCTATTCTAAACATAAGATGAAACTGTTTCTCCAACACCCTTAACAGCTTTTAATCTATTATTTATTATTAAACCACATAATTTTATTATTTATAGCTTTTCTTGTAAAGTGTCTTGGGATGCATTTTTATGAAGTGCTATTCAAAATAAAATTGTATTGCACTAAAGAACAGTTCTCATTTATTTTTTAATAATTATTTGATCTTGCCTTGATTTACTGAGTCACTAAGGCATCTTATTCCCAATGATTTAAGGGATGGTGTGAAGTCAAAACTCATATAAACTCAGATCCTCGGCTAATGTAATCGGCAAAGTTCCAATGCAATCAATGGAGGTCTGCCAATTCACACTAGTTCTGTCCTACCGTAGGTTGTAAAAATCTCTCCTCATCTATGTTTTAAATGTCATTTTAGATGCCAAATAATTTCTTTTAATCTACATTGCTTGTCACTATACAGAGTTTATCTTTTCCAGTTCATCTTACTTAGACAGGTAAATCAGACTAGTTTATTTCTAAAAGCCTTTCGGTTCTGCCACTGATACAATACTACAATTTTGAAGGGTTTTCACTGCTAAGWCTGCAGGGAGATGCAATAAAATTGAAGCTATATGTTTTGCAAATTTTATGGAAATGCTTTTCTCAAATCATAGTCCCCAAGAATTCCTTATAAATATAACATTATAGTGATCATTCTCAAACACTGTAAGAAGAATATAAAATAATATATACATATGACAACCTAAATTTTTGAGTGAATGAATGATTTTAGGTGCCTCCATTCTCAGCCACACAAATGAGAAATCATGGGGACACCTGTATCATTAAGATTCTGAAAAGTTGCATAAATARTGCTTGCAAAGAGAGACTCTCAAAGTGAGAAAAAAACACAGTAAGAAAGCCCATTTTCTGTGGATGAAAAACAAAGCAGGCACTATTTTAATTTTCCACCTAACTTGTTTTTACAYTTTTTTATTGATATTGACAAGAAGTTGTTGCTAGTAGACATGGAAGAACAGAAATCCTAAGACTATCTAATGATGTGGAATATAGTTTTGCATCTTAATAATCTACACAGCTACTTCAGCAGCACTCTTCATATCTCCTGTTTCAGTATTAAGCCTTCACCTTCAGCAGCATCCCAAATTTTATCCTCTTTCTCTGACTGCCTACTTACAATTTCAAATTATATTATTTTAAGAGCGCCAATGGAACACAAATATAAAACTTACTTCAGGTACAGAATATGTGGTAGTTTGTCTCTAGCTGGACAGCAGGTGCTCACCAAAGTTGCTCTATCACTCTTCTCCTCAGTCGGACAGAGAAGAGAAAATGCAGTGAAAGCCTCGTGTATCAAGAGAAAGTAAGAAGAGAGCACTCACCAATTCTTGCCAAAGGTAAAAAAAATGAAACTTGGAGAAAATTATTTATTATCGATAAATTCAGATTAGGGCAATGAGAAATACAATCAAATCTTAAAGCCACTTTGTCCCTCACCTGTCCTGATTTACTCTATTTCCTCCCCCCTTCAAATCTTAAAGCCACTTTGTCCCTCACCTGTCCTGATTTACTCTATTTCCTCCCCCCTTCATCAGCTCAAGGGGACAATGTAGAAGCCCAGAAGGCAAGGAGTTAATGGGTATGTCTCAATATAATAACCAGATAGCTGCAGAGTCAACCAAGGGCTGTTGGTAAGAACATGCTGTAAGAGAGATCTGGATGTGGCTGGAGAAGAGGGCCATATGGAGGCAGGGAAGCATTTTTCTGGGACAAATGKYCTTGTTCTGGCTCCTGGAGATAAGCATAGCACAGTGCAGCTCAAGCACAGCAATGAAGCTGAGAAGTAGGMATGGACTTTWGAGCAAAGACCTACCCAGTAGGGGGGAAATCAAGATCACCAAAAATCCCTGAAGCCTTCATTTCTGGAAAGGTCAAGGACAAATTGTGCATAATAACTAATTTGCATAGAAAATGAGAAAATTAGTTTCAGGGTGGAGGGATTTATCTATAGAAAAGGTACTTTCACCAAGCCCGGACAGAACCCCCAGGACCCTGGACACCTCATCAGCTGTATCAATGCTGGAGCCAGAAGCTTCCTTCCTTCCTTCCTTCCTTCCTTCCTTCCTTCCTTCCTTCCTTCCTTCCTTCCTTCCTTCCTTCCTTCCTTCCTTCCTTCCTTCCTTCCTT
>NW_026623236.1:488751-501589 GCF_030028575.1 Malurus melanocephalus
CTCTCTCTTGGTCTCTCTTGGTCTCTCTCCCTCTCTTCTCTTGCACCCTACCCCTTATTCAAAACCACATGTTTATGCTGTAAGGAATTAACTTACTAAGCTAACATTCCATGCCAAGTGCCTAGTTTATTAAATAAAATTTTGTAGGTTCTTCTGACTTTCTTTTTTCCATTCCTTCCTCCTGCTCCAGCATGGGTCTCTTCCAGAGGGTGCASTCCTTCAGGAACAGACTGCTCAGGCATGGTTCCCCATGGGGTCACAAGTCCTGATTACTTTGCTCCAGCACAATTTCCCACAGGGTCAGAACCTCCTTTGGGCATCCACCTGCTCCRSTGGGGAGACCTCCGCTGGCTGCCTCACCACGGTTTTCACCATGGGCTGCACAGGAATCTCTGCTCTGGTGCCTGGAGCATCTCCTCCCCCTCCTTATTCACTGACCTTGCTGTCTGAAGAGCTGTTTTTCTCATATGTTCTCACTCCTTACTTCCATTGCCGTTTTTTATTTTTTTTTCCCTGCTTCCTAAATATGTTATCCCAGAGGCACTGCCACTGTCTCTGGTGAGCTCAGCCTTGGCTGACAGTGGCTCCATCTTAGAGCCAGCTGGCATTGGCTCTATCAGACACAGCAAAAGCCTCTAGCAGCTTCTCACAGAAGGCAACCCTGTAGCTCCTCCGTAGAGGAGGAGCTACCAAACTCTTGCTAAGTAAATGTAAGTAAAAATTCCTTATTAATTAAGTTGCTTCCTACTTAGCATTATTTTCAGACTTTTTACTATATTGAAATACCACAGTCAAATATAATGGAGGTTGGTGTTTCAATGTAATATAAGGCAGGAAAGAAACTAAATTGTACCATGTATCTTCAGACTAGCATTAATACAAAGATWAAAAAGCTGCTTATTTAATTGAAGACATATTGTAGCTTTAAATTTTGTCATGGTTTAGCCCCAGCTGGGGACTGATCTCAACACAGCTGGTTGCTCTCACCCCTCTGGTGGAATGAGGGAGAGATCAGAAGGGTAAAAGTGAGAAAATTCATGGGTTGACATAAATACAATTTAACAGGTAAAGCTAAAGCCACGCATGCAAGCAAAACAAAACAGGGAAATCATTCACCACTTCCCATGGTCAGGGAGTCATTCAACCATCTCCAGGAAAACAGGATTCCATCACTGTCCTGGTTACAGAAAAAAAGGGGTGGAACTTTTAATGCTGTTTATTCTATACCCCCCATGTCATTGCTCAGGGGCCTCGTTTCAGCAGAAAATGCTGGGGCCAAAAAAGAGAAGCCTGTCATTYTTGCCTAGGTCACCATAGTAGAGTGGGCTATCCCCTTAAACCTTAGTAAGCTTGGGCCATTCTCTGCCTGCTGGCTGATAACCCTCCTCCCATTTCTCCTCTGGAGCACTACTGCAGAGCTACAGAGTTGAAGCAGACAGCTTGGAGCAGCAGAGTTGAAGGTGTTTATTCAAGCAATTGTCAGGGACTGAGCTCAGCCAGCAGCTGCAAAGCTCCTTTATTTGAATTAACCAGCTTGTAGGTTTTGTTTTGTCCCACCTTCCCAATGATTTTGGGCTGGGGAGGTGGGTGGTGGGAATATTTAAGCCACAGAAGCTGTCCCTACCATATTGCTCTGGAGACCACACTGGGAACTGTCCTAAAGAAGTGTTCTGCTCTGTTCCCAGTGGTGAATGCCCTTTTGTGGGTAGCATATCTTCTTTTCGGTACTTTTTGCTGTGGTTTGTGTATTACTGCTATGGTTATTGTGTTTTCAGTAAATTTTTATTTTCAATATATAATGTCTCCTTAATGTCCCTCCATTATCAGAAGGGGTGGGGGAAAGGAGTTTATTTGGAGTGTGGAGTTTATTTCCTAGCTGTTTGTTAGTACCACCACAATCACACATGGCGGTGACCCGGGAAGACAAACACCATCACCCCRAATGTCCTTCCTTTCCTTCTYCTTCCCCCAGCTTTATCTGCTGAGCRTGACCCCATGTGGTATGGGAWGTCCCTTTGGTATTTGGGGTCAGCTGTCCTGGCCATGTCCCCTCCCAAGTCCTTGTGCACCCTTAGGCTCCTCATTGGTGACATGAGGAGCCAAAAAGGCCTTGACACTGTGCTTGCAATAATGAAAACAACCTTGCATTATCAACCCTGTTTCCAGCACAAATCCAAAATTCCACCCCATTCTAGCTACTGTGAAGAAAATTAACTTTATCCCAGTCAAAACCAGATAAATAGTTGTTTGGGATTTTTTTTATAAAATTGTAGAAAATGTTTTGACAATTTTAACACGTTACTTCTGGGTTTTGATTTTTTTTTAAAAAAAGAAGCTTGTGCTATTTTGACCAGCTCTTTTAATTGGCTAATATAAAATTTAAAAGGCTGGTTAAAATTTCAGTAGATCATTTTGCAAGTAAGAAAACCACCAGACAGCAGAAACATGAATGAAGCCAGGAGCTCCGTTTGGTCTTACAAATTCAGCARGAAAGAAATATTTCAGCTTTACATATCTGTCCTCGTTTCACCTGGGATAGAGTTAATTTCCCTTCTAGTAGGTGGTACAGTTCTGTGTTCTGAATTCAGTATGAGAATAATGCTGATAACATATTGATGTCTTGGTTTCTGCCAAGTACTGCTTGCTATAAAGGAAGAACTTTTCCATGTCTCATGTTCTGCCAGTGAAGAAGCACAGATGAAGCCAGGATGGAGCACAGTCAGGACCTGAACAAGCCAAAGGGTTGTTCCATACCACAGAACATCATGCTCAGTATATAAACTAGGGGGTGTTGACCAGGAAAGGCCAATCACTGTTGAGGGATGAGCTGGGCATCGGTCAGAGGGTGGTGAGCAATTCTATTGTGTATYGCTACTTTTTTCTTGGGGCTTATTTCTCTCTCCTTTTTTTTYCCCCCTWAAACTATTCTTAGCTTAACTCAACACCTTCACTTTTTTTCCCATTCACCTCCCCATCCCACTAGAGTAGGGGAATGAGCAAGTGGCTGCTTGGTACTTAGTTGGTGGATGGAGTTAAGCCATGACAATATTTTACTTTATTGTGTACTAGTGCATTTGAGAATGATATTAATGATTGTGAACAATTCTAGTCACAAAGAAACTGGATGAACCACTAACATGGTACATTTCAGGAACTAGTAGATATTAATGGTTGAGCTATTCACCCCAGAGTCCTTCACAGTAAATGAAATGAAATAGGCACTGCTGACATTCACTTCAACTAATCAAAAGCACTATTCTGAAATGGATCTAAAATTTCCACTTACCATAAAAGATCCTGGGATGTCTAGCTCAGCTGTCAGTATCTAAGAGTAAATATCTAGGGCATGATTCAGTTCAAGATTAAAACACTTAGATTTCTACATTAAAGTGCCTAAAGACATGGGAGATGTCAAGACTTACATCATAAAAAAAATTGAGATGCAGCAAATGCAGCTGATGATTCAAGAGCTAATGAGTAATATGATGTTTGCTTTAGGATCCCTTTCACAGTGAGCCAAACTGCTCTCCACGCTCCATTGGCTGAGACTTTTCTGTCTGATATGAGTGCTTATATAACTCACATTTGACACCCACTACTCCGCAGGTGGTTACATACTCAATACTTTATTTCAGATTGTATCTTGCACCTTGAAATAAGGTTCACTACCTAAAGATGGATGTTTCATGTCATTAAAGCATCCTCAAATACACATGTTGCTGCTGCTGTGGGTTTGCAGGATGTGACACAGGACTTGTGGAGCCTGTGTCCCTTGAGAGCAGCAGCTGGTAGCCAGGGAGGTACCCATGACATCTCAAATGACACTACACATKTGGGTTTAGCAAACTCTTAACTACGTGATAAATCTCTGCTGGATTTTGATGTCCATATTGGATGATCCATTATTGGATGGGGACTTCTGAAATCAAATAGTGTGACTGCCCTGGTGAGAAATCTGAGTCTCAGTGGGTCTAGCCTAGACAATGGAAATGGCTGAGCTGCATATCTCGGAACCCACCCTTCTGTATTATAAAACTGGTTTTGTGTTTATACATAAAAACATATATGTGTATATAAACTGTGGCTAAGCTTCTGCTGTTTGTGTACAGAAGACTTAAGAAAATGAGTAACTGTAAACTAGAGCTGTGTGAGGCAGCTACACACACAAACTCCAGCCTATCAGGGAATTTTTTTCTTCATGTATATCATATATCATTTCTGTATTTGAAATGGGTTTATATCTCATCAACCAAGTCAAACATATTTTAGCTATTCTGCCTCCAGAAATGAAGCTAATTGTGATTTCTAGAGGGGCTCAATAATGGAGAATCAAATAAAACTTTTGCTGCTAGTATGTTTCAGAATTTTATATACAAAATTTGTAGTGGACTGGAGTCAGTTGTTGGGCTGCATAAGCAAGGTGTCCAGTTTCATTGGGTACCAGGCAGGAACTTTTAACTCTAGGGACGATTTATGCCTTTTTCTAAAGCACTRAAAAAAGATCAACAGATTTACAAGGATTTTAAGGGGTTTCTGTATGGTAACATACAGAAAATAATCTTGAAGCATGGGTACATATRTACATATATATAAAAAATGTAGCCAAAGCTACTTAGAAGTTTACAGCTAAGCACACTCTATGATGGCATCTAAAACTGTGATACATAAAAATGAATGTCCTGATTATAAAGTTKTGAATCCACAGAAAATATGGATAAGAAGGCATATTTCTTGTCAAGTTTTGCCCTTACCTGTTCTGATTTCCATGGATCAAATAATTCTGTTTCAATATTCTCTACAAAAAAAGATTCAAGATGGARCCCTTGCAGACATGATTGCTAACTTTCAATCTGATAATCAAGGTATCAGTTACTATAAATATTGCTGAGTAAAATGAAATTTGACAGACTTTAAGTGGGACTCGTTTTTTAGGTAGCTATTTAATGAGAGGTTCTTTGCTACTAGACAAGACTATAACTAATACATGGACCAATTAAAAAAACAAGGTCAGATATAGACACAAGATYCAGTCACAAATTTGCATCATAGAATCATAGACTACTTTAGGTTGGAAGCGAGCTTTAGAGGTCATCTAGTCCGTCAATATACTTTTCATTTTGCCCACTGAATGTGCTCAACTTTGCATGAAGTAATTAAATAATCTTTCAGCCACACAAAGAGAGTAAGTGAATTATTTCTTACTTCTTCAGAACAGCCAACTGGCAGACACAGGCATGGGTCCCAATCCCTGCCACACGAGTAGGAGAGCCAGTGGGAAGGCAGATTTCTGGAAAGGATAGGGGCAAACACCCTGGTGTTCAAAATTTTGCAGCAAGCTATTCAGTTTAGCATATGTTTAGGAGCATATCACTAGGGGTCATAAGAACTCTTAATACCACAGAAAAGAGACTAGCGCATGACCTGTTTAGATCTAGAGAGCACACTCCAGTGGTAATTTTAAAGTTCTGAATTTCAGATTTAGAAGTTTAATCTATTWAAAAAAATTAGTGTTGACCAATTCCTAACTAATCTTTGATTAGAGCAGAAGATAYAAACGGGTACACATAAAAGCGGCATTATCACAAAATTATTTCAGTCCGATTAATTCCTTTGCTAGGCACGAAAAATAGATTCATGGTTACAAGACACTTGTTACCAATATTTCTGAAACTGACTAAATATGTTAAGTAAACAAACAACAGAGTAATTTAAAGTGTATTACTTAAAGGAAACAATGTAAAGAGCAAAGGCCCATGGTCTGCATTCAGTGATACCAGAATAAAGCCGTAGTTATGTCAACTTTACAGGTGCTACAACTCTACTGAACTAATAACTACACTCTTCATTTTCCTACTCCAGAAATTCAAGCAGTGCTTTAATGTATGCCACTCAGAGCACAGAAGCACTGGCACTCTCTCAGAGGTCCTTTCCAGCCTGGAAGACTGAGCTACTTCAGGAGCTCTCAGTCTTTCCATCCATGATCCAGAGTTTGCATGAGCTGGACAAATTTCCATTGCACCCTATCTTCCACATGGTCTACCTTCAAAAAAAGTGAAGTAGTCACAGTCACAATGGAGAAAAGATGGATGACATTAAAGTGTAGCTTCCAGTCCTATAGACAGGATATGATGTTTTTTATCTCTCCCCTCAAAAAACCCATACATACCACAAAAATGATGTTCCCAGCTATTTTCCAGTTTTAATAAGAAGGTCACATTGCCTCTTCCACTTACTTTCTTCCAAAAGATATGTTTCTATGGAAAAAAAGGTCTAAAATTTCTTTTTCCAAGTCATTTGTACTGAGTAGGTAAAATTTTGTTTACTTTAGATGGAAACAGTTTATGAATCAAAAGAAAAATTGTTGAGAAATTTCTCAGTCTTACKGTAGCATTACAATTCTCTAATAACAAGGAATAACAAAGCCAACTTAGATAAAATTTTAATTATAACAACACTGCAAAACCCCCCACATATTTCACTAATGATGGTAATTGAAACAGTGTTTACTTTGCTCTCAGTATAATTGCACTTCTGAATCCCAAGGGGGCACAGTCATGAAAATCTGCTTTTTTTATAGGAGAACGTAATGKCAGAAAATGGAATAATAAATATGACTTTAGACAGATAAGCTATGCTCAAAGAGCTGCCCAATCCCAGGTTTAGCCTGCGTTCTACCAAAAAAAACCATCTACTGAAACTAAAAGAAGTGTAATTTTCTCAGTGTTTTGATTCTAATGCAGCTGATTCAACCAACAGCTTATTTTAAGGACAAGTAATGTACCATGGTATGACAGTAGAGAATATTCTTTGCAATTTTGCCATGAAGTCTTTTGTTAATAATATGTTTTACACAATTTTGTGCTCCTGAAAACCTCAGATTCCAACACCACTATCATTTGCATGACATCTGTAGATAAAAGCAATGCCATTTTCCAAGAATTCAAAGATTTCTCTAAAAGATGTTAATAAAAGATGTTATTAACATCTCTAAAGATGTTAATAAAAACATATGTAGACAACATTTATGATCACAAAATGCGATTTGCAGATGTTTGCGAAGGTAGTATATAAGTATACACAAAACCTCAAAACTCTGTGAGGTTTTGGCTCCTCAGTCCATTTCACATTTGATGCTTTAGAATCCAATTRCTGCTTCAGTCTATAATTCAGCAAGACATGATAAAACAGTTTTATACACAAAAGTTCATTGCAACTTTTCTAAACACTAATGCATCTCTAAAAGGCTGACTTCTGAAAAATGAAAGAGCTAGTAGTGAATYGGTGACTTTGGAACACTGATGATTGTAACACTCAATGGAAAGCTAGTTTTTAAGACCTCTTAATCATAGTTACCCAAGGATTGCAGACCTAGTCCCACTCTCATCTCAAGTGTCAAAATTTTGTTGACATGTAATGGGAATCTAATCAGGTCCTAAAYCTGCTGCTTAGGAGATAGACTGGGTCCAAGGAACAGTTTTATGGAAAACAGAGCAAAGGGATTTTCAGAGATTTCTGAAGATGTCTCCTTTCACCATTRCACATATTGCACTGGTTTCTGAAGGGAACTAAATAAAATAAAATACTCTTGAAAATCAAACAACAGTGACAAGTTCATGCATGGATGAAATTTAAAACGGAGAGAACTGTAGTTCTTTACTCCATAGCTTAGTGACTGTCTCCCATATGGTTCTCTTTATGTTCATTCCTTTTTTCTTCCTTTTCAGTTCTGCTAGAAGATGAACTCTCAAACAAAAATCCTTCTGTTCAGATTTTTCTAGATAGTAAGTTCCATCCCTCTATTTTTTTTTTCCTTTTAACAAAAAATATTAAAGGCATTCTGGCTTCTGAGGAAGACAAAATACCAGTGAACATATGTTATACAGTACATTTAACTCAGTGTTTCTTAAAATAAGTTGAAGTTTCTGCTTTTTCTTCTGTAAAAAAATGCTTTCAAATATTCAGTGTTTCCAAATTTTTTGATTGTATAAAACACAAATCATGGACTTACCACTTTTCTTTTTTTTTNATTCAAGCAAAAAGGAAGTAAACATAAAAAGAAGATGGAGCTGGAATATCTTGTGTTTTGTTTGTTTTTCCTCATGACAAATTTAAAAAGTGATGAGTATAAACTGAAACAATGCATTTTCATGTGTGTTGATATGCTACCAAACTAAGTAATGGATACTGTAAATAAACTTTAATTCTGTAAAATTTACAAATTCATAACAGCTTAAATTTCTTCCTATGGCTACTTAAGAGACATTAGAGTAGATATTAACTTTAAAGAGRAAGAAAGACAAGCTCAACCTGGCAATCGACTAATATTTTTAGATGTTATTTTCCAATAAAGAAACATTATTTCTTTATGAGATGCTATTTTTATTGTTTTCCCTCTATGTCCATTCTGTCTGTTACACAGATACATGCACATATGTGCTCACAAAGTTGGTTCATCAGGTCACAGGTCTAAATTTCCTGCATATATCAACAGGAGTTAGGAGTGTTAAAGCCTAACAGTTTTGTGTTAAAGAGGTGAGGAAAATTCTATTAAAATATTATTACATACTCTTCTGGCAGTCTGAACTCTTAAGCTGATTTAAAAAGAAAAAAGCTGGGAAAAAAAGCTTAACATGTAACTTGTTAATATACTCAATATATCAAACACACTGTTATCCAAGAAGGCGTCATGAAGTACTTTTAAAAACTTGCTCCTTTACAAAAAAAAACACCCAAGGGTTTATAAAAATACTAAGTATTATTTCAGCAGTATTCATTTCATTCAATTTCCCCTGACCTTGAGAGAAGTGTTTGAACTCTTGTCTAATAGGGTCGTAATTCTGCATCCATGTGCAACATAAAAAATTTAGACTACAAATGTATAGTTGTAATTATAGACGAGACAGCAATGAATCTCAGAAAGTTCTGAGGTTTAGTYAAAAATGTTGAGTTTTGAAAACATTTTACATTTCCACACTTCTATCTGACATGTAACTGACTGTTGGCTCTCTACAAYTACGTGTAGGAAGAACATCAGGCTGCAGGAGGACTATCAACAGCTGGTTTTTAGCCTCATAATTCATCTTTCAAAATAATTTTCAGAGTTTAAGTTGTGCATATAGGTGAAGTGCAGATTGAAGAGTGCAAATTACAAAGTATATATATAAAGTAAGCAGCTAGTCTATAACAGAGACTTCTTCAAGTCCTTTATCTCTGCCATATCAATGAGAAATATTGCATTTTCCAAGCCTGTGTTGAGAAKCTGGATCAGTTGTGTAAGATATGTTCACCACCWCAGCAGTGTTCCTGATTATACCACACTCAACAGACAAATCTGGAAAGAGAGAACATAGAGAGTTTAAGGCAAATATGGATTTTAAAAATGCCCGTTACGATGGCCATTGAAATCTGCTGTTATTTAGAATGGTGTTGAGAGATGGTGATACTAAATATAGACGCTGTTCTTGCTCCTTCCATAGCAACTTCCCCTGCTCATGCCTCTTCAGTAAAGGACTTATGAAATCAAGCTATAACAGTACAGGGAGGGCTCTGCAGGAACATAATTGACTAATAAAGCGTTTTTTCAGGTAAGCATTTAGAATGAGAAATTGWTACACTGATGCAGAGAAAAAGTAAGAAAAGCTTTTGTTCTTTCTGAAGTGTGAATCTGTTTGCTGTAGAGTTTTGTTTGCTTAACCTGCCAAGTGACTCATTGCAGCAGAGAGTTGAGCCCTTCACCTTAAATCATCTGCAGTGTAATAGGGTGTAAGGATTAATAGCTGGGTGCTGTGACCAAAAGTGTTACCTGTCTCTATAGCATCTATATACAGAAAGTGTTTTATGAGAATAGGGTCTTAAATAGCTGAAATTTTCACATCATAACATCTCCATGTAAGTTTACTGAGCACTCTAAACACAATAGATAAAAGAATTCTTATTTGAATAACTGCTCTTTCAAAAAAAAAAAAAAAATTCATCGCGGATTTTTCTTTTTAAAAGACTGTGTCTATTTGCAAAATGAACAAATAAGCCAAAATGAAAGTTTGGTTTTCAGCTTAATTTCAAATTTCTCTGTTCTTTCCAGGAATTATATGCTTCATACAAATACAGTAAGTATGATTACATATACAAATATGTTACTCAGTGTAAAAATATKCATATTACAGGGAAAATTGAATTTMATATAATTTTATGGMAAKTCAGCTAAAATKGAGTAATTCATGATTTATGGGCAATATCTAAGGATAATACACTTCCTCATTTGGACATGAATATCTGTGGACAGTAGAAAAATATAAACAATAATAATTCAATTGAAATTACTAAATCATCTACAGTACCTARGTTTTCAGAAAATAATGTGCTTACCGTGGATACCTGGCACAAAATATCACGATCAGGAACTGAACTCTGCTGGCGAAATATCCAAAATTTGTTTCCCAAGATATTTTGAGACATCTTAAATTACCATACCTGTTCCACAGAAAATAACCTTTGTTTGCATTACCTATGATTGCCTGCATTAGATCAATGACTTAACCTTTTTTCTGATTATCTGATTTTATCTGATTGATATAAGCTTTTCTGCGGGAGGATATAAATTTGCCAAAATTGAAAAACTGAACAGATATACAATAAGACGTCATTAATAGACTAATAAAAAGGGAGATTCTASTGGTGTATTAGTTAATTTTTTAGAGATACAGAAACAAAACTTGCAGAGATGTACAGTTGTAATTTAGAGATCCTATCTTGCACCCATAATCTGTTTCTCTCCAGGAGRGACTGGCAATGGAATCTTGCCTGTATTATTGCAGGTTGACACACATTACTGATGACCTATAGCTACACTGCTCTTAAGATACTACAAAACTGACAGTTATTACAGTTCAGAACTATCTTGTCTACTATTTTGGGCTCAGGTGTCAAAGTGCTTGGAGTATCAGGGGAGGAGAGCCCATGCTGGAGCAAGGGAAAAGCAAGAAGAGGAAGAAGTGGTGGAGAGGAGCTTTATGAACTCACCACAGCCCCCAATCCAAATTCTCTAGTACTGTGTGGTGGAGGGAGAAGCCAGAAATGAGCCCAGGAAGAGGGGAATGAGGAGCAGGTTTTGAGATCTTTGTCTGTTCATGTTTTTTTCTTTATTTCATCATTGATATATATTTGGACAGGCAATAAATGAAATTAATTTTGCCCAAGTCACTGTGCTTTGCCCATGACAGTAACTGATAAGTATTCTCTCGGTCCTAAGGTTGACAAAAAGCTTTTCTCYATCTAATTTTCTGCTCCTGTCCTGTTTGAGGGGGGGAAGTGAGCAAACAGTTGGAYGAACACCATACAGTCACAGTTAACCCAGCAAAACTACACAGATACCAGAAGCTGTGAGTGGTTGATGCAGATGTGAAGTCAGCTGGGTGGTGCTATAAGAATCACAGTGACTTTCTGGAATTATGCTCTGATGACAGAGGTGCATGACAGACCCACAGGATGCCTAATGAATAGCCACGCTCCAAGGAAAATGCTGTCATTTTCTGGGATGTGTAATTTCTCCATTTGATTTGGAGATCCACTATCTTACTTCTCATTCTTGTCTCTTAGCCCTGAAACCCTACAAGCTCCTTAGGTAGTCATCTAGATACTTGATAAATTATTATAAATATTAAGAAAAACAGTAATTAAATATCCTTTTTTTTCAAAATAAGTGTGTTATTGTTCTACTATCAGTAGTCATGAAGTACACTTAATCACCCTGTCATTTCCTTTACATTTCATTTAGTATTTCAAATCAAATATCACTGCTGCCTGTTTCTTCTTTTCCTTGGTGTCTTTATGTCGCATATCTAATAATTTATATTCTTGTCCTCTAAAGTGTCTCCTATTAGTCCTTCTTTTAAAGTCCACTGCCCAATACTAGAGGCATTATGCCAGCTGTCTCCCATGCCAAACAAAGCATCATAATTGCCTTCTGTGTCTTACAAGCATTATTCCGCTTAATGAAGCAGAGGTTGTAGGGAAAGGTAAGATGTTTTATTAGCCCCGTGAATGTAATTTAGATTATCACAGCTGCAATAATGCCATTATGCACTTTTGTAATGCGCTGCAGCATTTTCCTCCATAAAGGAATTATTCCTGATTTATTTGTGCAGAGCATAAATAATGCTGCTAATTTACAGTAAGTTTGCAGTCCATTGAAACACACAGCTCTTTTCTGCCTTAATACCATCTGCCTAGTTAGTCCTCCCTTTTTATTTTACCATTGTATTGTGCATTACCAAGTGTATTGTGCCCTTTCATTACTTTTTATGTCTTTGGCTTTTGTAAGTCTTTTTAGTCTTTTCCTCTCACCCCTAGCTGCATTACTCTTTCATTCTAATCCTTGCTTTCTCCTTATTTACAGATCATTAAGAGATCTTAATGTACCATTTCATTTCTCATTACCCTTCTTCCATGTCAACACACTTTTGTAACTTTTCAAGTTTCTGAAACTTTTATTTCAAAAATCTGTAGTATTTGCTGATGTATTTCTTCTAGAACACTTCCAGGTAAACTATCCTCAAATTGTATCTATTCTGCCTTTCATTTCAGCTAATTATTCTACATTCTGAAACAAAGTGATCTCCTATATAGTGTTAGAACTCATTGGACAATCTTTTATTATTTGTATTGTCAAATTTTAGGAACTCAGCGTAGGTCCTTGCCTCCTACAGTCAGTGCAGGGAGTTCAGTTGACATTATTCATGCCTTCAGATTCATGTACACATATAGGGGACTAAAATAGGTGCACACATATAGGGGACTAAAATGTGTTCAATTCCAATTCCATTTCTTTTGGGCTATACTA
>NW_026623236.1:501680-576953 GCF_030028575.1 Malurus melanocephalus
GATTTAGGAGGGAATTTGAAAGAAAGAATGAAAAGCAAGCTCTAAATCAAGATTTGGATGGAATCTTGACTACACAACCATCATGCCCTTTTCCACAAAATAAACAATATTGAGTCTTTACCATTTATCCTAATTATGTTAACCCGTTATAACCCTTTTATCTTACAATTCTACTGCCATTTATTCTAAAATAAATGGTGACAGGACATATTTTTACAAAGGGCCTATTTTCACAAAAGTCTGTGATTTTACTGTGGCCCCAAGATCCCAGTAAACATTTTCAGTAGTTTTCAAACTATCTGAAATTTCACAGAACTATTTGCAGAGATTCTGTCTCTACTTAGTCAAAGGCTTTCTCCRACTTTAGTTATTCAAGTGCTAAAGGAAGATATCTGCCTTTCCCATTGAATCTAGTATTTAAAAAACAGTCCTTTCTGTGATATCCTGCATTCACTTTCACTCATCCAGTCTCTGTTGAAATATCTTTTGATATTTCTGTATCAGTACCAAGTTAAAAGCTTAGTAAGTATGACAAGTTTTCCAGCAACAGACCAGACATTATAAACTTCATCAAAATGACAATACTTGTTTATGCTTTACCAGCATAGAAATAGACCCCTTCATGTCCTACTAGAGATACGGCGAGTCACAATTTATTTGGAAGCTACTTTCCTCAATAGAGCATGAGCGGTCCCAAATATAAATTTATTTCTATTTTCAACTCCAACAGGAAAAAAAACTCCACGAGAACTCCACACAGTTATATTGTTCCTTCAATGTGAAGCACGGTATCTTCAGGTTAAAGAGCACTAATAATTCTGAMAGCTATCTGTGGATGTCTTACCAARCYTTAAGTCTWTTCTAGGTGTTTATRKTTTTTGGGTGCAGATACCAYTTTGCATTGYAGATACAAAAAGCACCAAGAAMTGTGACTTTAAGCTTTAGTGGTTTTGCTCCAGAAGCACTCTGTAAGCTTTTGGGCTCATCTATAAATGCACCTGAAGAAAATATGTTTCCAAATTCTCTTGAATGACTCATAATCTGTTGTCTATTTAATTTTTTTCTGTTAGAATAATTTAGCTTTAATTTTATAGCAACCAATCTATTTTGATCTTTACCCYTTTTTAATGTATATCTTAGAGTTTCTTATATCTGAAAGATAATTAGTGTTGTGCATTTGCAATTTTTTTTAGAATGTTCAATCTGTTATGGATTATTCCTAGTCTAAGAACAGTTTCTCCTACTTGAARYTTCAGTTARAGTTTCTTGKTTTTAAAGCTGAGATTTTTCTTTARTAAAATTCKTTTTTCAGCRATGATTTTATGTAAGTACCCYTTAGTACATTTGCTRTATTAAAATTAACTTTAGATAACACATAGTTCAAATAATATACTTATGATAATTTAAAATAAAAATACTGCTAGATAATATAATTATGTATTATTTGATATAAATGTTGCACTTCATTTTTCAGAGAATGAAAGTGCAGCTTGCCATCTTGTTGAGCTTTAACTGTTTCTGTAGACTCAAATAAATATTTTTACCTTTGAAAGAGCATTTCTCAGTGACAAGATGACTCCATGACTCCATGTTCTCTGTTTCTCCATTGGGACATCAGTCTTCTCTCTCACATAGTTGTTAGATTACTTAATTGAAAATTCAAATCTCTAGTCTGAGAGGATTTTTCATAACACAGAAAAATTTGCCTTTAAGTGGGAGCACACAACATAGGAACTATCATCACTGGACTAGTGTCAGTTCAACACTGCTATTACTTTCTTWGTCTTAAAGTATTTCTTGGAGTGTAGAACTATCCAACTATGGAAGACGAACTTCAAATATCCAGTGGCATTGTCCTTCCTGCCCAAAAATGGTATGACCTAACTGGTAGTCTACAGATTTTTCTCTTCTGTTCTTTCTGTTTGTTCTCTGACAAGATGTATTTGAATTTCCTGCAGCATAYTGACACAGCTTCATATTCAGTTGGGTTAAATGGAGTTTATTCCACATTATATACTTAAGAAAGATAGTACTTAGGAGAAGGTATATCAGATATGAAATATATTCATTATGTTGCCCTTCAGTAAAAAAGTGTGCACCAACTTCTGAGTAAAGGTTTTAGCAAGCAGATCAAAATATARAAATACATATTCATGTAGCAATTGTTCTATTAATAAAACATTATAGTACCACTGTAGTTGTAAACCTAATTTTATCAATGCATGAGACAGATGATTTAAAAGATTTGTCCAGTTAAGAATAAATACTTTGCCCATCGATAACACTGCTATATGATTAATATGTGCAGCACCTATAATGAGGGTGAATTAAGGATTCTTCAATTTACACATAAAAGGACCTTGCATGAGGAAGAAAAATGAATCTCAGGTGTRAACTCAGCAGCAGTGATAATCTTGATGTAATGAGAAAGTGTCAGAGCACTTAGGCACTTGAAACACTCTTCAAGTAGCGCTGGATCTTTTCTTCAGTAGTTGTACTACAGAAAATAAATCAGCAGCAATACAGTTACAAAAGTGTACAATATGAATTCATACCACGGCTCTTTTGTGAAGCAGAGCTGACCTGGGAGTACAGTGATTCCTGTGATAGAAAAAGAACTGTAATATCAAGTACGGGACTGTGGGTCTTAAATGTGCTGAGGATGCATCTCAAACACCTGTTGGACCATCTTGGTCACCTGCCCCACCTCTCCTGTATTCCCTCAGCCATTGAAATTAAATTCATACTCATTCCTGTATAGACTCATACTCTTTAAATGACAAAAGAAATGCAGAAAGAGGAAAATGCAAGAGAAAGTAAAAAATAAAATAGTCAAGACCTAGAAAACACAAGCCTGTATTCTGCCTTTGTGCTGCACTTTGCAGAGCTTTAGAGCAAAGAGGGCAAAGCAGATTTTAAAATACCATCGCTTCTCTTTATTTCCTTCCTGGATATTCACTGACAGTTGCAGGTATTCCCTAATTTAAGGATTGAACTCACTCAAACGTAGATGTCTCATGCTATCAGACACAGTTTAGGGTATCCCATTGGGTACCCAGATACTACTCCAGAAGATGGCAGATWTCACACAGGTGTCCTGTCTGCAGCAGCATTTATTCACTTTCACTCAAAAGTGAAAATGTGAGCAAATGAGCCTTAAAAGACTTTCTTTAGTGGGGAGACACATATTTTGGATCCCATTCTGATGATTCCAAGGAGGACCAACCAGCTAAAAGTTAGGCTTAGCAACATATAGTAGTTGGGTTCTTATATCCATAGTAATAAATAAACATTCATAATTTATAAACTTAAACAGGATTTTCAACTTCATYCTGCCAGGTGTAAACCACAAAGATGTTTTAAACTATAGCTTAAATTATGCAAAAACATTTAAGCTCAAATATTTTCTGTCTCCAAATCCCTTTGACTGACAATGTTTACCTCCAGCTTTCATATTACTCATTTGGAACATCCTCTAAAGGAAACATCAATCTGTAGGAAATTTCAAAGAAGGACACTAAGCTCAAAAAGTTTGAAAAATCAGGACTTTGGACAACCCTAGAAATAGGAGAAGTCAATAAATGATGCTAATATATGGGTTTGGTTATAATATGGGGTTGATCTTGATAAGGATAAACACCAACTGAGCCTAAGCCTTTCTGTATGTACAACAGAAACCAACGKCAAAGGAGAAAAATTGATATTGGGGAATAAATACAATATGCTTAATTTATCACAGATTTATGTTGATATGCGCACATGTTATATCTACAAAAATACATGTAAAATGTATAATCATTAGCATTAATGTTTACCAGCATGTTTACAGTCTTATACAAAATAGTTTTCAGAACAGTATGACTTAATTGTTGTTACAGGAGTACTTCTGTGCATTTAAAGAAATGCTGAAGTGTGCTAGCAAATTCTGTATGACACTATTTATATCCTAGCAATGTAGAAAAATATCAGTATTTTTCTGTAGAACTCTTGGTTTATCAAGACTGTATTAATTGCTCTTTTCAGAAAATGGAAGCATTTGCATATCTATGGCAAGGTGTCAGTTTAAGACATATCAAGTGAAGCTATGTGAGTCATACCATGTCAGAGTACAAAGCACCAAGTAAGTTTAAATAAATGCTGCAACCTGACATTCTATGTCAGAAGCAGATACATCATAACCAAGGTAATCCAATCTATGACAACTTCATTATCTAAAATTTTCAATGCTGAAAAGTCATGTTAGCTATGGATTGCAAAGGTCTCTTCCAGTGTGAAAGTCTCTGCTTCATGAGGGCAATACTGTAAGTGATTTACATGTTGTGCCCAGAAGCAGCATTGTATGGATGGAGTAGAATTTCTTTCCACAAACAAACTAACTAGAACAAAATAGTAAATTATAACATTGAGATTTCATAAATTTGTCATACAGGAAAAATTCTGAAGCTCAACACAATTGTGCATAGTCAAACATACATAGTCATGCATTAATAAACCAAGAAAATATTCACCCAGCCTTGTTTGGGGCATTTAACTTTGGCTGCTATTTTGGATATCTACAGCCTGTTTAAAGAGTTTCCAAGGCATCCAAAATTCACCTAGAAATCGAAAATCTTAGTTGCTTACTGTCTTTTTTAGGCCCCTAATTCAGCCACCTAGATATTTACRTATTTCCCAATATCTCTTGTAGTTGTTGATTGTGGATGAAGTCCTTCTAACAGCAAAATTACTAAAATTTACTAAGGTGAAATACTACAGTATGTAAGAACAATGTTATTAAAACATATGACATTTGGCATGCTTCCAACAAAAATGCCTTTCCGTATGATTTTAAAGACCTTATTTTGAAACAGTGGGTGCTGAGTACATTGCAAATTCAATATTTGCAGTTAATGTGTCCATTTAGTCAACAAAGGTCAAAATCAATATACTTTGAAAAATCCCAGAACCTGTGCCTGAGGAAGACCATGGAGAAGATCCTCCTARAAGCTGTACTAAGGCACATGGAGCACAGGGAGGTTATTTGGGACAGCCAGCACAGCTTCACTGTGGAGAAGGTCCTCCTAGAAGCTGTACTAAGGCACATGGAGCACAGGGAGGTTATTTGGGACAGCCAGCACAGCTCCACCAAGGACAAGTCCCCCCTGAACAACCCAGTGACCTTCTGTGATGCAGTGACAGAACCAGTGGACRAGGAAAGGGCCACAGATGTCATTTATCTGGACTTCTGTAGAGTTTTTGACACGGACACCCACAACATCCTTGTCTCTGAATTGGAGAGAGATGTGTTTGGTGCATGGATTGTTAGGATGGATGCAGAGAATAGCAGTTCATGGCTCAGAGTCCCAATGGGCATTGGTGACAAGTGGTGTCYCTCAGGGAATCCATACTGGAACCCGTGTTATTTAACATCTTCACTAATATTGGAACACTTAATATTAGTGTTAGACATAGATGAAAGGATCAAGTGCGCCCTCAGCAAATGTGCAGATGACACCAAACTTCAAACCAAGGAACCAGGTTTGGTATTAGGAAGAAATTTTCTATTGTGGGCATGGTGAGACACTGTAACAGGGTGCTCAGAGAAGTTGTAGAAACCCCAATGCTGGRAGTGTTCARGACCAGTTTGGTCTTTGAGCAACATGGTCTAGTGGAAGATTTCCCTGCCCATGGCAAAGGGTTAGAACTAGATGATATTTAAGGCCATTTCCAACCCATTCTGATCCTATGATGATCCCACAACCATATCTGGTCATGATGTTTACCACCTTGCTTTGGACCATTCTTACAATTCCATCCATTTCAGAAAGCAAACTTTGGGGAAAACTTCCTGGAATCTCTTTTATGGAGTGAAATTTGAAGACAATTGTCCTCACAGAATAATCTTGATTTGAGAGAGAGAGAGACAACAGTCTTCCTAAACTTTGATTGCTTGTATGTGTTTAAATTGACTCAACAGATTATGCAGATTATATATTTTTGCCTATTTTAATATAAGTTGCCAGAAATTTGGTTTTGTGATAGCACAACTGGTTGAAGATCTGTGTGAATCTAACAATATGAATCAATCCAAAGGACAGTACACACATTGAAATACAGGTCTTAGGAAATTTTGACTCTACATGCAAAAAAGTTTAGAAATTGCAGCATGGACAAACCATTGAAAGTTACACTGTTTAAGTGCAGTGCTTCCCAAGTCCGTGGAACTAAGGACTAGCCACACAAATACAGCAAACAAGGTACTTCCAAGGAGATCTGCAGTGTCTGCTTTAACAATGCTGGAGTCCCTGGGAAAAGGAAAAGACTCATAAAGGGCTAAAGTTATCTGCTTTCTGCCTTTTCTTCTGTTTGTTTTTTTGGAAATTAGAGATACTTAGAGGTGACAATTACAATTAATTTCTCTCATTCATTATTTAGTCTGTTGTCAGGTTCTCGATCTCCTTATTGTGACTATTACACATGGCTCATATCCCAGGGCAGACTGCACTGTTGTATTCATGTTTCTTTTTAACAGTTTAAAAATTAACTGACTCTTTTATCTGGGTACATTTTGTACATGCGCCCATATCTTGTACAAACTGGTTGTCCTGTTGAGTGATGCTTACTCCCACTGACGTCTGCTGTGATAAGATGGAATGAGTCACACTAGGTGTTCGTAAAGGTTAACAAGTAATATATTCAGAGCTGCAGATAAATCACGATGCCCTTCTACGTGGCAGATGCTACAGAGCAAATTGCTGAGAAATGCCTAAAAGTAGGTAAATAAATAGGTAGAATCAGTAGCTTTAAAATAAAATTAAAGGTGCACATTCAGAAAGCTGATCATTATCCCTGTAGGAAGTAGTGACACCGAATGACCTCTGAATATTACTTCATTGTTAAGAATCTGGATACACCAGATAAAATCACTTTTTTTAACATCGAGTCACTGTGCTGCCAGTGTTAAATGTAGTTCACATCCTGATTTTGCAGCTTTTACACCTGCCTGATCCTCACCCTCCCTAGAGGATTTTCTAGCCAAGACAAATCAGCGTGACGGTTCTGCTCCAGCTCCTGCCCCTCTGCTATGAGAGTCAGACAGTCAAAATATTTGGGGGTGGATTTCTTTCTTTTTCTCCCCTTCTATCTCTTTCTTTCTATATCAAAGGAGTCAAGGAAAACATTGATCATTCTGTGAAGGATTTGGTAACCCAAATACCACAAGGTATTTGTCCTCCAAAACACCACTGCAAAAAGGTTTTAGCACAATTTGAAGATGTTTACTTAGGCCAATTTTCAGAAGCCATGGAAATATATTGGTTTTGCTACAGTCACTGCAGATGACTGCACAGAATCAAAATAAAGATATTATCAAGCCAAATGCTAGTTCTTGCTACTTTATTCTGTCAAAATGTTTTCATTAGGTTCCTGCAAATATGCTGCTCATTTGCTTTCCTAAAAGAAGTCACTAGAGTAAAAGTTGATTCATTCTGTCCTTTCGTTGGCTGTATTCATTAATGAAGTACTAGCTAACTCTCCTCCATCCTTCCCTGACATGGGAGTAAAAGATATATGGTCAAGGCTCTGGATTTTCTATGCTGATGTAATGGCCCATGGAAAATCATTGCAAACTACTGCATCTGTTCTGCAAAGCAAGGTCATCAGTAAATCCTGATGGAGAGATATTTTACTCCATATCCTCATATGCTAAATCTAATACACTCAATACCTGGTGCTTCATTATTTGCTGGATCTAGACATGTCCCTGTGCAGTCTATGAAAGTATTATGTCATTCTGTGGTTGTTCCTTTCACTGAGACTCTCTAAAATTGTTTTCCAGATGCCCCCATTTCCTTTACTGATCTGACAGGGAGTCTGCCTGTTTAGCTAAGGTGCCATGAATCAGGATGCTAAGGCAACAGGGCACTTATTATACATTGTAGTATTTGCTTCAGGTGAAAATTCTACATTTCAAAATTCAGAATATTTATACTGAATATTAAAGCATTTGCCTATAGAGTTATAGTATTGCTTATTGCAATATTTTATTACCTAGGGTTTCCACTCAACTACTAAGCCACTGGGTTCAAATACACATAAAACTATTTTAATCAAAACATTTCTAAATGTATGATTTTCAGAAAAATGGGGAGAATAAAAAAGGAAATATATGAAGAGGAAAATGTTTCAATTGTCTAACTCCATCATCACCAGCTTGTCAATTCTGTCCTATTACAATTTTTGGTCATGGATTTCTCTGTAGGTGTATTTCAAGACTCMATTCTCAATAAAATCCCTACTATTATGGCTAATTTTGACACCATTGCTTCTCTTTTTGTTTTCTGTTTCTTCAGTCCCAAAGATATGGGGCAACAGAATTACTCACTGCTTTGCCTCTGAGGGACAGGTTCTAGGCAGACATAAAAGCTAAATCAAATATATTTTTTAATTTTCAACAGCTACCTGTAATAGATAGTACCTATTAATGTCCCTACTACCTATTAAAAATATTCCATTTTTATATGAGCTTTTGTTAGGCAATTTTTCCCTTCACATAAAACTAACAAATACATTTTTAATTCATAAAATTTTTATGTACCCACGATAATAATACAAAAGTTAAAACAAAATCCTACAAAAATGCATAGTCTTTGCTTTWCCTGATGTACCTTGTGGCAAGGAAAACAGTAATGTGACACTGATTTCTATTCATAAGAAAAATAGAATAACTTTAAAAAATGGTCAGCAGGCTTTGGCCTTCCTTTTAGTAAGGCAGCAATCATACTTCCATATCATTTAATTACTCCATTTTAAAACCCTTCTAAAAAGTATATTCTCTGCTCTGAGTAATGGTGTACAAAAGYAATCTACCTCAGCAGTTAAACATTTTAAGTGAAACAATCAATTTGAATGACAATCTGTTATTCATCCATAAAATGTATTAACTAATGAAAAATAGACATTTCTCCACAGTATTACAGTCACACATTTCAATGAGAGACTTAAAACAGCTGGGACTTCACAACCTTTTGATACAATTAGATATGTGTATGGCTAAATCAGCAGTAAGTAAAGTGTTTGAAGTCTATCAGGGTTGAGTGAAATAGCTATATAACTAGAAGCTATGAATAAAATGAAAGAAGACAAAGACTTAAATCACTAGTCAATTCCTTTGTGGGCAGAGAAAAAAGAGTCTGGTTATTTGACAGCTTTTATTTATCCAAAGACYAGAATTAAGAAATATACATTTTATAGAAGCATTCTTTCAATAGATCAGGGAACTCATTCCTTCATATATTTGTGTCACAAAGCAGTATTCATAAAACATGGCCCAGGATAATGAAAATKGAAAAGAAAATATTTTGTGTAAAGGCAGATTCAGAGTCAATTTCCTGTTTCAGGAAGCAATTTTACCATATTTGATTTAGAACTGGATAAACAAATTCCATCCCCACTGCACCAGGAAGAGCTATAGCATGGCTATTTCGAAAGTTACAAAATCCCTACTTTAAGAAGGTTCTGGTAAAAATAAAAATATCCTGGCATAATTTATTTAATAAAAAGCTTTCCGCCTCATGATGTTTTAAAACCACTCTTTTAAGACACTTTATAGAGTTTTGCTTGTTATTCTGACAGAGAGGTCAAGTATACAAGGAAGAAAGAAATAGCATGAACCTGTATGAAAAAGCATGTCAGCATACCTGTAAAAGCATTTGTGCACCCAACAGCTTTACTAGCAATGTACTGGTGGGTCATTACTCATCAAAGAAAAAGGTACCTGTAAGACTGCTTCTCCTTTAGGCAAGGGAGCAGCAGYCAAGCAACAGGATGAGGCATTTGCTGCAGACTGGAAAATGATTTTTTTTCCCAGGTTCAGGCAGTGTGTAACTCAGGGTGGGAGCCAAGGGCTGGGAATTGACTTGAAAATCAACCGCCTCATAAAAGAACAAAGTCCTGAACTTGAATATGGGTAAGAGTGAGGARATGTTTGCTTCAATGCTTTTTATTGAAGAGCTCTTGGGTCTGGTCATCTGCACTGAGGTGATTGCGGACATGAAGTATCTTTGCCATCACTGCTAATTACCCAGGTCTGCTCTGTGCAGTTGAGTACTCACAGCTAATGATGAGTATGAGCACTAAATAGTGATGGCTTTGAGTGTATAACAATAATGGTTAATAATGAGAGCAAACCATTTGCATGAAATGTGTTGTTAATTAGTACCCATCTAGAAAAGCTTTATTTCACCATTACAGGCATGATTTACAATGTTTTTAAACGTGCCCATTACAGTGAAATCCGATTGCTAACTCTTAATTTTCTTTTTATTGTATTGTATGCGTGTGTACACATACATGTACACATAATCATAGGCAACAAAYGGCTTCATCCCTAAAAGATACATTGATAGGAAAATGAAGGAAAGCTGGTCCATGGTAATGAAGGAAAGCTCCTACATGGTAGCAAGTGAGTGAGATCTAAGGAAAATACTTGTTTGGTCCATATGAGAGAAAAATTCTTGCAATTCTCATGGATGTCTTTGATTTCAGTCATGAAATCAACTGGATCAGTCATACAATCAACTGTATAACTTTTCTGTAAAACAAAACTATCATAATTTCAAAGTATTTCTGAGTCCCCTTTACTGTCCCTTCTACTGTTCCTGAAACAATTTATATTGAAGACCTTCAGAACATAAATAGGTTTATTTTTGCAAGCAAAGAATTTTACACAGTCACAAAATATAAAAATAATACATGATGTATAAATGATAGCTGACTTAAGACATTCCCTTAGCATATTATCAACATTATTTTTTTTTATTAATTCTGTATCTTCAGCACATTAATATTTTTCTACGGTTAAACACTTCCAGAACTTCGTAAAAATGTTAGAATTTCTACTTCTCTCATAGCCAGGGAATCAATTATTCTCTCAAATAAAGATACCGAGTTATCTTGGTATTATCTATCTTTTTAAAGATGGTTTTGATTTTCCATTAATTTCTATTTCTATAACWAATTTCTTCCTAATTTATTCCAAAGGTTTTTACTCAATTGAAATTAAAGTATAGGTCCCTCTTTCTCCGACTTACATTTTTCTTTCTATTAATTACAGTACAATACTTATTATTTTACAGGTATACTTATATTGCAAATTTGATAAATCAGTTACTCATGAAAATTTAGAAGTGTGCCAGATTTTCATTATTCCGCAATGACAATCAATAACTGTTTTGATCAGAGCACATTTAAGTCTGTTTCCTCCTCAGATATGGTCATTTCCATTTCTATTCTGACACTGCCATTAGCCATACAGTCTCTTCCCTGGATATACTTTKGTCTCACTGAAAGTGATACAAAGTTTTAATAACTTTGATTATTCATGATTTGAGTAATTTTAATCTTCTTCCAACATTTTTTTGGTCTCAAGCTGTCTCTTCCCTTTTTATATCCATGTCTTAAAGAACTTTAACTCTAAGTGAAGACCCACAACATCTTTAAAGAGTAACTCAGCCCTGCTAAGACAACCAGTGATGGCCTTTTGCAAGAAACTAACTTTGTCTGTTAATTAATGCTGCTTATTTAACTGTTAGTTGACATCAATTTATCCATAAGGATTGGCAGTTGAATAAACAATTAAGAACATGGAGAATAACTGTTTACWCATAAACTCCCAGTTCTTTTTACCATAGTTTGCAGTTCTTGATATCATGAGTTCCATCCAGTTACTACTGGATTCACTGACAAATTTCTTTGATGAACTACACTAGGTAGCAAACTGGGATGGAAAATAGGCATACATTTCCCAGTGTTTCAAGAAGATTGYTACACATTCAAGGATCTAAATGGCAGAAAAGATCCATTCAGAGTGGGACATAATTCATCACTCAAACAATTCCCTGCTGAATTTCACATGGCTCTACACAGGTACTTAAAAGATTGAATCATACATTTTGAACAAAGAATATTAGTTTCTCTTTTGTCATTCATGTATTCTACAATAGCTTAGGTGCTGACAGAAAAGGTGTTTRGAGAGTAGTATAGGAACAATAAAAGGATTTAAAGTTATTAGACATATGAATTSTATTTCTAGTGTTGTCATCGCCAGAAGTTGGCAGTGAAAGTGGTAGTAAGAAAAGTGTACCTTTCACAGAAAATACTGAACACAATATACAATGACARAAATATTTGAGCAGAGGTTGAGATTGTTTATGCTATGGTTTGGTATTTGAATCTGAATCAGAAGKGTTCAGACTTAAGGGAAAGGATCAATATTATGGAAGTTATTACAGCTCTTCTTCTAAGATTTTGGCCCAACATTGCAGAAGGAGGCAAATGAGATATGTTGTTGTGGTCAGCAAATTGTGACACTGACAAAGATTAACTTTTTCAAAAAACAACCACCACTGTAGGTCAAAAYATTTGTTATTATCTGATCATCGTGTTCTACTGGATAGATACATTATGGGCTCATCAATAATTATTCATACAATCATTGTAGCCGTGCTCAGGGAAAGTAGTGATCAGAATTAAAGGAGCTTAACACATCATCTTCTCAGCTGCTAAGGTAGCACTTGCACAAGGCTCAGTTTTGAGCTCAACTAATTACATTAGAGAGGTTGGGAAGAAGACAATCAATAGAAGACACAAAATAGGTCAGCTGCACTAAGCCGACCCWTTGCTGTATTCCTTCTCATCTGCCCAGATCTGAAGTGTGAAGTTCAAACATATTTCCAGATGGTGGAGAATTCAGCTTCCCTTTATGTGTTGTGTCTGTTAGGTCCATGTCATACTTCTGTTAGAGGTACGTTGCATTCATCCTGTCTACCCTTAAGTTAGAGGTACGATGYATTCATCCTGTCTACCCTTAAGGAAAATGAGTGACACTGGAATAAAGAAAGGCATTTTTAGTACTGCTGTTATTTTTCAGCACCTTTACATGTATAGATGGGATTTGTCTCATTAAGTAATGGTCTTCATTTTCTSCTTAATATTTTCAACTCTTTCTTGAAAACTGTATGTTCATTGGTAGATTTCCTCAAGGATTTATGCAAAATATTTGACTGGAACATCTAGATCTGAGGTAACTGTTTGAAAACAACAATTAACAGGCAGTGGCAAAAGTATTAAATTAAGTAGAGGGCAATGTGTACCTTCCACTTCATGCACCATAAATATTCTTCTGTGTATGCTTTAATTGAAAAATTTATGAGAATCTAAGCTWAGAAAATTGAAAAGTACAGTTAGATAAAATTAACAGTTGGATAAATAGCTTGGTAGGAGTTCATGCTACAGTTCATGTAAAGATTTGAAGATGACACATCAAAACATTGACTATAGCAAATAGACATTAAAATCTATTAAAAAAAGTTAAAATAGATAAATAAATATCTACTAAAATCTATTTTATTCTTGGCACGTATCTAGAAGCCTCCCAAGAAGTTGCTTGTGCTGATGTAAAAACAATTCTGTAATAGTCATGAATATACAAACTTAATCAAACTAAATAAAGAATAGCAACTCAATAAGAAAACAAAACCCCATAAAATTATAGGAYGAAAAAACATAGGGTATATATGCAAGCAGTCACTGTAACAAACAGCCTATATCTAAGTCTATACCCCTATAAATGTTTATAACTATCCAAAAGGYAGTACAAGTAATAATATTCTTTAAAAATTCTAAAGCAAATATATCACCTGAACAAAACCCAAAAGGATAAAATCAATTTTCTTTGGCTTCAGGAGATCAGAGMTTCATCTAAGAGCAAATAAATTAGTTCTATTTTTATTAATAATATTTTTTACATGTTTCATACATATTGCAGAAGATGGACTCATTATTTTTCTTGACTTCACATGCCTAGTGAGTGACAGAAAAAATGAGATGAAACAAAGGAAAAAATAATCCCACCACAGCTTATGTTAAGGACTAGAAAGCATTCATAGTTGTCTGACAGGAGTGTACTAAATAGTGGAGCATCTCTTGTCCCGTGCAGGGGATTTCAGTGACTTACTGCAAAAAATATTGGTCCTCATATGATTTATTCAGATACCACAGAGATAAATAAATTCCAATTTCTATATAGACTATACAGTAGCTCTGCTAAAATCAGGCACTTTTCGTGTTGTAACACCATCATTGCAGACATCAGTCTTCAAGGATAAACAAAATTATTTTTTTTTTCTTATATATATATATATATATATATATATTTAAACTATACTGTTGGGCATAATGTAAAGGACACATGCACATACACAAACACACACACACACCTTAGCACATTCTGCTAGCCAAAATTGACTCTTGCAAGCAAATTCTGGTAAATCCATGTTATGCAACTAATTGAGGTGATCAAGGTACTCAACATCATAAAATTGTGCCTATTGCTTCCAGAAAYGATCTTCTGATTTCATTAGCTTTTAGAATTAGTACTCATCTTTGACTTTAAATAGACTACAAGCTCTGTACCATGCATATAAATGTTCAGTCTGTCTGTTTAATCATTCMGTTTCAGTATTTTGCATGATGCCATATGTTCCTGTGACTAAACAATCTGCAGTTTCTATTCAGCTGGCTTTTATTTTTGAGATCTCTGGGATTTAAAATTTCTCTACCAGAAGTGCCATTCCCTCCATACTCTGATCTGCCTCTTAGCTTTACAATCAACAATCCATTTTTATATTCCCTAAAAGAGAACATGGATGGTGTCATTTCTTCATATGATGATGTTAATTACTGTCACCCCATAACACTCATTTTTTCATAACAGAAACTGCAGGGATACATCAAATTAACTTCTTCGTCTGTATGCCTATTCCAAAGCCAAGAAGCTTTATTTCGAAATGACCTCATCTTTGTGTAAATATATTTAGAGTATTTCAAAGAGAATGATTGCAATTTAGAATGTCCTTCTTGTCCTCATAAAATTTACATSTATTTATCTTTTTCCTGCACTTTATATTTATCAAAATTCTATGATGTGTTGGATTGGCCCTGGGTAGATGCCAAGTGTCCACCAAAGTAGCTCTATTGCTCCCATCCTCAGCTGGACAAGGAAAAGAAAATGTAAGAGTAGGATGGTGATTCAAGACAAGGACAGGCARAGACCACTTTATATTATGGACAGCAAAGACACAACTTGGGGAAAYTAGTTTAATTTATTGCTAATCCAYCAGTAGTAGGGCAATAAAAAATAAAAACCAACCCTTAAAACATCTTCCCCTCCTCCCTTCTTCCCAGACTTTACCTCATCAATCCTACTGGTCAAAGGGAAGGGGTTTRAAAGAGATAGTCAAGAGAGTGCACAACAATCTTGCTACCCTGAGCTTCAGGCAGTGATCTGCTTTGCAGACCTTGACCTTCACTGGATAAAGCCCTGGAGAGAACAGAAGCCCAAGAAAGATGGTCAATATTCAAGGATCACCTCCTCCAAGCTCAGGAACATTGCATYCCAGCAAAGAGGAAGTCAGGGRAAAAAGCCAGGAGACCTGCATGGATGAACAAAGAAGCTCCTGAACAAACTCCAATATAAAAAGGAAGCTTAAAGAAGGCAGAAACAAGGACAGGTAACCTGGGARCAACACAGAGTGATTGTCCAAACACTGAGGATCATGTTAGGAAAGTAYTGATATAATTAAATCTGGACAGGGAGTACAAGGGCAACAAGAAAAACTTCTGTTGGTAGATTGGTGGTAGAAAGAAGRTATTCTCCTAATGGGATCTTCTCTAGTGGGAAGCAGAAGACCTGGTTAGCTGGGATATGAAGAAGGCTGAGGTATTCAACAAATTTTAGCCTCAGTCTTCACTGCGGCTCCAACCACTCCAAYCAGGTCACAGAAGTCAAAAGGGAGGGAATRGGAGAATGAAAAACTGYCTGCTGTAGGARGAGATCAGTTTCAAGAACATCTAAAGAACTTGAAAATGCATAAACCCATGGGACTTGRTAAGATGCATCTATGGGTGCAGTGGAACTGGTGGATAAGTGACTCAGCCACTATCCATTGTATATGAGAGGTCATGGATATCTGGCAAAGCTCCCAGTGGTTGAAACAGGTGAAGAATCAACTTCATTTTTAAAAATGGAAAAAAAGGATGACCCTGGAACCTACCTACAGTCAGTCAGTCTGACTTTGGCGTCTAGCAGGATTAGGGAGCAGTCCTCCTGAAAATGCTGCCTAAGTGTGTGTAAAGGTAGGAGGTGGTTGGTGATGGCCCAGATGATTTCAGTAAGAGAAAATCATATCTGGATAATCTGCTGGCCTTCTGAGATGGGGTTACACGTTTGGTAAATAAGGGAAGGGTAACACCCTGTACATGCACTTGTGCAAAGCATTTGTCACTGTCCCACATGAGATCAATGTCTCTAATCTGGAGAGACATGAATTGGACAGATGGAATGCTTGGCATATAAGGAGTTGGTTGGATGTTTGTACTCAGAGAGTTGTGGTCAATGGCTCAAACTCCAAGTGAGATGAGCAACGTTCTACAGGGATCAGTATTGGGATTGGGGCTGTTTAGTACCTTTGTCAGTGACATGGACTGTGGGATTGAGTGCACCCTCAGCAAGTTTGCTGATAACACTGAGTTGGAAGAATGGGATGCCATCCAGAGGGATCTTGACAGCCTTGARATGGGGTTCTGTGCAAACCTCATGAATTTCAACCAAGTGCAAGGTCCTGCAGATGGATTGGGGCAATTGCAAACACAAGTGCAGACTGAGCAGAGAATGGGCTGAGAGCAAACCTGAGGAGAAGAGCTTGGGGTGTTGGTTGATGAGAAGCTCAACATGAGTGGGCAGTGTGCACTTGCAGCCCGGAAAAACAAACACTGTCAAGAGCACCATGGAAAATGGGGTAAGGGAGGTGATTCTGCCCCTAAACAGGKCAAGGGAGGTGATTCTGCTCCTCTGGTCTCATGAGTATGGAGTTGCAGTGAGTCTGGAGGAGGGCCACAAAGATGATTAGAGGGCTGGAGAACCTTTAGAGAGAGACAAGGTCATTCAGCCTGAAAAAAGAGAGGAAGACCTTATTGCAACTTTCCGGTACCTAAGGGTGACTACAGGAAAGCTGAAGAGGGACTTTACACAAGGACATGTAGTGACAGGACAAGCGGGAATGGTTTTAAACTGAGAGTGGATTTAGATTGGATATTAGGAAAATATACTTTACTCTCAACGTAGTGAGATACTGGCAGAGGTTGCCCAGAGAAGCTGTGCCTGTCCCACCCCTGGCAGGGTTTAAGGACAGTTTGGATGGGGCTTTGAGTAGCCTGGTCTAGTGGAAGGTGTCCCTGACAGAGGTTTGGAACTGGATGATCTTTAAGGTGGCTTCCAACTCAAGCTATTCTAAGATTCTATAATTCTGTAATTATTGAAATACTTCCAAAAATGTCCCCCCTCATAATTGGTCTTTTTATGATTTATAGTTTTATGCAGATAAAATTAGAGGCAGGTTTATGGGCTCTAAAAGGAAATAATTTCTTCATGTTCAAAAGTAGTTTACTCACCAAGGGCAAAATTTACACATTTTCTTTTATGATGGAAATCAAGAACACATTATACTGGCAGTTTCTAAGGCTCATTAGACCAACTAATCTGATGCCTTTCTAAATTAAGTTAACACTGATTATTTCTTAATATCTTTGCAAAAGTTTTTTTTAAAAACTTTTTTTTGGTTTTCATAGTCCTATGAAATCAGCTTCTGCTTCCTGTCAGTGCTTAATTCAGCAGCRATGTTTTCTGAAGTGTATCTTTAGTCCCCGTGTCAGATTTAACAGCTTCACTTAGCGTTTTAGTTAACTTCTATGCTCAGCTACTTTGCTGTTTATAGTTGCATCTGCTTCCATCTGCTCTGAATAAAGTCGCAGTAAATCTGGCCTCTTGCCTTTTCTGTCAGTTTATAAGTGAAAATGAAGTGTAGAGGGCAGAAGCCCCAGACTTGGAAGGCTTAGTGGAAATCCTTACTCCCTCCCAGACTCATGTTATGTTGAAAAGAACACAAACAGYCCATTAAGGGCTTAGGATCCTCAAGCTTTAATACATCTGGTGAGGACCTGAGAAAGGAAAGACAAGAACTTGTAAAAKAAATTCTATGAGAACAGAAAATTATTTTCTACCCGTGGTTACAAAATAATTAACTAATTTTAGATACCTTAACCTTTCTCCAGTTGGCTTCAGTTGCAGTAACAGGTGTTCCTCTCTTTGATTCATGATGTACCAGAAGTTTTGAACTGACTGCTGCAACTAGCTTTTGAAAAACTTGAATTTTTCTGAAAATGCAAATTAAAAAATTAAGAAAATGTTTATTATTGATTTCTTTGAGAATATTTACAAAATATTCTTGTCTTGAGCTGACTTACACAGGGAATTATGAAAGAAGGTGAGAGCTCATTTAATTAAAAATGTATTTATTTCATCAAGAATGGGAATCACTAAGATCTTGGAATGAAAGCGAGAAAGAGAAGAGTGAAATGTCTGCCTTCAAGTGTGAAACTTTTTAAACTGAATGTTTGTATCAGTTCTCATTCCTTCCTGTACTGCGCTGGGGGGAGTGTTGAAGTAGCTGTGTGGTGCTTTACTACCTTGCCACAGCAACACTAGGAAAAACAAAAAAGGGCCACAGACTGAACAGATCTATTCTACAGAGTAAATACAAAAAAATAGGCAATTAAAAATCACCTCTTATGTGTTCTTGATGCAATATAGTTTGGGAGCAGGACCCATGGAATAATATTGTATCTGTCATACTAATCATTGAGTGGCACAAGGTCAGGCAGCATTAATGCTAACATTGAAATAGTACTTTCATTTAGTCACAGGCTCCTAAATTTCCCCTCATCCAGTAGAGAACTGTCGCAAGCCAGAATTGGTTTTATATTAGAAAACTGGATGAATCATTACTGTGATAACATGAGAAGCTGAACTATGCCTTGAAAGCATTAGACAGCGTCTTTAAGGAGGCTGTTTAAACAGTTAACAAACAACATAACAATTTACCAGTAGAAAGCTCATCAAACATTGCCTAATAGASGAACAGCTTCCCTTGGTGAAAGCTGGCAAGAGGAATTCGATGAAATGCTGTGGAGTGAGCACTGGAAAATTGTGTTCTACAATTTCCTAAATTCCTTTGTGCATGGCACAGCATTCCACATCCAAATCCTCTATTTTTATCTCAATATCACTTTTATATCAATATAAAAGCAAGCTGTGCTTCATACTGAGCTGTGTTAGTCCTAGTGATGCACCCTTGCTTTTCCTTGAAATAATCATAAAAAAAGAAGAGGGAGATTTCTATTTACYCTGGCAGGCCACAAACAATGGGCAATAAAGGCATCACACTTGTGGASCACACTACAAACCACATCTACCTCATAGTATAAGCATAATTATTCGCTGAGCAGCTTTATTTTTCCAATTTCAGTAATAGAGCTGCTTTGGTGGGTGCCTGGCATCACCAAAAGGTCAACCCACTACAGTTTAAAACCTCAAATACTAAACTACTTCTATGTAGTACTTAGTACTTCTATGTAGTRCTTTTTAAAGAAACTTAAAAAACATAGGAGGTGACTTAGACCACTAGGAAAAAATATGTATTAGATATCTGAACCCTGCTGGAAAGACATTTGACCTATTAGGCTTGGAATAGGTGGGGAAAGACTATCCCTCCCTGTCCCTGTGGAAGTAGTATATGCTTTTCTCTCCTGTGCATTTGAAAGAAGGGATTTGGGAGAATAAAACTCTTCATAACTGTGATTAGAAACTCTTCTCAAACGCTGAKCAATAATGAAATAAAGCAACATGCAACTGAAATAAAGATATAACTCATAGCATATTTCTTACATAGAGGCAAAAACACTGAATGCTTTATAGGATTACTTTTAACAGACAAATGGGAGAATTTAAATGCTACAACCATATTACTAAATGGCATTGGCTGGTCTAATTTTTGAGGAGTCTTCCATACAGCATACTACAGAACAGAAATGAGCCGTTTTTGTGTCCCTTGCTTGCCCCATCTGTATCCTACAGAAATCATTCAAAGATGCAAAGAGGAAAACAAATCTATCTGGCCAAGAAGTTGAGTGCTCTGAACAGGGGGACAACGTGCTTCCCAAAACTTAGCACTGTAAGTTTTCTGAGAGAATCATAATGCAAACTAGTGTAAAGAAAAAATTCTGCAAATTTTCAGCCTCCAGAGACTTTTTCAGCCACACTGAATCAATGTCAGGGAGCACAACTTTGATGAATCCTCACTAGCAATGTTTTGGGGCTTCATTTCACAGCTGAAGACACTGTGCTTTGCACCCCTCATCTGTGTGAGGTTTCAACTGAGTACAGCACCCTGCGAGAAAAATATTTGGATGAATCTTTGAGAAGACTAATTTTTTATGATGATTTTCTTCTTAGACCTGTCATTTAGTTTTCTTCACGATCTTTCTCACAGATTGCAAAAGATAACTAGAAGAAATCGGCTAAATGTTTATTCATAGAAGTAGAGTGGGATTATTTTTATCTCAGTAGGCACATCATAAGCTCAGAAGTAAAGTATCTACTTTTAAATTGGATAACACGAGGAAATAAAGTTCAGGGAATATGAAGATACCAAAGAACGAAGATTTTTTTWAAATGTTGTATTGAGCAGCTAGTGGGAAAAAAATTACAAAAGCAAACTTTATGAATAGTAGTTATATTGAGTTGGTTTTCTTGAGGAAAGGCATACATTTCTAGTAAAAAAAAAATTAGATAAAGAGTGGTAGCAATAAGGGCAGATCTCTGCATATAGTAAGAGTAAAATTTGTTTACCTGTGATAAGCATAACCCCAAGAAGGGAACAAACACATGTAATGTTTAATTAGCACAACATTTTACATGTTTGCCCAKGTAATGGTAGTTATCCAGAAAAGAGGGTGACATTAAAATAAATCTCTTCCTTTTTGACATCTAGATGTAGTAGTGGCTCCAGGCAACTATTAGCCTTTAAATGACCCAAGACTGACAGGTGCTTTCAGTCAGTATTTATTCATTATTTTAACAGGTGCTTTCAGCCAATATTTATTCATTATTTAAAATGTTATAAATTTATATGTATAACCTGTTTCTTGCTGTTGAATATCCAGCATATGAAATTTAAGTCATAATTCTTAGCTATAACCATCCACAGAAATTAAATTCAAAGGAAAAATGAACACTGTAAGTATTAATTATTACTTACAGTGATTTGAGCATTACTGGATATTTTCCTCATTTTATTTGTTTGATTTTCTGTTGGCATCACTAAATGAACTTTAGCCACAGTGAAAGACAAACCTCATGATCCAAAAATAAATTTCACAAGCTTTGACATGCTCTTCAAAGTGAAATGTACACACCTGATGAAAAATATTCATACTGACAAGTGAATAGTTGACACCGARGAAAATACATCCAGGTATCTTGAAGGATCAACATGAAGAAATGCACAAATTTGTTGTGACAGAAGAGAATGTGTCTCAGAATACTGAACAAATTGGGAGAGATTTAGTCTCCATTCAAAATACATGCAGATATAGCTTTATGAGAAAGTTGCCCAATATTTGCTGCCATGATAGATGCCACAGTTTAAGCCAGTTGTGTTAGATGCTTCCAGTCACAGTGAAAAAGAAAAGAAAGGAAAAGGAAAAAAAAAAAAGACTGTTTTAATGAAACAGTTCTACAGATAAGCACAACAAAATCTCAGAGGAGGCAAGGTTGAAGATAAGGTTTAAAAAGTAGAAAATTATTCAATGTTTTRTGGCAGAAAGGGAAGAAGTTCAGAGAAATGAAACAGTGGAACTGAAAAGGTGATATCAATGAGTAAGATGCCAGGAGCTCATAAGCAAGGTAAGTGGTTATGGGACAAAGTTTATTATGTGAGATCAGAAAAATTGATAGTAATTCTGGAAAGAAATGATATACTCTTTCTTGAGAGGTTAGAAAGGATAAGAAATCTGAAAAAAAAATAGCCAGAAAACAGCACTGATACAGTTTCAGGCTTTAAGTGATCAATCATCTGGACTTGGCAACCTAGATTTGCTGAAATTTCTTTAAAAGGTGTTTTTCAGAAAAAGTTACATAGATACAATCAGGAAGGAGGACTGTAGTGAGGGATGCTAATGCATTGGAAGTAAAACATCAGAGAAAAATGTACACAAATATCTTTAAAATTAAAGCAGAGGAATGGGAAATATGTGCTAGATAATGATCTAAACTCTGAGGGTGCACTGAAACTACTCATTATTGCCTATGAGCTGAAGTAGTCTGTGCTTTCATGGACAGAGGCAAGGTTAGTGCTGCTGGAGGAAAAAGGAAAGTAATGACACTGAGTGGCAATAATGAATGAAGGAATAGAAGAGACAGAGTTTGACAACATAAATATCACCTTGCAACGGCACTGTCTGTTAGAAATGCTGTTAGAAGGRAAAAGTAAATGCAACAAGTTTTTTTCACAGAGATGTCACTTCAGTTATGACCTTCAAACTGTGTTTTTTGCCATTTGGCACAATTTMTTTTTAAAAATAAATTGAAGGACTGGCCATTGTTTAATTCAATATTTCCTTAATTCAACAGSTCCTGTCTCCAATGTAATATTATTTTTTCATAATATGTACACAAGCACATACATAAAAGCAAACACACATACAGATGGCATGTGATTTTATGATGTTATTTGTATCATAACAGCTATTTTGAAGAKTCTTCTTAATGCAGGTGCCCCACTTGATCAACCTGTTAAATTTTTTAAGATTTTTTAATTCTGTTTTGTAAGTGCTTCAAAGCCATTAACTATTTCTGTTTTCAGCACAAAAGAGTTTTAACTCTACTTTCATTCACCTGTACTGCTTGCAATATTTGCAAATTCTTTTTTGTATGACTRAAAATCAGAATGTATGACCAATAAAAAAAAAGTGAGCAATAAKGAAATATATTGAAATAAGTATTCTGAGATAAATGTATAACCCGAGTGAACCATAAAAGTTTTTTCGCAAAAGTGTGATTATAGCATTGAAACACAATGTATTAATTTAAACAGAAATGGAATTAGGAAAAGTTACATGATAGAGTTGCAGTCAGAATTTCTGAACAAAACTAGATTAGGAGGGTTAAAATAGCCAGTAATCTGACAGAGCACTGAAGATTCAGCAGGAGTCTGATGAAGTACAGGGAGAGAGAAGGAAACAGCTAAAAGTATTTTTTGCTTGATATGGACAAGGAACATGAATTTRAACCTTTTATATCTAAATTATTCCAGGAATTGGATATTTTTTGTTATTATTAGGTTTCCCCCACAGAAATAAAGGCATTACAATTAATTCAAGAAGGAAAAATATATTTCATGCCAGGGCAGACAAAATGTTTTGCACCATCTGTCAGATCCCACAGCTTGTTTGTTACAGTTTTGTGGTTGTTGTTGACTGGAGTCTGCCTACCTGATTGGTATTTTCCCTTGTTTTAAATGAAGGGCTTGTGGTCCATTTCCTACTTGTATAAGCTTAYATTTGCTCTGTCCTCCACAAAGCAAAAGAGTCTGTGCAGCCTTTTTTTATTATAAATTCAAATAAAATTAAATTCTGACGCCATGCACCAAGCAAGAAGGCTGGTAAGGACTCAAGGCTTTCTTTCTGGGAGTTCAAATTTCAAAAGCTGTGATTCTTAAGAAACTCCTGTGGGTCTTGTAAATTTCTTGGTTCGCCTAAGAAATCCGTGGATAAACATAGTCAGATGCTCAGCCTCTATCAAAAGAGGGAAAGCCATCCATGCCTCCAAAATAACGCAGTATTATTGAGGAGTTCTTTAGCTTTTTTTTTTTTTTTTTCATTTCAGCAGAAGAACTAGGAGTTAGCATTTAAGTAATCTCCAGTATGGCTTGGACATATTTTTAGAGATATTCATTGTGAGGCAGAAAATGGAATAAGAGGCTTTGGCCCACAGAGGCTACACCTACACCAGCAGGGTRTGCAGCCTGCCAAAAGTGACTTTGAATGTATTCAGCTTTTGTATTGCACAGGCTTTGACATTATGAATGTCCAAAGACGTAAACCACATCATCATCTTCATGACACTAAAATCACTAGAATTTCCAGACATGTTAATACTTCTAAAAATCTTGAATTGTATTTCTTTTTCTTTTTTTTTTTTTAAGGATGCTCTTTAAATGTGTGGATATACATATGGTGGCATAAATAGACCATCAAAATGCATCTATAAATACATAACTATGATAAAAGGAATGCCTCACATGCTCTTCCTATTTAATCTGCAGAAGAAAAGCTCTAAGATGTGAATCTTGCTTTATGGAGGGGAACAGCTGCTGTGAAAGTTTTCCCTGCAGATTGTACCACTTAACTAAAGAAATCACAGTAAAAGAAAGGGTTAGTTATGCTGCATGGAAATAACATAATACTAAAAAACTACAACAYATATACATATACACACAAGCATGTTGTATTTAATTATGGGGAACTCTACATCTCTTTCTTTCTGGGGAATAATGGAACAGAAAAAAAAATGTTGGGGAAAACTGATGTGACCTTTATTCCTTTTTGAGACATTTTTTTGATTCAGCATAGCTCCAAAAATGCTGAAAAAAAAAAAGAATAAATCTGGAAGTAGATGATATTTAAGGTCCAGGCTAAATAATTCTGTAATTGGGCAAACTTAAATATTCCAGTGTGGCATATCAGTATGTCAATTTCATTTTTCCAGTGACTGACTATAAACATGAGGTACATGCAATATGAGGTTTCTTTTCAAAGTACTGCGAACTCTGCTAGGTATGATATGCTTGTGTTTGATCTGGGAATCATCAAATTTTGGTTATATTCCTATGTCACTAACTTCCTGGCAGACCTAGGAGAACTCTATTAACCTTTAATTGACTCTGTCACACAGCCTGAGAAATCAGGACAATATATTTGGCTCTCTTTATAATGCACTTTGACATCAGTWACAGAAAAAAAAGCTGGGCAGGTGCAAGACTGTTCTGTGTCACAGAACCATCACAAATGCAAACAGCTCCAGGGACACACAATGAAAGATACGTGACTGCTTTGTTGACTCCAACTAAGCATTTTTCAAAACATTTGCCAATTTCTAATTATGTTCTGGTATAAAATACARCTGGGACGAACCTCATAGGGTTATTTAGCCAAACAGTTCTGCCTCAAGTCAGGATCAGCTGACATTTTAGCTAATGGCTTTCTGTCTTTTTTTTTTTTTCCTGGTAGACACAGAAAATTTATTACCTTTCATCTTTTTGGCAGGATGATCAAAAAAGGAACCAGCACCAAACAAATTTTTTGTTAATATTTTGTAATTATTCAAATTATTATGCTGTTGAAAAAAATGACAGGTCATTTTTCCTGTGTGTCTTRCATCAACTCTTTCATGTCCTGAGAACTTGTGTAGCAAGATGCTCAATTTACATGAATAATGAAATAGTCCCAATATATATGTAAAATGCTCTTTCCTGTTACTTAGAATTCTTTTCAAACAATAATTGTTTTCTGTTAATTATAGGCAATATTATAATGAATTCACACAGTAAATGAAGGTTAATTTCTTTAATTAATTATGCATTAATYTCTTTACCTCCTTATCTTTTCTTCTTTTTTTTCCAATCTTGCGTGTATTGATTGATTTGTTATGGAAAACAAAGAAATATACCTTAGTATATTTTGTTAAGTACTTAGGCTCATTATGGTCCTGTTTGGTTCCATTAGAGCACCTAGATTAAGACCATCCTTTGTACAAAAAAACCCAATGTTTTTATGCATAGATAAGCAATGATAYTTAGTTAAGATTATTTAAGTGTTTCTAAACTCAGTGATTTATCAAACATTATATCTTTAAAGATACATTGAGCTTTCATGTACTGATTTACTATTTATTTCACATCCTATTCTTTCTTTAACTTGATGCTCAATGATTTTCAGARAAAGGAGTAAAAATAGGAGTGAACATTCACTTTATTTCATACTCTGAATTCTTACATTACTTGTAGTAATTTAGATTATAAGACAGTGTACAATGATAATGTCTGGGAACTTRAACTGAAACTCCATTACTCAGTTCTCTGCAGTCTGCTCTTTCTAGAGAGAACATTAAATGAAGGTGTCTATTAAGAACAGTAGTACAGGTGAGMGATCTGGTGCTGATCATAGTAACTTTTATGAAATTCCTAATAATTTTCAAATATGTGTACATAAAAATCCACAGCCATGTCAGTATTTGTGTTCTTTTAAGTGGACYAGTACAAATTCAAAATGTTAGAACAGATTTCACGAAGATAATAAAAATAATTTATCTCTTGCATAAACTAAAGCATTTACTAAATAGTGCACRCAACACTATCTCAAAGTATTACATAAAAATTAAATAATTTTGCTGCACACCAAAACTGATAAATATTAAAAAATTTACATCACATGAAGAGAATCTGAAGCAAATGCTCTAATGTGATTCATCTGCAGAATTCAATCAATGATCTCAGAGGATTCCATCTCTGTTAGGTCATCCTCACACTATAAATATTTCTGTTTCATATGCAGAAAAATTATGCAACAATTAAAATTCCAAAYAAGTATTGCATCTAACCAAAGTAAAGACAAGTTACAGGAAAGATAATTCTTGTAACTAAAGTGAACCCCAAAACTAAACCAGACTGTATTATTTTTTTCCACTTTAATTAGAAAAAAGATGTCATTCCATTAATGGTTAGCACAGATAATGATATTTTTCTAAGCATTTTCAGAGGTTATTCTGATATCTTCTCTTAATGTTGACTACTTAATGCATGCTTTGCATGCACTAGCAAAAGAATGGATGACCTAATCAGAATTATTTCACTTGATTTCTTTCCATGGATTTGGAAAATGTAGAGTTTGAGTAAACTGGTTTTACTATGAACAGTCTATTAACAGAGTAAGTATTGTTTACATAAAAAGRAATTACAACTGTCTGTTCAACGAGCTGAAAAGCAGCACTAAGTTATTGAAGAAAAGTGATGTGCTGACATTTTCTAACTATAAGGAACTTGCTTTTGAAAGTTTCCCTCATAGTATGTAACCTGAAAGAATTTTGAATATCTAGGGATTACTTCTGCTGAAATCCGTTAGAGCTCTAGCTGTACAAAATTATTATGCAAAAGAGTGCCACCAGCATTTTTTTTCTTCTTTCATCTGATTGCTGGTCAACTGTTCACATTCAGGAAGAATCCCAAACATTTTACTCTTTAATTTAGTTAGTATCTCCATCGCATATTCTAGGCTTTGCTGGCAACCTGCGTTTTCCTGTGACTGCCTGCTCTTTACTCTTCTGGCAGAGTGTTCACCAATGGGAAATGTGCTATGACTATTGTGAATGACATAACCATGCCCCAAAACCAAAAAAAAATGGGAAATCCAGGCTGGTCATTCAGAAACTTTCAATGCCAGASGGCACTCTGATCTCCCCATCCCAGTTCCTGGCACCCAGGCACAAACAGCCACCAGCCTATGGTCCCATGCCTGCTGCTGGCACTCGACCCCCTGCCACAATCACCCTTTTTATCACTTTTTCTGCATCCCATAAAGTGCCCTATGCTCCACCATTAACTCATTTTGATGGGTGTCACGTGGACTCATCACAATGAATCAGTGCCAGACTGAGTGGGGTGACTGCCCAGGTACATGTAACACTTTAGGTGATACAAGGGAAGAGCATTTGGGGGTTGTTCAAGACTCATAATGGGATGGTTAGGAAAAAACAAAGTGTTTAAGAGAATACAGATGATTCAAGTAGGAACACGACTGGGAAAACATAAGGAGATGTAAGGAGATAAAAAAGGCTYGTTTCATGTAAATAGCTTGCTGCTCAAAGTAATTTGTCTGGCCAYACTCCGCATTTGCTCAGCACAATTTTTAGCTCTATTTTCTGTGGGAGTGGTTCCCTCTTCTGTGTACATGTCTGTGGGATCTGAGGACCAGCAATGGGTGTGGRACCAGAGGTCAGAGGGTGCATTTGCCTGGGCATCACCAACTGGACTGAAGAGACCAAACTGAGTGAAACTGGTGTGGGACTTGAGTCAGAGGCCCATGGTCCTRCAATGCATTTCCTCCTTGGAGTAGGAACGTGTGCGATTAGCAGTGAAAATTCATCCAGAGGAGCCAGTGAGCAGGTGACATATTTAGGGATCTGGATGAAGAGRTGTCTCCATGAGGAGACCTAAAGAGGAAAGGGATTTTCCCAGAATCTGGGAAACCAGGAGAGTGTCAGCAGTTTCTGCAGAGACTGTAGGATTTGGAGTCCTTAGGGGTAAAAACTGCTGATGTGTGTGACTGTAATGGTGAGAAGCTGGGGAACTGGGGAACTATTGAGCACAAGGGTGCTTGGCCAGATCTGGGTATTCGAGTGTGATCAGGTGTGTGTGAGCRAGATGGTCTGCATGACAAATGGAGAGGGGCTGCAGCATCAGGGCTTGTATGCCCAGGTGCTGGAAACCTGGGAGACTGGGATCCAAGCACAGCTACTGGGCAAACTCAGCACTGGATCCCAGCTTCTGAGGAAGGTCCATACTATACATTTGTAGATATATATTTATATTSATGTGCATAAATATATTTTCACTGGCAAACCTCCACCCTGCTCAGCTCGAGATGGCAGCAGGATCGGGCTGTTGCTGCTGTCTGTGTTTGTAGGAGTGTTCTGTGTGTCTGTGGTCTGCATGGACGATTCTGTGTGTGKGTATGTGGTGTATTCCTTCTSTGTGTGTGTGTGTGTGCTGTGGACACCAGCTCAGTTTGCTACTGGTGGCACCCATGGCATGGAGATGTAAAAGCCTCAGCAGCCTCTTTACCTGTTGGACGCAGCATGACGTATTTTTCTGTAACAATAACCTTTTGTAAAAAGTTAATTTGTTGGCATATTCTCCATGGTGTCCTATTCACTATACTTTATTCAAAKTTTCCTTTTAGATCTTGTTTTCTAGATCACAAATCTGCATCTGGGATTGCTTTAATTTAAAATTTCTCTCTTTGGCAGACAAAGCTTTTGAGGGTGACCTGCCCAGGCAGTACTCTACTTGTTGTCCCACTAATGATGAAAGTAAATAGGCTTAACACATCTTGCACACTTGTATCCCAATGATACTTTGAATATGATKTTTGAGGTTTTTCACGACAGGATGATTTTACAGATTCAAATTCAGTTTATGATCCACTATAATCCCYGGAAAGGCAGGGAATTAATTTCTTCACAACTATTTGTTTTTCTTCCCACTTATGCTGTTAATTACATCTGTCTAAACGTAGTTCCTTGCACTCGTCTCTGTTGAACTGCATCTGGGTTTTTTCCAGACCATTTTTTCAATTTGTCAAGATAATTTTTGATTCTCATACTATCCTCCAGTATGCCTACAGTCCCTCCCAGCTATGTGTTGTCTGAAAATTTAATCATATGCTCTTGATTCCATCATCCCAGTTGTTAATGAAAAAAACRAATGAAGCTCCACTCTGTACATCTTTTCGTTCTGGCAGTGAACCACCAATAATTCTCTGGGCACAGTTTTCCAAACAGTGTTTAAGGCCTCTGTAGAAGAGTCAACAAAAATCTATTTCTTCACCTGGATTATTAAAAAAAAATGAAAAAAAAAAAAAAAAAAAAAAAAAAAAAACCAAGAAAGAATTTATAACAGTGAAAAGCATACTAAACTTCCTGGGCTTCTGATCTTGTAATGCAAAATAATTAGGTGAGTTGGACCAGATTTTTTTTTTTTCTAACTCAGATTAATTCATCTGTTTATTATCTTTCAGAAGCTTGATATTGTTTATTATCTCCCAATTTTTTCTTTGTCATCTTAAATCTACATCTCTATTCTTTACACCCCTCTTCCCCACAAGTTCTAGGACCACTATTGCACTGTCTTTCCTTGTATTGCACAACAGGATATRCGTCAAAAAATATATATATTTGCTTATAATAGGATATAATAGCATAACTTCTTATCTACATAAAAGTTTCCACAATTTTTGCAGGGGTCTAAGCTCTAAATACAGAGAAAATTGCCCCCCCAAGTTTGATTAAATTACACATGCAAGTGTCTAGAATCATTTGAAGTCATGCAGTGTCTTCAAGACAGCCGCTTGAGGGTCTAACATCAGATCAGTGTGAGTCCCATGTCATCATTGGCTACCCTGAAGATCACTGCTGGTACTAGAGACTTAAATTTGAGCAACTGAAATACAATTTATATTCCATTGACTACACTGGGAATTTAGCATTGGTAACATCTGTTGTTATTTGAGATGTTCCAGGGTATTCTTACCTGTATTCAAGTTCTGTGTTCCCAAATGACRTTTGGTGTGGCTACATGAGGGTGTTTTAATCCAGCACCTGACACACATTCAAGGACSTACGTAACAAATTTCAGTTTAAGGGTTCTAATTTCAAATTGACACGCCATCATAGATCCTCCTTGAGATGACAATGAAGTGCCCTGAGATGTTCCAAAACTTCTGAGTAATGTAAACTATTACTAGTATAAACTTCCCACCCATGCCTTGACCTAGATTTGGTTCAAATATGTAGTCTTTGCTCAGACTAAATACAAATTGTCTACTGCTAAGATACTTCTAGGTGTGCTGACTGATGTATTGTTTCTCCAGGAGGATTTCTGTCATAACTGCTGGGTCTAGGGAGAGATTACAGGTATTCTAAAGCTCATTGAAAAACATTGCATTCTAAATCTGGGTGATGGAACTGATTCTCTTACTCTGCCTTCACTGGCATTGACTCCAGTCAGTAGCTCAAGCCAACCTTTTGGGGAAGACAGAAGAAAAAAGATGCATTAAACATTTAATCCTCCTTGGTGTCATCTGTTTACAACCCACCCTCCCCAGTGAACAGTAGAACCACAATTTCATCCTAATCCACCTGCAAAGTTATGACTACCATTTTTTATGTCTCATGCTATTTGCATCTTGTTTTCTGTCACAGCCTTTGTAACCCAAATCCCTTCATGCTTGTGCTATTTTTTTATGAACTGTATGGATACTTGCAACTTGCTTCTGCTTTCTATAAGATTTCTGCTTAGGTTTGAATTTTATGAAAAATCCATTACTTAGTCACATTGTTCTCCTACCTATGCTTTTTTGCCTTCTTCCATTTTGGGATAGTAGTACTTGTGCATATTATTATCCCTTAAATCTTTTTACCCTTAAAACTCATTTATTAAGACTATTTTATTTAACGGTTTCTCTTGCAGATTTGTCAAAGCATGCCTTTTTTAAACCTTTTTTTCTTTAAATTAGGTCAAACTCCAACTAAGTTGCAGCAGTGTTAACAGTTTAATATATCATTTTAAATACTTCTCATTTGCTTCAGTCACACAATGGTGCAGAGCTTGCCTGTGCTAGAGTGAAAATTGAAATCGTTTCCCAGAGCTGTCTCTCTGGAAGGCAATTCTCCCACATGTTATTCATGAAGTCTGAGAAAGAAATGGGCCTTGCACATGTGCAGAATTACAGTATCATAGAATAACAGAATTATAAAGGTTGGAAAAGATGTCTGTGATCACCAAGTCCAACCATCAACCTGGCACCCCCACCATGCTCACCACTAAACCATGTCCCCAAGTACCACATCCACGTGCTTTTTTGAACATTCCAGGGATGGTGACTCCAACACTATCCTGGGCAAAGGGAAGCAGTGTTCATTATGTAGATATGGGTTAAGACATTAATTACAATCTCTTCTAACAACTAATACTTTCTGAAAGACAGAACTACTTCAGTAAACAGGAAACAAATGTTGTATTGAATGATTGATCTCATGACAACTCCAAGAGGGCTTCCTCTGTCCTGTGAAAAGATAGGAACTAAGGATTATTGAATCTAGTCACACTGATCAACAGTTACATCATCAAAACATTTTCAAAGTGCCTAAGGGGACCTGGCAGATTGCAAACCATAGCTGGCTTCTTGTTTGAAGTCCAAGCCTACTTTATTTGCCTGAATTCTACAACAAAGTGAATTATCTTTATATGTTTCTTTCCAGTCATAGCTTCTTCTTTTAGGAAGTTAAGCTGGGGTTCAATATGAGGCRAATACACTTAAACACCCCAGTTATGTGAGCATTTGCATACACTCTATGTCCAGGCTCTTACTACAGCCAGCTGAGATGTAGAGCTTAACCCATTCTGTAAAAGCAGCTCTCTGTTGTAATTGGAGATACAACGGGCTGTGCTGCCAGGCTGTGCTGTCAGGAAGATCTTTTGTCCATAACCTTTYCTAGGCATATTTTCTCAACTGCCAACACATCCAGATTCTGGGATCCTTTTGGTCATTTCAAGTGACAATAATGAGCCAACTGAACTGAGGGCCTACTCACTGAACCTTGGGAAAAGAGCAGCTCAAGCAAGTATGTGAAATAAATGCGATTTTGGTGTCAAAAAGAGCATTAGGTTTTTTCCGCATGATGGCTTATTCCCATTTCTCTACAAAACATAAACCAGTTTCAAGTTCAAGAGAAAAACTATTAAAATTATTCATTCTACATCACTTTTAGAACACTTTAGACTTGAGATAAGTTTCACTCAGGAAKCCACAAGATTTCTCTTCTATTTTTTCTAAACTCTACTGCTTTCCAAGACCTCTCAGTTCTGTTGCAACATTGATTTGTTCAATACAGCCTTTTTCAGATACAATATTTTCCTATTATCTCCTCTTAAAATGAACTACTAAATAACACAGTGTCCTAGAACTTCCCATCAAGAAAGCATCTTTCAGTGGCAAATGGTCAAGCTGAATTAAATGCATTTCTAGACTCAGTGAATTACAAGCATTTTGGGATCACATTTTAAGAGATTCTATTTTTGGTGGTTCATAGAAACACATCAAGTARTTTTATCACTGAACACAAGTAACTTCACTGCTGGACAATAAAATGCCTTTTAGCAGAATTGCAAATGTGCCCCATGTATAACAGAATATTTCTCGATGCATTGGGAAGAGTGAGCATTTACTTATTTSAATGAGTGTACATGTTTATATGTAGTAATTAGTCAGGAAATGTAAGAAGACCTTAWTTTTTTTTGCAAGGTTAGTTTTCTAGTTGCACATAAAATCCAAACATTTTAATTGCTCACTCTTGCCACTGAAAAATCACTGTTGATTGATCAGCCAGTACATCTTTGCCTTTTGAGGTTTCATGCTCAGAATGTTTGTATTATATGAGATGAGATACATTTTAGGTATCTTTCATCAAGCCATGTGCTACATATCCTTCCTGAGATTTCTTCTTCCAATTTTATGTTTCAGAACTGTGTTAACTATTCACTGCTAGTATTGGTTTTTTTCCTAAGAATCTTCAACCATTTAGATATGAAGCACATTCACTCACTTTTCCCTTTCTAATTTTTGTTGTTTCATCATCTATAGCAAGAATGTTCCAGTAATCCATTACTAGAAGAGAAATATCTAATCTCAGACTACATGACAACTGGATAATGCTTAAATTTTGATGAATGGGCCTGGAAATCTGTAAATTAGTGAGCCTTACTGAAATGACCCATTTTAATTTGCTAACTATTGCTATTAWTAATAGGCATCCATATGAATGCAGTCTAATTTAGTCTCTGGCTAAATTTGTAACTCTCCCATTCTTAAATTAATTTGGAAGATTTAAAATGTATCTTCAGAGCAAAAATGCCTCCCAAATATATCTCATGAATACTTGTTTTGAGTTTTGGTGCCACCCCTACAATAATCAAGGACATTTGATAGTGATGATGGATATTTTAAAACAATGCATATTTAGGAATATTCTAATGCTTATAAATAGATCTGCTTGATGGAGCCAAGATGAGAAAAAACKATCATTTGAGAGAAACTATTGTTTTCCTGACAAAAGAGAAAAGTAGATTTTCAATCCTAAACCCACAAAACCATATCTTCCTGTTGCTCTCTGCTAAGACAAGGCCTCAACAACCTCTTCTCATCTTTTCCATGCTGAGCTTCCCTCTCTCACCTGAGAGCCTTTCTCCGTCATCACCAGCTCTCTCACATATCGAAACACTGACAAACAGGATTCTTTTATCTCCTGCCTACACTTCAACCAGSGAGGAGCATCACCCTCTCTACCTTGTAGAGTTTACCTATCAGATTGTCTCCAGAAACACCTCAGGGCAAACGCTAATCCCTGCTCTCTGAATAGCTACTGCAGCATACAGTGAGGTGAGAGAAACTAAAAGCATCTGAGGTACAGTTCAGGCACCCAAATACAAGCTTCATCTCTAGGGCCCCTTCATAAACCCTTAGGGTTTCTGAAGTATCTGCAAGGGACTTCTGCATATGAAGAGTGACCTGCAGGAGAAATCTTCTGAACAATGGAAGGGAAATTTACATTTAAAAAAAGTGCTCCTAAAAGTCTATATTTAAGCAACTAAATCTCCTTCTGCTTTCCATATGTTTCTACCTAGGCATCGACTAATCTCAGCCAGGCATGTCTAAATTCTTACCTGCTTCCCTCAAGATATTCTCTGCACTTCTCTCCAACCCCCCTTGAGAATTGCTCACATCTGCTGTAGYAAGTAAAGCTTAGAAGAGGTTTTACCTTATTATTATTAATTTTGTTGCCAGACAGATCATTATAAGTAGATGAAACAAATTATGTAGAAAAGAGAAGTAGGTGGCAAAACAATTAGCAGCGCTCAGCAAAGAAATGGAAGCTTAAATTTTCCATTTATAGAACCAGTGCCAGATAATAGTGATCTGTTGACATGCCAAACTYCCCACATTTAAAATATATATAGCAGTGTTGTCCATAATGTTTTAAAATGCCTGAGATTGCTTGAAAACACAGGGAAGCTTTTGTTCTCACCATCATTCTCTCTCATCATTTAGAGTCTACCTGRTCCTAGAGTAGCTCAGTACATCAAACACAGGATGATTCTGGATAACATGATTCAGAGTCACACCAACAGCACCTAAGCTAAAGCCCCAGGCTAAGTAACCTAGTTCCTACTGAAAGATGGAGAATCTTTTTCCTGTGTTAACCAGTGAGTAGTATGTAATCCCAGGGAGGCAGTGCATCTATAACAGATATTGGACAGGTACCCTGGCAAAGTGACAGAATATGTTCTGTTTATGTTACTGGCCTACAAGTCTGAAGTGCTCGATTTAATTTTTTACTCCAATACTTGCGTGATTTCCAATAAGTTATCCACTGATTTTGCTGTCACTGCTCTTTATATATAAAATGATGGACTAGTCATGCATAGCTATAATTATCTCTGATTATAGAAAATGCTTTTCTTCCTAACACCCGATAATGGTACTTTATGTATTTCCTGCAAATCTATGGAATTTCTAGAACAAATACTGCTTCAGAGTTACATAAACACCACTTAGGAACAAATGAAGAGTGCAGGGGGAGGKGGCTTGTGGTCAGTCCATTAACACTCCTCTCCAAAGCTTTTGTTGCTCATGCTTTTCCCATTCTCCTGGGGTTTCCCCAGGCCACTGTCACTTCAGCAGATCCACCCATTCTGCAGTGTGGGGCCRTTCACAGGCTGCAGAGTGGATATGTGCTCACCATGGGCTGTGGGGGAGTCTCTTCTCCCTCAGCTGAAGCACCTGTTCCCCTTCTTCTCTCCTCACCTCGGTGTACCTTCTGCTGCTTCTCACTCTTTCTGTTGTCTCCTCCTCCCTCAGTGGGATTTTCTCCCCTTTCCTCAATACATTTTTCCCGAGGTATCCCAATCTTGGTGGCAGGGCTCATCGGTGCTCTGCAGTGGGTGGATTGGAGCTGGAAACTCTTCTTGTGTGTATCTGCTGAAAGAAACGTGGCCCGTGGAGAGACTGTGCTGGAGAGGGGAGAAAGCATGAAATGAAGCAGTATTGGAGGTGACCGACWGTGGACTGTCCACAATCCCCTGTTCTCCCTCCCTCTGCCCTATTTGGGCATCAATTTCATTCCCCATCAATGAAAGAGTGAGGTTAAGCCAGGGAAAAGGTGTGCTGAGGGAAGAGTGATTTAGATTATCTTTCTCTCCATCCAACTCTATTTTAATTGACAATAAATTAGATCAGTTTTCTCAAACTGAATCTATTTTGGCCCATGATGGTACTTGATAAGTGATGTTTTGTCTTTATCTGAAGTCACAATACACTTCATCCTATTTTTTCTTACTTACCTCTTCTGTCCTGCAGAGGAGGGAAGTAAGAGTTGCTGGGTGGAGATCTGACAGCCAGTCAAAATCAACACACTACAAGGAAGAAAAAAAATAAAATTCTTTTCTACAGAAAAGTTCTAAGTATTCATGGCAACACATTTAACTTACACACATTTCTGGGAGTTTGCTTCTTCTGGTGTTGATGGGTTTTAAAATTACCCTTCACTTCTCTCTGGGGTGCTAATATTGATGCCTCCAATCTGTTTGGGTAGGGAACAGTGAGTCATTCGTGTCCTTTGCCCTTCACCAAGGATGACTATGATGCTTGTGGTTTTTTCTTTCCAGGATATAGTTCACTTTAACATTTGCTGATCTGCTTTTACACCTTGGCCCTTATTCATTGGTCAGCAAGTTCACATTATACTCAAATTTACTAGGTGCAAACTATTTCCTCTTTGTTCTCCTCGCTACCCCTCAAACTTTTTTTTCTAGTTCTAGGTCTGAACTTCTTTAACAGACCTCTGGTCAGTTGTTTATATGGATGGGGTTATGACCAGTAACAAGCCTGTGAACCATGTATTGTCATTCCACACCCTTATGCTGCATCCTAGTTTTACACTTCTCTGAGCCTCTGCTCTTAAAAGAGGTATGTATTTCTCCACAACATTATCAAGTTACAGTCATATTTTTTTTAAGTTATACAGAGTAACTGCTTGTTACTTTTATCTGTATAAAAAGTATGGTGTACCACACAAAGATAAGCAAAAGTAAATCTGCTTAGACATAGACTACTGACCCCAAAAGAAGTTGCTGCTATGGCAAAACCAAGTGAAATAAAAGCTCCAGACCGGCCAAGACAAGTTCAGAGTGAGCGTCTCAAGCCTCAGTCCTAAGGTCTTCAAAGTCAGGACTAAGGATGTGTCTTAACTTCACTCACAAACCCTCCACCTTCTCCCTCCCAGCATCACAGGGAGTGGGGAATGGGCTCGTSGTGARTTCATCMCACATCTCTGCTGYTCCTTCCATGCAGGGGGATGACTTGTCACACTCTTCCTCTGTTCCTGTGTGGCGTCCCTCCCACAAGAGACAGTCGTCCACAACTTCTACAACATCACTCCTTCCCACAGCCACAGGCTGCAGCTCTTCACAGATTGCTCCTGCATGGGATGCAGTGCATCAGGAACAGACTGCTCCGGCACGAGTTCCCCATGGGATCACAAATCCTCCCAACAAACCTTCTCCAGCACGGGCTTCCCATGGGGTCACAGCCTCCTTCAGCATCCCCCTGCTCTGGCATGCAGCCCTCCAGGTGGAWTCCTGCATCTCCATATCCTCCATGGGCTGCAGGGGCACAGCTGCCTCACCATGGGCTACACCAGGGGCTGCAGGGGAATCTCTGCTCTGGCACCTGGAGCACCTCCTGCCCCTCCTTCTGTGCTGACCTTGGTGTCTGCAGAGTTGTTGCTTTTGCATATTGTCACGCTTCTCCTTTGATTTCTGCTGGTGTCGCAGCAGGGTTTGGGTTTTTTTCCCCCTTTTTTGATTACATCATCCCAGAAATGCTGCCACCATCACTGACGGCTTGGCGTTGTCCAGCAGCACTTCCATCTTGGAGCTGGCTGGCCCTGGCTCTGCTGGACATGGGGAAAGCTTCTAGCAGCTTCTCACAGAGCCACACCTGTAGGCTTCTCAGTACTAAAATCATGTGAAAAGAAGCAAAACAAATATATCAGAGTTGCACAACTGAAACTTTTGTCCTTTTATCATWGGAATGATCTTTGTCACRTAATGGGTATTTATCACTTTGGTRTACGTGATGACGGATTATTCCAAAAAGCCCATGCAACTATAAAAAGGAACACAATTATTTCTCAAACAATAAACTCTTATTTTTTGTTCCAGAGGAGCTTTATCTGGGGTTTGTTGGCTTTTGATTGATTGTTCAGGTATTTGTACAAGCCAATAAAATGACTACGCTTTTTATCTCATTAATGAGAGAGGATACAAGTGGAGAAAATAAAGTTTTTATTACCAAATGAATAGCACAGCAGGGTATGATTTGATAAATAGAACATTTCATTTTACCTCATGGGCCTTACTATCGCAGTCCATATCTCCTGAGTAATTTAATGAACTGTGATGGTTGAACCAGTGCCAGTTTTAATACTCAACATTTTAATCAGCTAGCAAAATAAGTTATAACTGAGCAACACTTGAATAGCACTTCAGTGTGTAAAGGAATATGTTGCAGAGAATGATGCTTGTTACTCTGGATGAATTAGGGAAATTGCTACCTCTGCTGGACGTAGCTAGTTGGACATTGGGGGTTGTTATTATTTCCCCTGACCCAGRCATTTGAATTTCGCTCTTCATAATCTAATCAGGTTTACTCTTCTGTTGTCCTGGTCCTCCTCCATCTGTCTTATCTTCCCATTAATTTCTTACTAAATGTTGACTTTATTGCTGGCATGCAGTGGGTCTGGAATTGCAAACATCGCATTCACAGGCATATAGATATATATAAATGTATGTACACTGGTGTGAATGTTTATTACTGCAATTATCCAGGCTCGTAAGTGCCACAATAGCAGAAGCAAAAGCACAGTCCAAGAATGCTCACACATTAGGWGACATTGTTCTGAAGGAATAGGGTTTTTTTTTTTAATATTTGCCTCATACTCTTGGTTTTGTATAACTTGAGCTCTCAGGGTCCTCCATCCTTGCAGGGATAGGCTGAAGAAAGGCGATTTCATTTTTCTCTATGGAACATTTGTAGTTCCTGCTGTGAACCCCGCTGCTGGATGGAGGCACTATAGAGAAGGTGGGGCAGGGTGTGTGTGGCCACGGTTGATAGATTTCTTCCTAATTACAAGAAATGGAAAGAGCAACAGAACTAAGATACTRAAAGTCAGCGGGTTTCCAGAAAATTAGACAGTAGATTCCGGCTTTCTGTTCTCATCCATTCATTCAGCCCAATAATGGAAATTGTCATCAAAGTGGCCTAGAGCCTGCTTAATTTGGCATAAGCATTTAACAAAAGACTGCCCTACTTTTCCTCCTGCTTGTTTTAGAGAATAATATGAAAGAAAAAGAAAAAGAAAAAAAAACAGGAAAAAAAACTGAACAGTGAAATGTTCTTTTTCTCTTTCCAAGTAGGAAATTAACAGAAGCCATTTACACAGCTATTTTTTACTTTATGTCTTAGTCACTGCAAAAAAAAAAAGAAGAGGAATGAGTATGAAAAGTGGAAGAGAGASTTTTCATTCAAATTAAGTTAAAGGGATTATAGTAAATCTACCTCTTATATTTGTAATAGGAAATTGATAGGTCCACATCTGCTATTAAACGAATCCTATAGCACAAGGGATTAAGATTTCCTCATGGAAAGAAGGAATGTTTGTCAGGTTTTCAGGCCCTTGCTGTTAGTTTTGACAYATCTTATATTTTAATCCTAAATATTTGCATTGACCAAATATTATTCAATCAATAATTGCTGTGATTTATTTCATAGCTGCTTTTAATAATTATTTCTTATGCATTGAAAAATTGTTGGAATTGCATGTTCAGACACCTTTCTGACACCTATAATGCCATAGTACATGTAATTCCTTTGTAAAAGACAATGCAACCTTAGTAGCTACTTTTAGAGATGTATTAAAAGAAGTTTAAAATGCATGTCATATTCACAATAGGTCTTTCACAAACAGCTTTTTGGTGTAACATTGAAACTTTCACACCCMTAGTAATTGTACTGTAGTATTGTGCTGCCATAATCCATTGTATATCAGTTCTGAATTTTCTCCTCCACTGCTTCCTCCTACCCTATTATTTGTCACTTTATTCAATTTCTGTGTTTGATACAGTATCTATTGTTCTAATGGAAGGTTTCTAATAGCCTTCAATGGGGGTTGGATTGCACTTAGGGCCTCTGTGTCTGAACAAAAATACATATGACAAGTTCATCTATAAATCAATTACTTCAGAAAAAAAATTTAAAATCTAAAATTTCAATACTTGTTCTAGACACACAAATGATCATACACTTATTCAGTTGCTATTAGTCAAAGAAAATAGTCTTTTTTTAGTGTTTGCTTTGTAATTTTCAATAAAACTTTACATATTTTTATTTATTTATTTTTTATCAGTGCTTTTAAGGATATATTTAGCAGGAATTCTACTGTTGATTCAACTGTATTGAAATGATTAATTTAAAAATTAGTCAATTTCAGCAAGATATTTCATTATAGGTATTTAAGCTTCTGTGATGATACAATTGCTTCTCATAGTTTGATTATGTTTAATACCCCAGGAACTATTTTTAGCTCATGTATACTATAGGCTATCCAATTGTTCCAACTTTTCTCTTGAAAATCTCATGTTTAGCTAAATTATATGTCTTGGAAAACTCCAGTCTGATAGGGAGCCAACCCACCACTTTGAAAAGTTCTCCATACTTTTAGACTTTGTTGAAAACAAACCTACATTCTTGTTTTGTTTTAGTGATGATTCCTAGATTGTTTTACATCATTCTCAAAAAAAAAAAAAAAAAAGTCCTTTTGCTCCTACTTATATCCTTGCAAACATAATGATCATTGCAATTAACTTTGTCTTAATAGACAACAAGAATGCATACCAGGAATATGTGCAATACTCTAAAATAAGCCTTTACACAGTCAAAAACAGAAACAAAACCACACCTGTGAGTGTCTTGTTTATCATTAACAGAATTCCTTAACTTATTACTAATATCTGGTGATTTTTAAAATCATCTTGCATGACAAAATTTCGTTCCTACAAAGCCCTATTGACTCAGTTTAGCACAATGCGTGTCACCTGGTTCCTCATCAACCCAATCCCAGTACATTTCAGTTTCGTTTTCTTTATTTGTTTGTTTCAAACTATTGTCTAGATTACTGGGGTGAATTTGAGCTGATTACCTGGCTTGTCCTTTCTTGGTGCTTACTCAAAGATTAGGAGCTTTTCAGCATTGTAAATGCATTTTTTAAGATGTATTAAAAAYTGATCTTGACAAACAGATGTTTGTGTAAATTACCAGGACGTGTCAATGTATAACTGCAATGCTTTTCCCCAAGTTACTAATTGTCTCGAAAGAGCATCATTATGTCTTAGATATAACAAGCAAGCAAACCAATAATACATAATTKCTTTCTTGTGATTCCCATTCTGTTTTAATGTTATTACTGTTGCTGTATTTTTGTATTTTATTGTAAACAATTCTTTTACTGGAAATAAATTTTATTCATTGAGTGTCTAACTTAAAGCTTAATTGAAGAACACAAATTTTATCATAATATAAATAATAAATGGTTACAGAGCTAGCAAACAAATAGAACTCAATTTCACAAGAGAGGTTCTTGCAATGTAACTTGTAGGCATCTATGTCCCGAAACTTTTAAATGCCTTTTGTGATACTGTTCACATAGGCACTCAGGTAAATATCTGAATATCATTAATTCATTTCTACAACATCTGTTAAAGCCAAACATTAAAGAAATATGAAGTACCATATAAATGATTTTTGAAAATAGATTCCAAAGGGATTCTGGTATATTCAAATAAATTACAGTTTCCAAGGGTTAACTCTGAGGTAGATGTCTCCCAATTATCTATCTGGTGTGAGAACAAAAAAAAAAAAAAAAAGTGTACAATTAGTATAGTCAGATAATTTCTTATTTCTGACCTGACACGGAAGACAGGCAGGAATGTAAGGAGATGAAGGAAGGAAGGAAGGAAGGAAGGAAGGAAGGAAGGAAGGAAGGAAGGAAGGAAGGAAGGAAGGAAGGAAGGAAGTTGGTAGGGTAATGTTATTCAAACGAAATAATAATTTTTGCTCTAATATTTTACAAACATTTTTGCAGAGCAAAATGCAGGTAAATGTCATTTGCTGGCATGAGAAAGCATTGTGGTTAGCACTGTCAGTGGTTTATCCTGAGACACAATGCATGGAAGTTAGATCAACAGAGAGTATTGTAAAAATTCCTTGCAGATTCTCTGTCTGATATAATTTGTAAGCTGTTTAYTAAAATATTAAACCTTTTTATCTTTGAAGATTAAAGAGAGCCAAATTAGATTCTGGCACATAGACTTGTTGAAGAATTAGATAGCTTTGTTATTGTAATGAGGTCAGAAAGAATATTTCTTGGGTTTTGTGAATTGCTAATTTAATTCTTGAGAGCAATTTGCATTCAAGGACACTCTGCAGTTCCACTTTTACTGAAAAAAACCCAATATTTTATTCTCTTTCTTTAAAATACTGCTTGCAAAATATACAACTAGTTGGCTTGCAAACAACAGCCCTCACTGGGGTTACCTACCAGCTGTCAGGTACAGATGAGGAAAGTTGATCAGTGACTCGGAATTGAAACACCAAAATGTTCCTATGAGAACTTATCATTAAACCTAATTTAAAATGTTTTTTAAACTATAAAACTGCTAGACAAGTAAAACATAAGCCAATCACTGAAATGTGATATCTGCATTATTTCTTCTGTGATGTAAGCAGTGTTTACTTTGTTATCACGGTTTGGTTTTCGAAATGAACATTCACCCACCCGTTGTCCCACCCATAGCTATAAACAGGCATGTAATTGGGAGGGTTTTCTCAAATTAATATACAAATGAGAGATGTTTTCTTCAGATGYATTAAACTGGAAAATTTCTTGGCTGTTTCCCCCAAAAATTGCAGCGCTAGTAGCTATCATGAAAATATGATAGTTACTGACCTGATATTCAAAATATTCATCCAGAATGACAAAACAAATGCTACCTTTAGCAACTAAAGTCTAAGTAAGATATTCTAGACTCTGTTTAGTGGCACAAAACACTTGAGTTAGACAACTTAATTAGACTTTTCAGAAGCTAAATCCTGAGAAATAACTGAGAATGAGAATGATCAATAAACAGCCATTATTCTCTCTCTCTCTTGTAATTAATTGTAGTCAGTAGAGCCTAAATTAGTGGAAGACAATAGAAAATATGATACTAAAGATGCAAAAATACTTCAAGCAAGCAAGATGTTCTATATGRTGAGGAATGGAGTTTGAACTTATATGGATACAGACCAGCTGSTTATAGTTGKTTTTTTTTTAATAAAAAGGTTAAAGGAAACATCAGATCCATGAATCAYAGGTGAGAAAGTCRCTTTAAGCTGCTTATTTTACTGGCAATAGAGTCTTACTCTCTAAATTACGTCTCCCAGGCAGAGATTTAGCTGTGTAAATACCTAGCAACAAGCACTTGGCCGTACTGAGGCCTCTGAAAYATTCAGGTGTTTAATTCCCAAAGGGGAGAGAGGGTGCAACACAAGTTCTGCAGGAACATCACTGCTCCTCTGGGGTTGCAGCTTGGGGTCAGACAGGATGAAGTTAGTGTGTGCACACCTCTGTGTTTCCTCTAGTATTTTGTTTGTTCCTATTCAAACATATCAGATGACGATTTCTCAGCATGGATTATCAGATAATGTAAGGCTTCTGCAGTTCAGTCTGATTTTACAGCTTCTGTGTTATTGTTCTATTCTCATGTTCTTACATTCTGTCTTTTCAGAATAAGTTTTATCCTGTTGTCTGCCCAAGACTGGAATGGATTCAAAAGACTGTAAGCAATTGAAAAGACCTTTCATAAGAGCTGAAAGAGCCAAACAAACTCTGGATAATATAGGTTCTCCTTAGCCACATTAGCTCCTGCACCTTGCAGGGACAATTTTTCTTCCTTGTCTAGGCATGTTTTCACATTGTTATGTGTCTTATGTAGTCTGTGTCACAGSCCTATTCTGATGAAATCTACTTTAATCTTTTCTTTCAGGCATGCATTATCAAGGTTATAATATTCTCTCTGACCTCAGATTTTAGTTAGAGAGCAGTGTACCTAACCAGGTCAGCYGGGACCATGCTGGGATACTTTCCTCAATTAGTGATTTCACCTTTGTTTCCTCAAAAGCCTTTTAGTATGCACAGCTCCTCTTTCTCTTATTTTGTTTTCTTCTGCTGTCTCACTGTACAGTGTACTTTCATTTAATTCAAAGTGTTCAAACAAGTTCTCTCATAGATAACCTAAGCAGCATGTGGCATTTATCTAAATTATACAGAACAATGCTTCATTTTTCATGTATCCTAACTGCATTTGTTTTCCATAATGCTACCTCAGTAACTCTACAAATATAGTCTAATAAWATATCTTTACTGCCCACCTTTAACTTATTTAATCTGTTATCTTTCTATGCCTATAAGAATTGTTTTGAATTTGTGCATTTCTTCTTCAGACCAAAAATTTTATATGAGGAGTGGGAGATGTAGTTCTAAAGAAGAGAAAAACAAAAGCAAACAAATAAAATTTGATCTGTGTGGGTTTCAGCTAGGATGGAGCTAATTTTTTTCATGTCATACCTTGTAAGGTGCTGYATTCTGGATTTGTGCTGGAAGCCAGGATGTTTTATCCATTGCTGAGCAGAGCTCTCACMGCACCAAGGCTTTTTCTGCTCCACACTGAACCTCCCCTGTGGGGAGGCTGAGGGTGCACAAGAGTTTGGGAGAGCACACTGTTAGGACAGCWGACCCCAACTGACCAGAGGAATATCCCACACCATATAGGGTTATGCTCARCTTATAAAAGTGGAGGAAGAATAGGAAGAGGGGCACAATCGAAATGATGGCAAGAAACTGTTCATGTGTAACAAAATCCTGCTTTCATGAAAAGTGGCTGAACGCCTTCCTGCCAATGAGAAGTCTCAAATTAATTTATTATTTTGTTGTGCTTAAGTGCACAGTTTTTGCCTTCCTTTTTAAATTTTCCTCATCCTGACTCATGAGTTTTCTCATTAATCCCCTTCTGATTTCCTCCCCCATCCCACTTTGTGGGAGTGAGTGAGCAGCCATGTGGGGCTTACTAAAGTTTGCCTTCCAAAGTTAACCCACAACTTGATTTTAATAAGACAGAGTGGGCTTCAGGCAATGCCAGTACTTTTGATTTATCTATCAAGAGCTTTTACCAAAGTTTTACAGAGAGTGAGAATAGGGGGAACAAACAGTTTCGGAACATCTCTGCGATGGATTTACTTTTATATGTCCTGGTGCCAGTGAGTAGGGGGAAAAGCACCTTAAAGGAAGAGAGAAATCCAGAAGAATTCTGGGATTTCTGGAAGAGAAAAATAATCCTCCCTTATTTAATTTCTGTGAAAAGCCCAGAAAATCTCTGAAGAAAAAAAAAGAAAGAAATTAGAGTTATTCTGTGTTGCCCCTTTCACAGAAATACACCGTGACTTTGTTCCAAGAAGTTTTGCAGAAGTAGCTTGAATGATTTCATAAAGTTTCCACAGTAATTTCCAGATTGTTGAATGTTTCAAGAACCAGTTCTTGAACCACAGGCCAAATGACTTATARTAGATCCTAGATGAATGACTCCACTACTTCCATGGGCAGCCTCTTCTGCTGCTTGTCAAGAGAAATCTGTGGAGAAATATTTTGCAAAATCAGATCTAAACATCCCCTGGTGCAACTTGAGGCCATTTCTTCTTCTTCTATCACTTGTTATTTGGGACAAGAGACCAATCCCCATCTGTCTACATCCTCCTTTCAGGAAGTTGTAGAGAATGATGAGGACCCTCTGTGGCATTCTCTTCTCCAGGATAAACACCCCCAGCTCCCTCAGCCGCTCCCCACAAGATTTGTGCTCTGAACCCTTTCCCAGATTTGTTGCTTTTCTCTGGACTCACTCCAGMACTTCAATATCTTTCTGAAAGTGAGGGGCCCAGAAGTGGGCACAGGATCTGAGGTGTGGCCTCACCAGTGCTGAGTACAGGACAATAATTTCCTTATGGTCATGCTGGCCACTCTATTCCTGATGCAGGCCAGGGTGCAATTGGCCTTCTTGGCCACCTGGACKCACTGTTTATGGTGCCCCATAGAGTGTAATTTTTTTCCTATGCTTTTYCAGTTCAAATTGCTTGAGAGAGCATGAAAAGTGTGTTGCAAGCCATCAGAACTATTGTTTTATAGCACAATACAATGCACATGTTTCCTGCTCTAGCAGGTGTTACACTATGGAAGAAAAGATCAACAAAACTAGTGCAGGTTAGTGTTAACTTTTCCTTTTTTACCCCCTTTCTTTTTTAATTTTTTTTTTGTTCTTTTTTGTGTGGTTTTGGGTGGGAGAGGGAGGGATTTTCCTAAAACACCAAATGCAGAAACATCACTAGTCTGTCAGAAAGCTAATTGCAGTGATTTGTATGACAGCTGGGAAGCAAGCTGACAATTAAGCAGTAAGGACACACRAGGGTTCAGTGTGTGAGTTTGCTCCCTGGTGAATGTAATTGTCACTGTAGACATCCACCATCCATCTCCAGATGATCTCTATACCAATCTACCTCTATCAAAATCAGCCATGTGACACCTGCCACCTAAATGGAACATTCTTGCGGGGGGGTATGCAGGCATTTCAAAAGTGCATTTCCTATATAAATACTCTTTCATAAAGTCTGAAACTTCAAGAATACTGTAATTTAATCTATGCACACTGTACCTGTCATTCTTCAATAGCTCTGTACCTACTGATGTAAGTGATGCCCAACTTAATCATCTGGAACTGCTGGTGCCAAGGTGCACTTTGTTTCCATGTGGTTTCTGAAATGCAGACACCTTCCCATATGGCTATCACTCAGAATCTTGCATTGAACTCCTTTCCATTAACCCCGAGGACAACAGTGCTAGGAATTGTTTCAGGAGTTTCATCTTCTTTTCAGGTGACTCTCAGTGACAGCTTCAGATAGAAGAATATTCTCAGGAAAGCTTTTTGATTCAAGGGCTTAACATTTTTTTTTTGTTCTTCCTTTAACAAAAAATGCACTTTGCAAGCCGTAGACCATATTTTTCTCTATGTATAGCACCCCTGGGTTACACGGAGGTCAAATTAATGTGTAAGCGAACATGAGGATCTTCAATAACATTGTAATAAGAATTTTTCACTCTGAATGGCACACTTGATTAAAATGTGCACTGTGACTGCTTTTCACTGTTAGCTACTCATCTGTCATCAACTTTCACACGAAAGGGTGGAGAATCAGAGAAACAGACTTAAGCAGATTTGATCACACAGGTTTTAAATGRAAGCACATTCATCTGTAGCAAGCTTCAAGTGGTAAGGGAACAGCTCAGTTTTATTAAACCAAAATCAAATGCCTCTCTGTGATGGTGTAGTAAGCAATGTTATATGAATTTTCCACATGACAGAAGGACAAAGCATATTTTAAACATTCTGCCAAAAATTATTCATCAGCGATTTTTAAAATGTTAATTTAAATAACACTATAAATGTTATTGAGGGAAGTTTTTCCTCTACTTSCTGTAAAAATTTTTCTGTATATTTTTGCTAAATATGGATGTGATCACATGACTGAATTGTGTTTGTATTTACATGGGTTAACAAAAAACTGCCGAGAAAATAAAAAAGCTTACCACATCCTTGATCTTTATCAGTGACAATTATAAGTCGTATATATCGGCCGGCCGCCATCATATTTCATTATATAGTGTAAGAACAAAGGAAGTTTTGAGATTGTAAAAGTACATGTAATAAAATGAAGAAAAAAAGAGGCTTATCTTATTAAAGAGGTAGAGTCATTTACTTGGCTAAACTGACTATGTAGATTTAAAATCCACATTTTACATCTAAATTATTTATTAAATTGTTTATTTAAATTGTTAAAAATATTTATTCAACACATCTTTTGAAATACTGGCAAATTAGTGTAGTTTATTATTAGGTAAGATTCACATGTGAAAATGGGTCTAAACTTTGAAAAGGGTCCATTTTACTTCCATGAGTAGTACGTGGTAATTTTTAATAAGATTATATACCTTCAGGAATATAGGGAGAATTAGAGAATGTCAAAAGAAAAAAAAGTGATTGTTCTATTATTTTCTCCAGGCAACAAAACAATATAATATAATGAGTGATAACAAGGAAAAAAATATTCCTCTCAAGCTTAAGCTTTTAAATTATTCTGTGGTAACATATACAAAAACTATGAAAAAAGCATGAATATGAAAACATATCTTGACTACATGTTTTACTGAAACCAGGGAAAACCCCTGCCTACCAGCTTCAATCATCTGCTCAAATAGATATGATTTTCTCCAGTAAGTGGTGAATAMCTACCAGAATTTTAAAAGGCGATATCTAAGGCAAATATGTAGTTGTATATATTATTTATGAAAACATTTTATCTGACATTTAGGGATCTGTTAGTACAATGATTGTAGAACATGGGAGGCAAGTAATCATTTCTCCTGGAGGTTTTGCTATCAGGAACACTAAAACTTTAAACACAATTTCAAAGATCTTCACTTTGCAGAAAATATTCTCAACTATTTTAATGACAAGGGCCTTAGTTATAAAGATTTTACAGCACTTACTGGATTATTATATCTGTGACTTGCGTAGAAAGATTGTATTTTATTTTTATCTTTAGATTGCCATTGATCAACAGTATTTTCAACATACTGTGGCACATTCAGTTAAAAGTAAGAGGCAAAAATAAGGAGAGATAGGTCATATGTATTCTGAAGGAAAAGTGAYCTGTGTAGAAGGAAGTTCTCAAACCAGGAAGCTGAGGCCTCATTGTACTTGCACTCACCCTTTTAGCTTCTGACACACACCTTCGAATCACATTTATTTCTCTTCAAATGATGTAACATGGAGGCTTCATTTTTGCATCAATTGCATCAGAATATCAGTCACCCTTTTCTTATTCCTTTACCACAGCTTTTAAATTGCTTTTTTTTAACTTTCTTTGTCTCTTATATCTTTAAAAAATATTTTCTACTAAGTTCAAAATTATCTTCCTTCCATACTGCTGTCTCCTGTTTTTAAAGGCTGTTTTTTCTATATAAGGGTATCATAAGAACCTTGTTCAGTATTTTGATACCATCCTTGTTTTCCAGTCATTCTCTTGAGCTGCTTAACAATTTGGCTGCCCTAAATTTGGGAAGATCCCCTGTGACAAAAGCAAGTTTTCAAAATATGCTTTGAAAGCRATTTCTATGGTATGTGCAGGATCCCCACTGTGTTCTCTGTTGGTCCCTCTGCAGCCAAGTACTGACTACTTTTCAGAACCTCAGGAGAATTTGTAAGTCAGCCTATGTCATCTCATTTCTGTCATGTTATGTTACAGCAGAGAGATGAAAGTAGCAAAGTAAAGGCAGTAATTAGTGCTATAACTTGCAGCATCCAGGCGATTGAGCCTTTGGCAGGACTTTTACTTGTGAAGCTCATGAAATTCCTGTGGCAATGTTCATCATCAGAGAAGGTGAAGGGGAGATAGACAGCATCTTGTCTGAAACTCAGCAGCTTGAAGAACACTCACAATCATAGTCAATGCAACCTCTGGAAAAGAAGGATCAAATCTGGTGACTTTTGGTACTAAAAGGAAGGCTCCTACCCCATCTAAGGCTTTACAGATGCAAAATAGATTCACAATCCTCAAAGTTGAAAAGAAGCCATATGTGCCTACAAGCWAAGAACCTGGTTCACCTAACTGTAAATGAGGCAAGACTACCAGGAAGAATTCGTGAATCATTGCGATGAGTAACTTCCTGCAGCAGGGGAAAGACACAYTGTCAACCAAAACAACCATCTAGACAGGTTTTCTGTCCACCAGGGCCCAGGATCCCCAATATTTTGGGAGGAATATCAGAGTTGTCTACCCTCCCGAAGTAGTTCCCTGTGCAAGAACTCACCATAATGGGATACCTCTCTGAAGTGCCTGTACTGGGGAACACATGATGAGTTAAAGACCTTTGTGCAGATTGATCTTATTGGGATTGGGGAAACACGGTGGGATGGTGCCTGTGACTAGAGTGCTGCAATGGACAGATGTAGTCTCTTTAGGAGGGGAAAATATCTGCTTCTCAAAGGGGAGAGACAACACAGCTGGACATAAGCAGCCTAACAGGTTCCTGAAATGCATCAGTGATAACTTCCTCCTCCAGGATGAGCCAATGAGGAGAAGTGGACTGCTGGTTCTCATATCATCAACGAGGAGGAACTTGTTGGAATGTGAAGATCAAAGGCAACCTTGGCTGCAATGGCCATGATAAGGTTTCTCAGGGCAGAGAGGAGAGTGAAAAGCAAGCTCATAATCCTGAACTTCAGGAGGACAKGTTTTGACTTCTTCAAATATCTGCTTGGAAGAGTCCTGTGGGATAAGGCTCTGGAGGAAAGGGGTACCCAAGAAAGTTGGTTACTATTCAAGARTCACCTCATCTAAGCCCAAGTATTCTTTTCTAACTAATATGGTCAGGCAAAAATGTCAGGAGGCCTGTCTGGATTAAAAAATAGACAACAGGGAAAGGCTGGAGTGAGGAAGATGACAGTGAATACTTAAGCAAACTGAATATATATAAGCACACAGATCCTGATGAGATGCCCCCACAAGTACTCAGGGAACTGGCAGATGTCATTGAAGGGCACTCTTTATACTATTCTATCAATTACAGCAACTGGAGTATTATCTGGAGGAAAGCAAATGTCACTCCTTACCTTAAGAAGAGCAAGGAAGCACAGGGAGCTACAAGTCATTTGGTTTCACTTAAAACCTCATGAAAGTGATGGAACAACTAATCCTGAAAACCATTTMCAGGTCCATTAAAGACAAGAAAATCATCAGGAATAGTCAGGAGCACTCTAAGGGGAAATCATCCTTGACCAAATTCTTAAACTTCTACAATGAAATGGCTGGCTTGGTAGACAAGGGGAGAGTCGCGAATGTTGTCTGCCTGGACTTCAGTACTGCCTTTAACACAGTCTCCCATAAGATTCTTTTATAGCAGCTGTTAATGTACGGGCTGGATAAGCAGACAGCAAGGTGTCACTAACTGCTTGAATGGCCAAGCTCAGAGCGTGGTGATCAGTGACAGAAAGCCTCATTGGAGTCCAGTTAATAGCAGTGAACCCTTGGGGTCAATACTGGCTCAATTTTTTCTCAAAATCTGAATCATCTGTAGGAGGGAGCAGAGTTTACCCTCAGCAGGTCTGATGATGACACAAAAATGGGAGGACTGAATGATATGCCAGAGGGTTCTTCTGCCATCCTGAGGAATCTCAAGAGATTGGAGAAATGGGCTGACAGGAACCTCGTAAATTTTAACAAGAAGAAACACAAAAACCTGCTTCCAGGGTGAGCAATTTCCTGCCACCCAGTTGAAATTCAGCCTTCCAGAAAAGGACCCAGAGATGCTGGCAGATGCCAACTTGAAAGTGAGCCAGCACTGTGCCCTTGCAGCAAAGAACATTATCCCAGTCTGCATTAGACAAAGTACTGGCAGCAGGTACAGGGAAGTGATCTGTACCCTCTGTTAGCTGGTGAGGCCTCTCCTGGAGTGCTCTGACCARCTCCAGGCTGCTCAGTACGAGACCCCACAAGGAGTGACAAAGATGACCAAAGTACTGGAGTCTTTCACCTGTGACAAGAGACTGAGAGAACTGGCACTGTTCTAGGGAGAGAAGGTTCAGAGGGATCTTATCACTGTATAAATGACTAAAGAGAGGCTGCAAAGGGGATGGAGCCAGGAGCTCTTTTCTGTGGTGCCCACTGATGGGACCTGAGGCAATGGGTACCAATGAAAGTACGGGAGCAGGTGTCTGGACATCCAGGAATACTTTTTCACTGTGAGGGCAGCTGAGAAATAGCACAGGTTGCCCAGGGAGGTTGTGGAGTATCCATCCTTGGAGATATTCAAATGACGTCTGGTTCTGGGCAGCTATCTCTGGCTCCTCTAGATCAGTCTGAATGGTTGAACCAGATGAYCTCCAGTGGTTCTTCCAACCYGGACCAATTTGTGATTCTGTGATAATTCCTTTCTTGCTCATTCTACCTATTTAGATAAGACTTCTGTCACACACCTCAGAGATGCAAGCTGGGACACAAACTTGGGTCCTGACAGCTGGTTGAATACCCAGTGACTTTTGAAGWAACTCTTGGGAGATGCTTTCACACAGAAAAAATCTAATTCACYGGACATCTGTTATTTTGTAAGTTAAAACGGCACATACTCTTCTTTCTGAAATACATCAKCAGATCCTAACAATGGGTAACACTTTTGTCTATAAAGATGCTCTTGGCAGGACAAATCTGTRTTTTCCTGCCAAGTKCCCAGTGATGTAGTGGCTCACCTGAGCTTCCCCAGCCTGTTCCTCTTTGACTTATCAATCAAAAAAAGTAAGATTGCTCTTAATGAGGGCATAACCATTTCCTTTCAGCAAAATAGCACATCTTCTCTCATTCACTCAGATTATAAATTCACCATAACTCAGCCCAATTAAGGCACTTGTTTTCTTCTTTTTGTTATTTAAAGCAGATGGATTTTTGCTATAATGACTTGCAACACATATTTTTCTTTTTCTTTTTAATTTCTTTTTAGTTCCTTGGTATTCCTCCTGGGTGCTCCTTCATTCKGCAGGACTTCTAAAAACAATATAGCAAAAAGGTAGCATGTGCGGTCCCAAAGGGCACTGGAGATTACAAAGAATTCCTGCTTTATACTGCAACATAGGAATCTACCTTTTACACTGGGAAAAACCCATGAGATGGTTTTCTGCCTTTGGAAGCATGAAGACATAAGTAAGAGTCAAAATTTGGCTTCGTCATTAAGATAAAGAAATGTTTCCAGCTGGCCATGGCAATGTATTACTGTCATTACATCTAACATTTCTAGTACCTCTCAGTCTGTACCTTTCTTTGCAAATATTCTGGGAGTTGAGCCTTACAACATCCTCGTAAATCATGCAAATATCTTTCTTGAAAGATGAACAACCTTAGGCACAAAGCTCTCAAATGATTTGCCCAAAGTCACACAAGTAAGTACCAGAGAAAAAAAAAACAAACCTAGGAATATTGATTCTCAATTCTGTATTCTAGCCACTAAACTCACTCTTTCATTTTGATGCACCCAAACTCAAACACACTAAGACTCTTGATCTGATTAAATTTGAAAACACTCATGGCAGATTTATGTTCTTCTTTATATATAACTTTGCTTTTTCTATGTGCACACAAAATATTTACTACATTGCTGTTTATTAGCTATGTATTTAGGCCCTAATATGTTACTTTTGCAGGACATTATTGTTACATAAAAGTTGTTGCCAGTAGAGTCYTGTTGTGAAACACATGTTCTGTTAAGCATGAACACAAGGGTTTTCAATTTCTTAAAGCAAATAAATTAGCCACATATATAGTTGAGTTTTTGAGGGCCATTTGCTCACCACAAAAATACACACATGTTTCATGTTCCTGCTATTTGCTGTGTGAAGAATTATTTCACATTTGTCTCAGTTTTAATAGTGTATCACTGTGAATATTTGGATAGTTATTATTTTGGAGGCACTTATTTTCTTTGTRGACATTGAAAGCTATATTATTTGTCTTCCAACATTAAAATAGCAGGCTTAATTTTCACCAGTCACTAACAATGCTKGAGCCAAAAGATTTTACAATCAAACTCACCAGAGACAACATTTTGGAGGACTTTAGCTAAATCCAAGCTTACCGACATACCTAAATAGACAGAGAGACAATATCACCCTTTCTCTACTGAGCTGAAGTCCAGGAGTACTTTGAACAAGATTTTCTGAGACTTTRCCTCTTTTTTGTTTGCTAGCTAGTGATAACACAAACTGACTGGTTCACATTGTGCATGTCTGAGATAGCAGTGCTCTATTTTCTACAGTGGCTCACCACTAGAGACATCTAGGTTTCACATCAACTACAGCAGGAGGAATTGGCTGCTCTGAAAAGCAATAGAGATTACAGAAGTAACTAAATCACACTTTTTCTGGGGTGATTTTCAAATCAGAGCATGAGTGGTTCAGTCCTGTGTAGTTTCTAAGTTCTGTGGCATAGTAATAAATTACAAATGTCATTTATTTTCACACTAAAAACCTTCAGAATTCGCTGGCTATAAAACAATAAGGCAAGTCTTTTTTAGTTTCTCATTATATTGCTTTTCATTTAGTTTCCATTTACTGTATTCCCACATGGGTGAAAGGCAGGGAATAGGAAGGTAACCATCTGCAAAATGAAAGATATTTTTAGGCAGAAATAATAGTTTATTTAACTGAGAATTTCATGTAAATGCTAACTAGTTTGTTCTTTTCTTGTTTTTRCCATTAAAACAGAAGCACACATTTGATACCTTCACAGTAGTTTTAATTATTTCCCTCTTCCTGTCATCTATTTCTTTGTTTCCAGGCATTTGTGACTTATCACTCATGACCTCAGGAGATTATTGTTCTTTCTTAATTCCAAGGATATTTTCATCACAGAAAACATGCCAGTGAGAATGGTTCCTGTGTTTAGGAAACTGTGAACTTTAAACTTTTAATTTACCACCCATTTCACAGCTAAACTATCTTTCCTGACCTGCAAAGCTTTTGCATGCCTCATCAGAAGAACTCAAGAAGATTTTTTTTAAAAAAAAATTTGATTAACTCTGATTTGACAGCAGAAACCTGCCACATTTTCAATGGTCCTACAGCTATTGTTATCTTTCTGATTCTCAGACAAGTAGTATGGCCTTTGACATTTTAGGGAAAAATCCTGAGAAATCAGGTGTTGCAATCATGTATGCTGGCAGATGCATTTTCTGTTTCACTAATGGTGCCAACTAAAGAATTTCACCAAAGACAACCTGAGGAATTTACACTGAGTGGTGCATAATCTAACTTTGCCACTGATTATTCCTCATGTGTGTAAGCTCAGCACAGGAGGTCTCTGGATAAGAGATKGTGAGATGTGGGCCACAGAAACCAGAGACATTATCCCTTAAGCACTACGGAAGGTGATTCACAGAAATTTTGCAAGACTTGTAAATCTTTAATTCTCTTTAAACTAACATGGTTAAGGTTAATTCTCTTCCTAACATGGTTAAGGGAGTATTGATGGTTTTGTTTAAGGTTGTTATTTTGTCATTTATTTCTGTAAAATCCTATCACATCCAGGCAGACATAAAATATGAAATGTTTCGAGTAAGATGTCCTAATGTAAACTTCTATAATTGCTCCGTGCAGCAGAAACATGTATGTCTGTATAGATTAAAAGGTCTGGCATTTTCTCCTTTCTTTACAGGGTGTGGAGAATGCTTAAAATTTAAACCTCTGAAACCAAGGGAATAAAACTGAAGGAAATCACAGATTCAGTTGGATTGGAAGGGACCACAGAGGGTCATGTGGTTGAACCTCCTTGCTCAAGCAGGGTCATCCTAGAGCACAYGGCACAGGATTGTGTCCAGATAGTTCTCAGGGCTGAGGAGGGAGCCTCCACAATCTCTCTGGGTGATCTGTTTCAGTGCTCAGTCACTCCCACAGTAAAGAAGCTCTTCCTCATATTCAGGTGGAGSTTTCTGTGCATCAGTTTCTGCCCATTGCCTTTTGTTCTATTGGTTGGCACCACTGGGAAGAGCCTGGAAATAGCCTATTGACACCCTCCCTTTAGATATTTATACACTTTTATCAAATAAGGGGAATGGAGATAGCTGGAATATAAACAGTACATTTTCTGCAAAACAGCCAGAAGAGATCATTCTCACCATGCCCACATCTTCTTGCTAAGCCTCACTAAGCTGTGTCCAATTCTCTTGACCCAGGGTTAGCTGCCACAGATTACTGGTATTCTCAGTGTCCTCCATAAGGGCTTTAAGCCAGACTGAAAAACAGGCTTAAAGCTCCCAGGGCTATTTTACAGAGTGGTCAGAGTAAACAATCACACAAGGCTTTTTTGACCATAAAAACTATGAGGCTTTGGGCTCCTCCTTAACATTTCCCAGCAGCTCTCCTCTTCATTTTCCTAGCATATCTCCACAACATAGGGAGTGCTATAATGTTATGATCTCCCAGAGGAATATCAGAGTCTAATGATCAAAGAAGGGAAAAATCAGAGGAACATGTTAGAAACCAAATGAAGAGTGTGAAAATTAGTTAAGAAGTATGAGTATAAGAAGTATAAGCCTTTAAAAGATTCCACTGTACTAGCGTTCCTGTCGTTTCTATTTTTTTACTTGGTTGAAAAGTTACATTTCTATAACCTGCCACAGGGAGTCATTAGGACATTACTGAAAGGTCTCTGCCTWCTCACCTCCTCAATGACAAATGCAAAGGGTTTCTCTCATTGTTCTTCTCTGAAGTAATCTATGCAGGTTTGTTCACACATTCCATGGGTAAATAACCAATTCCTAAATAATGCTGGCAAAACCAGCATTACAGGTAGAACAATGCTAATCAACACATAGACACATACTAAATAATCTAAGAAGTTCCAACCCAATGTATTTTCTTAGAGACCACAAAATATTRCAACACARAAAAAGAGGCAAATATTTAATTGTRGAATTGCTTTTACATCTTATATAATTATTCCTGTTATCTATAAAACATTCAAATAAGGCTCAAAGTCTAAGCTGATTAGATTTCYGCTCTTCTGTGAAACTAAAATGGACTGAATAAAGATTTAAAGCTCCAARGTTACTAAATATTAAAGTCCCATCTCATGATAACCATAACAGTTATTTCAAGTCTTGACAGAGGTACATATTTTTGACATTTTACATAACCAGAAGGCAGAAGTGAATCTATGTGATACAATGAATGTACAATTAAAATAAGGATCCTAATATGGCATTAGTACAATTAAAATAAGGATCCTAATATGGCATTAATATAATTTTTATTAATGTTTTTCATGTGTCTGGGGAATAGATATTTTTCCTGATTGTTTTCCGCCTGTGTGTTTCACTTCACCATTTCCTTATTGACAGAGGTATTCCTGCACCCACCTTAGCTTGTCAGAAGGTTAGATCTAATTTCTGATTCAGTTGTCTCCAGTTAGGTGCCAGCATACCATCCTTGCTGGAACGTGTTTGCACTCTAGAATTCGGCACCCAGACTCTTATCTGGTGTGTGTCCTGTTGGAAGCTGTGCCCTTGGGCAGAGTGGAATGTCCCTGGGGCAGGTATAGAACACACAGCAGAGGCATTCTGCTCTCCTTGRGGAAAATCAAAAGGTTTTCACAGTTTTCAAAAGCAAAATCAATCTGTTTTATGAAGACAAATGTAGACAAAACACATATCCTATGAAAATCATTTCTGTAGAAAACTCTTCATCAATTTACTATGGTGTATTTTCTAAAAGAAGGACTTCCATTTTTCCTTGCTATAACAGTATTATAAAAATGCAGACTTAAAAAAAAACCACCTAAAAATGTAGGGTTTATGTATTTTTTTTTTGTGAGAGCAGCCTTATCAAGAACATTTTGCATTGAAAAAATAAATTATGAGGCTAGAGAAACTGCATGGAGAATTAAGYTTATTTGAAGCATTCTGGACACTGGCCCTTTGAAAAATGCATCGTAAAAGGAGGCTGTTGCTAGGATACTATGGCTACTATCATCAGGATAATTCGGTGGGCTTTATATATATTTTCTTTAATTTATTTTTTTTAAACAAGAATTCTTGCTCAATGAACACCACAGACTATGAGCAACATTATCAAACCTACCTGGTGTATTAAAGATTGAATGGAACCTTCAATTTCATACTGAAAAGACAAAGTGAATTTAGTCTTCAAAGTGAAGCCCATCAAAGAGTTTCCCAAGAAACAGCCATAATGCTTGTTAGCTGCTGGGATAGAAGAACACAGACACRTGGTTCAGAAGTGAGCTGAGAACAGAAGCCAGACAGACTAAAGAAAAAGACTGAACAGATGTTGTGGCTGGGGGAAGTGTGTAACCATTTCATGCTACTGGAATCAAAGGCAACTAAAACCATTAGGACCAAAAGTGACCATAAATGGGTACTGAATTAGTGTTCTGATTGGGAATGGCTAGTTAGCTGAAATTATCAAAATGGAGTTTCAAAGGAGTATATGGAAAAGCCTGAAGTCAAATTAGGTTTGTGAGCAAAATTGTGAGTCTGTTAAGATAGCATAACATCTCAACTAGAAGAGGCCATTTTATAGTCTCCTATACATTTTCATGTCAAAAAAAATTGTCCAAGGTTCTCCAGGCTGTTCAGGTAGTGATGCTATCTATTTCAGTGCAGTTTTGCCTTTGAGAGTCTGGGCCTGCAGTCAGAGCAGAACTGTTCACAAAGAAAATCAGCTTGCATGACAAATTTCCTACTCTGCCTGAGGAGAGTGCAAAGGTATTCTCTYCTAATTAAAATATGAATGCTGTCATCTGATAATCTTCCTTGTGAGAAATAACAAGCTCTCTAATTAAATGTGCAATTTCTTGACATTTAAACAGGTCAATTCTTTTTTCTATGTGTCTGATCATTTATTTGAGGTGCTACTTTCAGGCGTGTTTATTATACTAACCATAATTAATAACCAGCATAACAGACCCTTCTAAAACAGAAGGGTGAGTAATGTAGTTTTGTCTTATTGCTCAACTGAAGTTATTTTAATATATAAAATAACTATAATTAAATAGATGATAGAGGTTTCATTTTTATTAAGTCCTCATCATCTTTCTCAGCTTCCTATGTATGTCTTCTGATGTCTGTCTTTCATAAGGTCACATCTTTATTCCATTTGGTTTTAATGAATAAAATGTTATTGCATAAAACCCAAAGAACATGGCAAGACAGTCCAACTTTAATTTAGTGATATTATTTCTGAAAAGGGTACTATTGTAGACAGATTGCAAGTTCTGGTATGGATAGAGAGGAAGACCTGTAGGCATAGACTTGTTTTTTGAGAGCTTATGTGACTTCCACCAATGTAATAACTGAAAACAGATCTTGATTTTTAGCACAATAGTGACAATATGATAAATCATATTTTAAATGTAGGTTTCAGCAAGTCAGTCTAAAATTAAATTTTCACTTTCACAGAAAATTCATTTTTTTCTAAAATTTCCTTTAATCTGAATGGGATTGAAGAGCTCAAGTTTCCAAATATTGTGCTAATCAAAATTTTAAAAACATTCTCTTTTGAAAAAAGCCRACCAGTCCCTGTGACTTTACCAAGCTATTAATGACAGAATCACAGAGTAAGCTGAGTTGGATCACAGGGATCCCTGAGTCCAATGCCTGTCCCTGAACAGCACCAGGAGTAACAACACGTGCCCAAGAGCATTGTTTGATGCKTCTTTAACTCTGCCAGGCTGTGCTGTGACCACTGCCCTGGGGAGCCTGTTCCAGTCCCCAGCCACCCTCTGGGTGAAGAATCTTTTCCTGATATCCAACCTAAACCTCCCTRACACAACTTCAGGCCATTCCCTTGGTCTGKCCCTGGTCACCACAGAGAAGAGATCAGTGCCTGCCCCTCCTCTTCCCCTCACGAGGAAGTTGTAACTGCAMTGAGGTCTCCCCTCAGTCTTAATRAAATATAAACTCCTTATTTCATAAATTTATTTAGATGCATGAYAAAGATGTATGAGTTGCAGATTTGAATGTTTTGAACTAGGGAATGGCCTTTCTCACCAGATTTCTAAAAATGTTCTGGCATTTATTACCATTTGCTTTGTTTTTCAGCAATATGAACTTAGTTTATGTGATCCTTCTGATTAAAAAAAAAAAAAAAAAAAAAAAAGCATGTCCTTCATTGCTTTGACTTTCACAGTTTGGATTTTTTAGGTTTTTTTTCCCCCATAAGGGAGATGTCTTCCAGGAGTTGACCTGTTATCTTTAAATTTATGCTGCAGTTTATGACGAGGTTACAATGGCCAACTGTTTGTTACCCTATTTCAGGGACAGAGAGTAGGTAACTTGTCTATTATGTGGCATTGCAGTTCTCAGACCAGCATGATAATTGCAATTAGTGATCCTTGGAGTTCAAATTCCAGGTTATTAACTGAAGCCGTAAGAAACAGATATAGTGTCTGCTTAGGACAGAGAGCTAGGGCAATAACCTCAYACGCTGCAGCAGTGGGAAATAGCACAACATGTCAGAGCTCTCAGAAATTATAATTTTCTCTGTGTAGCTAAGGTCAACAGTTGACTTTAGTATAATGAGGAATGAATTACTCAGAATAAAAGTAATGTTTTATCTTGATTTTTGATCACTCTTATTTTAATGTGTGRTAAGAGACTGAATACTTCAGCATCCATGATATATTTTATCTTTTTATCTTTTCTGTTTTAAACTATCCAAACCCTAAATATTCTACTTTACTCTCTTAAAATTTTAAAGTTTGGAAAGGCCTTAATTTTATAGGCTTTTTCCATAAATTGGTGACTCCAGAAAGATTTAATAACAGCCTTAAGCAGATACTCAAATTGGGCGGAACAAACCCAATAAGTAAACAAGCATTGAATTGCACTTAAGTCTCCTATCAACTAGGCTTCAGTGAGAATACTGAACAATTGACAAATTGACAAATTCAATTGCCAAAGCAACATCTAGTGCCATTTGAGATTTCCTAAACTGTCGAAGATATCTGAACACAGATGAAATATATGCCACATGACAGAGGTAGGGACCTAATTTAGGTATCAACATTGAATKGAATCCTTCCCCTCTCTTTCTGATGGCTGAAGTTAAATGTTATAAAAATCTATCTAAAAAAAAAGACAATACAGTTGACTAAACACAGCTCCTAATGCCACTTGCAATATTCTAGGTTCTCCAGGATACCTGCATTGGATTGTCAGCTATGCACAGGCCCTATAGAAGACCAACTCAAATTTTGGGTCAGTAGCTGAAAAACTCGAAAGAAGTCCTTCACAAGGAAGTCCTAAACATAATCTTGAACCACCCTAAACCCCTTCAGATGGCACTGTCTCTAAACTACCACATAAAAAAGGTATTGGTAGAAAGAGAAATGAAAACTGTGTGTTGACTCTGTTACAATTATCAAAGTATTACATTTACTCAATTTGGTTTCAATAAGATATAAAAATAAAATATATTAAATTTGGTAAACAATTCTTTTTTCTTGGATACCATGTGCARTTTCAAATTTCCCTTTTTGGCCTGTTTACTTTAGAATAGGGAYTTATTGAAATCTCAGCTTTGATAGATTGCAAGAGTTCCCTATGTTCATGACAAGGTTTTGTGTTTCCTTACATGCAAATTCATGTCTTTCAAAACCCATGAAAGGCAAAGGATGTTGCAAAGCTATATATATATCAATTCAATTTCCTTTATATCTAGAAAATCTTATATTGCAGAAGGTAAAAAAAAAAAAAAAAGATTTATGTATATCTGAGAGTTTTATACTGCATTCTTGGTCACTCATTCCAGCATTTAATTTAATTTTTTAATGATAAATATTTTTATCCAAAACTTCTCCTCACTGAAAAAAATTATCAGAAAAGGAAGAGTCATAGAACCTGGCTAAAATATGTGGCTTATTATCAGCTAAGAAGATAAAAAATATTAGTCTTAAAACTGTGGAATATATGGAATAATATATAATGGAATAATAGGAATTATATGCTGTGGAATGCACAGGAATGCATTCTTCCTGGACTTTGCTGGCCAMACTGCTGCTATGGAGCACAAACAGCTGACAGGTGATGAGGAGAAGTGTGGTCTTTAAGATAACTGTGATTCACCACACTGACTATTTGAAAAATAAATTGGATGCAGAGCCAACATGATTATAATATGCATTGATCAYTTGTTGGAATGTGCCAAGGAATTGTATTAAAACCTAAGATAAAAATAAAAATAGTGACAAAATTAGAAATGGATTCTATATGTATAGAATCAGAGCACAGTTTGAGTTRGAAGGGACCTTTTCAATGTAATCAAGTCCATTTCTATCGCTAAGGTGCATTTATTAATCTTGTTTTGTAATTGTCAGATGTTTGAAATTGGGAACAATTAATCTTGTAGGATTAATTTTGAACCAGACATTGGTAAGAAATAATTAGCTTTTGTGAAAATTAAAAATACGCTARCTACATGAACCTACCTTCCTAAGTGTATTGTTTTTATTTTTAAGTTATGGTCCTTTTTTTTTAGCCTGTGACATTTCTTACTTTCTCTGCAGATCAGCCAGGGCATAATAATGAYGAAAGCACATTTCAGTCACAACAGTAACACAATAAATTGCTGATGCTTCTGGACCATGCTACATCATGTGGAAGAGCACAGMCAGAGATGCATGAAACAGACAGACTGCACACAAATCCTTCTAGGAAGTTGGTTCAGACTCTTCAGTGATAAAGTGATATTCATCTGTGGCACCTCAAAAAAGGGATTCAAATACCTTATTCCCAGAAAAACAGCTACTGTCCCTGTTTATTTCTCAATGAATAAAATATCAGAGGAGTAACTGAAAGTGATTTAACTATGTGGACAAGATTACATTCCATTGAGCCACCAGCCATCAGGTAATGTCAGACATTTCTYACTAACCAATACCCCAATTTAAATCAGTCACACTCACTAGAATACTGATATACAAAAAATATTAGYAATTGGCTAGTTGGGYTGTTTGTGCASTAGAAAAGAGGACAGGAATTGAGTAATGTAAGTGAAAGTGTACACAGCTGCAGTGATTCCCATCTCCCAGATGAAAAGGAGTCAGGCAGTGYTGTGCCAGGACTATGACTCCACTAACAGATATGTATTTTTTATGAGATTAACCCCTTCTCCATTTTGTCATTACTATTTATATTCCAACACTGCTGATATATGCTCTTCTATACATTAAACAAGATCCTGAAGCAGTGTTTAGAGGGAGCAGCCAACATGCAAAAAGCACTGTTTATGTGGATAATTGCTGAGCTTTCTAGCTGGAGGGTTGGGAGGTGCTGGGGCAGGGGGATCCCTTCCCTTGAAGGAATGCATGGCTGCACAGAACTTTCTCCAGTGGGCTGCAGAGCTCATCTTGGTGCTAGCCTTGCTGCTACTGCTGCTGTGCTGAAYAAAGAGGGAAGCATGAGTCAGAGAGATTTTACCCAAAATTACAAAATTCAGTGGRGGATGGACCCCCACACACCCCACAGTAGAGTTGCCCCTGTATGCAGCAGTTCTCTAAGTGTGTGTGCAGGAATGCATAGGTATGTGCAGGCTGGGAAACTGTACAAAACTGTAAAACACCTTTATGAGGGCTGATGCAATATGCAGATTTGCCAGTGGATGAAAGATTTAAAAATAAAACATGTTTGGCAAGTTCCAGTTCCCGCTTGCCAACTTGGAAAGGAAAAGGGTGATCAGGGTAAAGTAATTAAACATTTTTAGCCTTCCTTTTCCATGTTATTGTCTTCATTTTATTGCTCAGTGTTAAGCTAGCCTAAATATTGCTTCAAAGCACRAGCTCTGAGGTCCTCCCCTCCTTGCATTCACACTCAGGGCTCTCAGCCACAGTCTCTAGTCACCATTTGTGAGTAATCACAGACTGGCACAACTACCATTAAACACAACAGAGCACAAATCTGGTTAGCAGGAAGGACTGCACTTTAYAGCCTTTAGCTCAGCAATAAGATGTTTTTGAGATTCCTCCTTGTACAGTGCATTGTAATGGGCTGTGTGATTAACAAGCACCACTGCCAATGGAGTCAGACACCAGAGCAAAACATTTCCCTGTTCTTGCCAAGCCACAAATTTAGGGCCCAATTCAGTTTGAGTACAGCCAGTTTCYTTGCTGCAGAAGCTGGCCATGATTTTTACTGAAATAAGCCCTYTGCTTTTAGAATGCAGATGAGAATTCAAGACAACCTAATTAAAAACATCAATGTTTATTTTTTTTCCATTGCTGTTTGCTTCTGCTTGACATGATTTAATGTCAGATAGCTGCGAGCATCAGAGCTTTTCTAGATGTATGGCTGCAGCAAAGGATTCTTCAGCCATCCCAGGAAYGGTGTACCTTCTGCGAGATGACATTTTCTTTTTTTTTAATTCTAGAAATGTAAATGACTTCTTACAAGATCATGTTCCTTTCCAATTAAACTACTACTTTCTCAAATATTCATGCTGGCTTCCCAGCATCATAATAAAATCACCTCTTAGCCTCTACAAAATATTTTTATAGTCAGTTTGTTTGGGCATCATTAGCCTGGCACAAAAATACTCTGCAAGCAAAATATGGGTAACTCACAGGTACAAAGCAATTATTTACTGGCCAGTGCCCATAAAAGACAGCTGGTGTTTAGTGAGCTATGAGGTTAAGCATGGGTGTGCTCACACTGTCCADCACCTGGAAAGCCTTCAGCAGCCAGGCAGGTGTTGGTGAGGAGCAAGGGACTGGTGGCCACAGCTCTCAGGAGCCACCAAGGGGACCGAGCTGCTCCTCGCTCCTACTCCATCAGCTCTGAGGGATCCATCCCTGCCTGGCTGTTCCYGACTGTCCCTGGCTAGACCAGCCTCCAGCTGCCTTCTCTTCATTTCTTTTCCTTAAGATTTTAGCATTTCATGTTGATGTTTTCTCTGCTGGGACCTTGATCTCCTAGCAATCACATATCAGCAGTCCTATTGCTCTCTGCAATTTTTTACTTTTCTTATCCCTGTACAGTCTYACAGCTCTGGCTCAGCAGTCTGAGTCAAGGTTACACAGCTGGAGTGTATCAAAGCTGGACCCCTTACTCGAGCAGCTAAAACCCAGCAGTGGGGGGCTACAGAGAGGGGGTTACAGTGTGCCATGGCATCATATGTAATTCTTTCCTGAGCACCATTTTATTCCACTCACGCCTCATTCCTCAATACTTCCCTGATCCTTCTGACTCCACTTCCAGGTCCAGTATGGGGTTCTGAAAGAACAGCTATAACTATTAGTTTCCTTCAATTATTCCTTAGTTTTGTAACACTTGCTATCCAGAATTGCCACCAACCATTGTGTGTCATCTGTCCAGTGTCAATTTGCAATCTGTTATTCACAGAAACAAAGTCTGGCACATGTTTCTTACTGTAGGGTTACAATGCTTTGTCAATAGGGAAAGGATGTAATTCTGGACTTTTTCCTCTATGAGTGAGCAGAATTTTAGCCAAGGAAATATGTTTTCTTCTTCTTTAATCCTCTTCAGAGCAAAACTCGAGAGAAACATCCAGAAAGGACACCATATGSTTGAGAATATGCCATCATATACTTTGTGAGCCCTGTTTTAGCCATTAAAACTGCAAACAGCAATGTTTCTAGATAGCCAGATCATGTTTATCACAGTTCATAAATCCTGTGTGTCCAAACGGATCATGAAGTGCAGCAGTCATTTCTCTGGGGCTTCCTGAAACTTTCAGCATGTCATCAAATTTCACTTTCCTGGGCAGGGAAAAAAAGAACAACCTAAAAAAAGTCATGATCATTTAAACCCAAATGATATATTTACCTACATGATAAATGAGGATCTGTGCTTGAATCTAGTTGTAGGACAGCTTCCAAACTGTTGTGCAGTCRGCCAAGATATAACATATATCCAGACACGGTAATATTGATCTGAAGTGGTACACTGTGAATCCAGAAAACTGTGGCTTGCTTCCAGCATTTCAAGCATAGAACTCCATAGGAAAAATACAACTTATATTCAGCAGCTTAATTCGAGTCTAAAAATTTTCTGGACAGAAACTATATCAAAATCAACCAACTGATTTACTATTCTTCCCCAATTTCATAATATTGTCTCTGTGCAGTCTTTTTACAGACTGCAAAAAGAGCAGAAAAAATATATGCAATGGAAACATTAAACTGAATTTATGCCAAAAATGAATGCATYGTGAATAAACATCAATCCTGTTCTGACTGTTTTGCTCATCTAAGCAATGCTTTCAGGACCAATATCCATTGAGCAATACAGCACACAGCTATCCCTGGGGTCTAATCTGAAGGTCATCTCCATCTGATTTAAAACATAAAATCCACATTTTCACATCCGTTACTTTGGACTCACTCTAGAGTGATCCACAATCTCCTCTTCCAAGTCCTTTTAGAATTAGAACTTCTTTCTCTCTTCGCACTTGCTCTAATCAAAAGTGAAGGAAAAAGAAATAAAGGTTTGTAGAAGGCTAGAAATGATGAACCAGGTAATTGCAGAATCACCATTGCTGGATTTTCTGCAGTTATATTTTTCAGTATATGGATAAATTTCATATACAGCAGGAAGGGCCAATAGACACCACTGTTTTGCATTGGAACATTCAAYATATGGCTGAATTTGATTCAGCCCCATTGATATGGGGACCTGCTGGGTACTAGACTAAAGTTGTTTTTTGTACCCAAGATCAGCAGTGATAGGCTTAAACATAAATTTATCATTAAATCTAACATTCAGTATAGATGCAATTAGACCCACACAGATAAGTACGTACACTCTTAGAATGGGGAAGAATTTCTTCTGCAGCATAATCATTTAAACAACCTACTCTTTTCTCCCCAATTGCTTGTCAATTTAATTCAAATTTCCCACATTATTTTAGGTGGAGAAAATGAGAAGTTATAAAATTCTGGAGGACATTATGCTCTTTGTTTATTCTGTGAGCAGTGCATACCTTGAAGAGCAGCAAATAACTTCAGCTCCCTTTTCCAGCTGAGGGAGTCCAAAATCACATCTCATATTAGTTATATGAATTCCCTAAATATCAACTGATTGCTCAGTCATTGCTCAGTGCAAGAAGATGAATCGCAAGTTCCTACCTCTGCATTTAATGCGAGAAAACTATTTACCATTATATGCCTTCCTCAGGCATTGAAGTAAAAATTGGTCTTTGAAAAATACCTAAACATTTTTTGAGATAGATGATAAATATAAACCYATAGCCAGAACTTTGAAAATTCACCTTGAGCTCAACATGCATTAGATRGTTAATTATTTCAGATATGTAGAGGAAGCAAGTTCTTGTTTTGTTTAGATCTGCTTGCTAAAAGTTAAAAGATTAAAGAAGCAGTTCTGCACAATTTGGCTCTGCACCTTATTTGTGTGTATTAATGTCAGTGTGAGTGCCAGCTCCAGTAATGATTTCAAATACTAATTTCATCATTTGAAAATACAATATTGAAAATGTTCATGCTTAATTTTGTTCTTAAATAAGAGTTTGACATTTTATTGTTAGAATTCTAAAAGAAATGCAAAAAATTCTTCAGGTTTTTAACAAGTATTCTGCCAAAATATTCCATACATGCATGTATTCCAGGCTAACATATAATAAATCAAAATTTGAACRGTGCTGGTTTATTATTTCATTGCAGTGTGAAGAGCTGATGAAATTGAGCTGTTGTGTACCATGACATTTTGCCTGCATAAGGCAATAACCGCTTTATGGAAAATAAGTTGAGAATCTCATTACTTGACCAAGATTTATGATGGAACTTGTAAATGTATTTGCTTTCAATAAATCTGACAGAGATTGACCACCATCCTTGTTAACCTTTTGATAGACATCCTYTTTTAATGGCACCTAATTACAAAACAGCCAGTGCAATGTGCTACTAAGATCAAAATTCAGTCTAGAAATAGAAATAACTGCCAGATATAACTCATGCATTTCTTTTATGGAGATCAGAAATAGCCCTCCTCTTCTCTGACATGCATATTAGGAAAGCTACTCAAAAAAGATCTGAACATTTTCTGAGAAATGATAAAATCCATCTCAGCGGTCTTTCTGAAGCATTCCTAAAGCATCTGCTTCCACTATGTCAGTGTGAAGAGCTCCCCTGCTCATCTCCAAAGGAAATAATTTGCTTCCCGTTACTGGGTTTTGGTGTGCTCTGCATGTGAGCCATTCCTGGAACAGGCAAAATTAAGTTCAGGGGATATATTACCTGTAATGTAYGACATTGCATTTATTATACATTCAGTAGATCAACCTATTTGACTTCATTTCCTCAAAATCCTTTTCCTCATTTTGTTTCAAAGTATGAAGCTGTTGTTGGAGCATACCCTCATTCCTCATTGTGGTTATTCTCTCTGTTATTGGGATTGGTGCACAAAGATCAAAGCCACAAAACTGCCTCTAGAATTTATTCTTTTTCTTAAAAAATTCTCAGTTTTATCAATACTGAGGATGCAGACATATACAAAATTCCAAACTGGTAAGCCAGACCATGCATGTTGTATTATAATTTTTTTTTGGCAAGTGCCCAACAAAGCAGCATTAGAGAAAGTTAAATGCATTTCAAGGTTGCACAAAAGGGGTTTTTATTTAAAACAGCTTTTAAAATGCACTTCAATGGCACACATTTAAAATCCCTTATGCWTCAGTTCACAGGGGAAACAGATCAGTTCAGTAACTGGCAAGTGTTTCTGCAAGGGGAGGTTTAATTCAGATATTTCAATTTCTTTATTCAAATGCTACAGTCATGTCTACTGTGGCTCACACAGACCAAATGATTCAGGAGTCATGCAGGTGAATACAGAAGTAAAGAAATATGAGATGTTTTAAAATGTGAAAAAATATAGAAATAAACACAGTCATTTTTCACTKAACAACTTAGTATGAAATTTATTTTTTAAATGCATCTTCTGTATCTTCTACTGTTTAGGGCCTGTTTTTACRTTAATCTGAAATTCATCAACAGTGCCATCAAGTTCCACTGGACTCTCTTTTAATCTTAGTTAAAYTAGCCCATACTATGTGCAGACATTTTTATGCAAGTTTAAATCTGGTTTCATCAGGACAGGCTCAGATTGTTAACTGAGCCATGATTAATCATGTATCTAATTACACTGCTTTAGCCTTGTGCATGGATGAAGCCTCAGCATTTTGGGGACTTTCTGCTCATTCCCCATAAGTTACTTTTCTGTCTCCTTCCTGTCATCCATTTTCCACAGTCTCTGGTTCAGCCAACAAGTTTTTTATTATTTTGAGATGGGCTGGCATTGGTTAGTTGTCAGGCACCCACCAAGCTACTCTCTCACTCTTCCTCCTTAACAGGACAGAGGGACAATGACGAACACACAGACCGAAATAAGGAAGTTCACTTGCCAATTGTCACAGGAAACACAGASTGGACTTGGGAAAATAAATTTAATTTCTTGCCAAACAGAATCGATTAATAAGAAATAAGAACAAATTAAAAAAATAATAAAAAAAATCTCTTCTTCCCCCTTTCCTTTCTTCCCAGGCTCAACTTCTCTCCCAACTCTTCTTCCTCCTGCGCCTCAAGTGGCACAGTGGGGTGGGGAAAAGGGTCATCAGCAGTCATAATGCTCCATCTCTGCTGCTCCATGGGGCTCACCCGTCAGAGACAGTCCTTTATGGACTTTTCCAACAGAAGATGTTCCCCCAGGGTGACTGCTCCAGCGTGGGTCCTTCTGTGGAGCACTGTCCTTCCTCACAGGGTCACAGGTCTGACAGCAAACTTGCTCCTGCACAGTGTTCACTCCATGAGCTGTGTCAGTATTCAATCATAGGGCCTTTGTGAGTCACAGTTTCTTTTAAGGGACATTCACCTGTGCTGACAGGGGTTGTCTACAGGCAGCAGGTGGCTATTTTCTCCACAGTAGATAKTTGTGGGATGCAAGGATAAACCTGTCACTGCAGCCCTCTCTGCACAATGTCTGGTTCTGTGCCCGGACTACCTCCTCCCCTGCTTTCTGCATTGACCTGGGGGCCTACAGAGTTGTTTCTCTTAAATATTCTCACTCCTCTATCCCAGCTTCTGTTGTGAAGCATTTTCTCCCTGTCTTAAATACGCTACCACAGGTGCTCCCGAAATGTTTCTGATGGGCTCAGCTTTACCCRGTGGAGGGTCTGACTTGGAGGTAGCTGGATCCCACGCTGACATAAGGGTAGCTCCTGGTCTCTTCTCCCAAAGGCTGCTCATGCAGCACCCAGCTACCAAAACTTAGCCACATAGATCCTATTTGTTTTATCAGTTTGTTTCACTTTACATAACAAGGYTTTAGAATGGGAAAAAAAAGTTAGAAATGTCTAAAATGCACATATTCTTTGATGGCAATACCAGACAGGGCTATTTTTTTCATGCAGTCTGACTACTAGCAAAAATAGTAATTTAATTTCATCTTTTGCTGTGAAAAATCACACCCAGATCATTACATACAGTTGATCTGTTTGCAACTCAAACTTTTACAGCTTTTTCGTTATTCACTGTGCTTAACCATATTGAACTATTCATTGTGACTCCTGACAGCAGCCAAAGTTCTCAGATTCCTATGTAAGCATTAGGAACACTTCCCATCTTGAGACATCTGAAGCTCTGCTGTATCTGCCCTCCATACAGTGGTTGAGATTCATCTCACTTAACCTGGCTGACTAGTTTAGTCCTGGACAGAGACAGGACATCTCAGGCAGGGGTTTATCTGTCTTAGATGTCATGGGCTTTAGATATCTCTCCTTATCTTACAAAATAGTCTAGGACAATAAAAGGACTAATTTTAAGTCTATACTGTGGATGGGGAAAAGCATTCCTTAGTGGTAAGTGAACATTAGCAAATCAGTGATGCATAAAAAAAAATTAATTTAAATCTCTCAAAAAATACAATACTATAAATGTATATAATTTCATATGTTATCATAACAGATTTCACATCACTGTMCTATGGTGAAGGCAGAAATATTTTTAGCACATCAGCAATAAGATGTAATTTGCAAGTGGCAGTCTATAATTTACTGTCTACTTACAGAGTAAGAGGGCTACACAGTATTGCAGCAGATACAAGCAGCATACAGTTCTGTGAACTACACAGGGACAGGACTGCCCAGAAACACCCCTGGAATTACAGTTGACTGTAGAAAAAATGGGCTTTTTCAGTGAACATTTTTACAGTGTAGAAGCTTAAATATAAATCAGTAGGACTGCAGGTCTGTAGGACCCTGGATCTCTATTATGTGTTTCTGAGACATGCTAGACCTAATGTCAGCATGGATCTCCTGCGTGTTTGATCACTAAAACCCCTTAAGAGTATTAGATATAATTCCAAAATTCATCTAATCTGTGTTGGAGTTTAATGTAACGCCTGTTATGTTCAAAACATCCATCTTTTTGCAGTGCTTTGCACATTAGGATGACTAATTTTAAAGTTAGCATTTCCATCTAACATGCAGCATAAGTAAGAAAGTTGAAATAGGAAAGTGCACAGGTCATTTACAAAGTGTTTGTACTAGAAGGTATTAACTGYTAGGAAGGACAGAAACATAGTTTCTGACACTTTACCCTGATTATGACCACAGACACTACAAAGATTTCTTRGTATGCTCTTTTTACATTTGAGGTTAAAGGCTAAAGACTAAAATCAACAAAACTATTAGACAGCGAAATGAGTGGAAGTTATGTGCYAAAAGGATAGTAGGTATTTAAATACCTTGCAGATGAGACTATGCCCACTAATAAAACAGAAAGCAATTTCCCTGGCTCCCTGAAGCTTAGAGTTGCTTTCAAAAACACAATTTTTATTCCTCCTTTCAGATAATCCATCTGTCTACTGAGAGGGGTATTAACTATGTCAAGACAGTCCCATTCTCTGTAGCCCTCATTATTATTTCCCATCTTCTTCTCTGTAGAATTAACCAGCTAGAATAACTCTAAGAACAAAATACTGTGGAGGCAAACTTCTGAGGCTTTTAATGGCCACTTCCCATGCTTTCCACTTTGGTGYGACAGCCAACATGGCAGCAGCTCCTGAAGCTGCCTGAGGGGTTTTCTCTGCATCACTTGAACTTTTTCTGTGTAGAATCAGTCCCACATAAGACCCTCACAAGTTACTGAGAAAAATGGTAGACTTTTCAAATAGAGAGCTTTCTCTTCAAGAAAATGACAGAAAACTGAGGACTTTTTAGCTGAAGCACCTTCAGTACCTCATGAGAGGCTGTAATATTGGGTTAGTCATCCAGCACTCATAGTATGGAAAGGTGTACTTGAAGTTCTAGGAAAAAAAAAAAAAAAGTGATTACTGCACAAATGCTTTTCATTTTTAATGGTTTTTCCGGATTTTTTTTTTTTTTTCATTTACGTAAAGGGAATTTAAACTAACTTCTTTTTCAGGCAGCTAATCTTCAGTTAAAAAGAAAGTGATCACAACAATTTTGAAAATATTTTGTTTGAAAGTAAGTTAACACTGGAATTCCTCGGTCTATTTAAACTTGTCATCTTCAATTGTTCATAGTGACAGATTTCCTAATGCTCACCAGGCACTCACGCATTTTATGTTTGTTGGAGTGTGCATCTTGTAATGTTCACAGCTTCACTGATTCAATCATTCCTATTTTTGCTACTGATTCGGAAAGACTCACAGTATGAGGGAGAACAACAGGAGTGAATTGGTGATGCTGATTTCATCCAAGCATTTTTTTCCAGGATTCATAAATATACAGAAAGCTTAATCTCATCATTTTCCTGAAAGTGATTTCATTTTCATTATTCTTTTCTCTTGTATAAGATTTTGTTTTGCTATTGTAGAGCATTGACTAAAAATAAAATTAAAAAAAAAAGAAAAAAAAAAGAAAAAGAGCTGAAAGGAATGCAAGCTCTAGATAAGCATCTGTTCAAGCTGTTCAGCTTCTTCTAAATAGTTCCTACCTATGTTTTGCAGACTTTAAAGAGAACCTTTGCCCTGCCCCTTCAGTGAATAAATAATCCCTCCTATGAAGTGAAACAATTTCATCCAGGAAACACATGAACTTCCAGAYAGCATGAGAAGTAAGTAACCACCAAGAGCAACTAACCCACATTTCTAACCCAGAGTTTTTCACTCCTTTTCAGTTTATTTACCTGCATAAATTTCCCAAAGGAGACGTGGATCCTTTCAGAAATGTCACATGTCTGCCTACAGCATATGTGAAGCTGGCTTTTTATTGGCTGTTTTGAAAAACATAGCGGTCTACAGAGCAAAGGCTGAAATTCACTGTTCTGGTCTAAATCATGCCCAGCAGAGATGTGAATTTGCACTTCCCCATTTACACACCAGGGCCTCCTTCATCAAATGTTCACTAGGAAATGGCTTAGAGGAYAAGATCATGGATCAAATGCTGAATGAGCATGGAGGAAACTGGTTTATGCACCAACCAGGAGGGAAGCTCCTTGCACTTTTAYTTTCCTAAAATATTCCAAAGGCTGTAATTTCATACAATTCATAATAGAAAAATTTTAACACATTGATAGAATCCTATTTTTCTTTCAGATCTAGTTAMGACCCTGTCACACAATTTGATTTGGTGAGAGAGCTTAGAAACTCTGAGATCTCCAAGGATAAGAAATCTATAGGCCAAATTGTGGCCACAATATAATTTAAAATATTTCTAGAATTTCTTAGAACTCTCTTCCTTTTTTTYTTCAAAGTTACTTATTTATTCTGCTTATAGAATTTGGATTTGGGGGAAGAAGGACAGAAATACAGATTAAGTTAGGAACTACATACAAAAGTGATGGTGACTTCTAAAAACAATGTAACCAAATAAAGGCATCCAAGCCTCACCAGTATCTTTTATCAGTGCAGCATWCAGGTTCCGACTTTAAATTAAAGCAGAGACTTTTTGACTCAAGATACTTATACCTATCAATCTTTCAGTTGAAAATACCCAAGTTCTTTCTTAACTTTACTGCACAAGGCTTTTAAATGTGCAGGCCATGTTTTGTAATGGAGCTGTGAAGAAAATATTTTGCTGCTATCAAAACGAAACTTAAAGGAGACTATAATCTGTCCAGATRTACAGCTGAAGCTGTATTATCTGTCTAGAGGGCTCTTCTGAAGTCTTTGGTTTTCACCATTGCACATTTAGGTCCTTTCAGAATTCAGGTGAAATATATTATAGAGCTGTCTAACAAGCACTCACCAGCCACAGAAGGTGTTTTTATCTAAGTGCCTAATACAACAGTAAGTTTCTTTCATAGACATGAAACAGCACTAACACAGCTCCTGCCTAATTGTACAAAACCCAATAGAAATAAATCTGAGCAAGTGCTCACATAGATCAAACCCCCAAATATGCTCGCAGTACCAGAAAAATAAGYAAACAAAAGGATAATAAATAATGCTACTAATGAATAATGGAAGGTCAAATGATCATAATGCAATACCTGTCATATGCACCATGCAGTGTAAATTTACATAATAAATTAATAATTTTTAAATTAAAATCAATAGATTGTACTGTCTTACCCAAGAAAGTTTAAGTGAAAGGGCAAAAATATATTTTAAATACAATTATGATGTTTAGAAAGTCAGCTTAGTATTTCCAGGAAGCTCAAACAACATCTTTTTTTTCCCATATTCTTCTCGTGCATGAATCACTAGAAGAGTTTAATGTAAAACAGCCTTTAAGGGAGAAGGACTCAGTTAAGGAGGTAAAGAGGCAAGCAGCTTGCAAACAGGAGAGCAGTTAAAAGTAAAGATTCATCAGGGATCTTACCTAATGAAGACGGAAAAGACCTTGGAGTACCTGGAGTAACTGCTATTTGAGGTTTTCAAGGACACACTAGTTAGTGTCAGCATTTGTCAGCAATGACTGTGGTAAAAATTATTCTGCTTTCCRTATCACACTGCCATTAGTTTGTCTYGCACCGCCCCTTCCAGACATCTTTTTCTAGGAATGCATGAATTTGTATTGGAGAATKACCTAAGTTCATGACATAAAAAATGCCAAAAACTCTTTCCTCTGCATCTGTTCTTGCATCAAACAAGGTATTGGAGCACTTCAGAGCTTGATTTCTCACCCACACCCAAGCAGAACTCAAGAGAAAAGGTCAGGAAACCAGCTGTGGTTCCCAGACCACCAACAATGTACAAGATATGACTGGACTGAGTTCCTGGATTCAACTTACGGGTTGACCTTGTGACAATATGCAAAGGTAGCATCACAGGTCGGGAGGCCCCTCCTCCATGGTGGTCCTTGCACAAGATATTGCCCCCGGCATTCTCTGTCCCTGGCAGGGGGAGGCGAGAGATAACAAAAGTAAGCTACATTACCCTCTATTTGGAGTTTTTCTATGAATGAATATAAACCTTTTCAATTTCTTAATGCTTATTTTAATTTATATTTCCTTTAGAAATACTTCCCCGTTTCTAGCCCCCTTTTCCCCAGGTATTTGAATATTTATGAAGCAATATAAATAAGAATATATGGAGATTGAACATTCCTTTACACAAATACAGTGGTAGAAGTGACGGAATATTTGTACTTTTCAGTGACTGATGTTGAAAATTGAAAATATCATTTTCCCAGAGGGCCAATGTGGCTCCTGAAAAGCCTGCCAGTTTTACACTTCACATGTGAGGATAAAAAAAGCTAGAAG
>NW_026623236.1:577153-605995 GCF_030028575.1 Malurus melanocephalus
GGAAGGAAGGAAGGAAGGAAGGAAGGAAGGAAGGAAGGAAGGAAGGAAGGAAGGAAGGAAGGAAGGAAGGAAGGAAGGAAGGAAGGAAGGAAGGATTCAGGGAAAATGCACTAGGCACTTTGTGAGGCTGCAGTTAGTACTTGCCCTTTCCCAAGCTCTTCTGGTGCTGCTGTTTGAGAGGCAGAGCCTGCACTGAGTAACAAGTCACAGAGTACACAGTTACAACAATTGCTATCAGTGTCAGGCTTTTTAAGATGACAGCCTCACACATCCTTTCATGCCATCCTTGTTAGTAATAATCCAGTGGTACAGCGCTGCATGGAGCAGCTATAGGCATGGCAACAACACTATGATTTCATTTCTTTTTTTCCTTTGTGTCAGAGCTTTAAATATCTACAGCTTCCCTGCAACTTACCTTCCAGTCCTCTATAGCACTAGGTAAAGAGTTCAGTTTTCATTTAATTCCCAGAGTTGCTGCTGCCAGAAATTAAAGGACACAAATCATGCTCRCTCTTGAGCTGCTAATTCAGTTCTGATACAATGCTGACAACAGGGTAAGTTCCCCTGTAGTTAGGACTCAGGAATTTTTGCACTGTGCTACCATTTAGTCTTTTCCTAATWCCAGTGCTGAAAATTTGGCATGAGATTTGTTCATGCAGATGCAGCCACAGAGACCTTGCTTTTGTGCTTCATTATTGCTATTTTCCTTAATTCAAAAATAATTCATTCTAAATTGAACGTAAATGTTTTGTTCTTTGACTATGGAAACAATGAAATGAAAATCCAAGACTAATCACATTTTCAGTAACAATAACTGAAATGGTTTACTCAGCATGCATACATTTTAAAAGACAGTTTCCTAACTGCATTTTACTAGAGGGCAGTAAAACCTTCTGCTTCGCTGAGCAAATCCTGTGTCCAAATCTTCATTTACATCCCTGTGTGGGCTGTTACACTGCAAACTTGGATCTGAGTGCATTTTCCTCCCACCTTCTTCTTCTTGCAGCCATTAAAGTTTATTTGAAGAACAACACCAGATCTACATTAGGCTAGAAGCACTATTGCTACTTGTGGGCATCTTCTGTTTTCTCACAGTCTTAGTTAATCTATGTACACGAATGCATTTATTTTTTTTTATTTTGGTGGGTTGTTTGTGAATTTTTTTGGTTCTGAGCATCTTGACATTGAAACACCATTCAAACAAGTTCAATTTATTCATTAAATCAAAAATATCATATATTGTGGACAGGCATCAGTTCTTTATTTCTGCAACATATGACATAGCAAAGAAACAGGGAAGTTCCTTTTCACACAGGCATCTTACTTCTATTTGCATTTTGTTTCTAAACTGCTGGGCAGTTTTATTCAAGTACAGATTTTCTGATTAAGTGACTTGTAATATGCTCCCCACATGAATGAGACATCCTCAATTATGCATGAAAATCTTCTATTGTYAGGGTACTTTTCCCATTACGCAATACCAATGTTGACATTCCAATGCAGCTATATTAATTAASAGAAAAATAAACCAGTTTTRTTAGCAAGAAAGATGTATTTTGGAAGCAGTTGGTTACTTAGCAACAGTTTCAGGTATTAAAACTTCTTTTACTAACAAGCAAAAAAAAAAAAAGGATACTGGGTGGTACAGTACATTAGATCAGCATGCTTTGTGTAAAGGATTTTAACAGTCAAGAGATGTGACTGTGTTTAAGATTCCTTTTTCCAGTCACTAGTTCATTGTCAGCAGCAGCTACAGAGCAGCTTTATGTGCATTCAGAGACAGCCAGGAAATTAGTTCTGCRTGACTGACTCAGCACTGTAGCACTGAGAACAACTCTCACCCATTTCCTTAAACAATTGTTTATTTCTTGGTGTGATAACAATGTTAAATATCACAATTCTACACCGAAAAGCTCAGATACTTCATTGGCATTCAAGGTAAAAAAGTATTAGCACTAGTAAAGTGAAGTCCTAGCTTATTTCTGGCATTACAAGACTTTTTTTTGCAATTATTATAGAAAGTTCAGAATGATTCCTGATATCTTGTTTAGTGTTTTCTTTGATGCTAAATGGAACTGAGAAGCAAAATGCCAGCGAACTGAAATCAAATGAAAGTAACAGTGCACTTTCAAAGTGAGAAGTTTAAAATTAAATAAAATCTTTGAATCAAAAAGAAGGTCTATTAGACTTTTCATGACAGAAAAAGAAGTCAGATCTTTTTAAGATCAGAATTCAGATGATTCAAGGTAAAGTAAAGACTTAGAGTTCAGATGATAGATATGCAGCTCTTCGAGTTATCTTTGCTCAAGCTGCATGAAATTCCCCAGCTCTAGGCATTTAGACATCTGCCCAAAGATAGGCACTTTGGCAAATTTGAACAGGCCCTGGGAGGGCATTTTGCTGCCCTCCAAACGCACTATGAAACAGACTGGCCTCTAAGAAAACACGAAAACAGAGAGCATCCAGCACACTGACTCTCTACCCAAATGAATTTATGAAGACACATGATGTACTCAGCATTCACAGCATTGAAGTCCTCCTTAAAAATATGAACTATAACTTTGGTCCTTGAGGACTATCAAGGCCCACGCATTTCTTWAAAAAATACATCCAGAAGAAAACTCTCATTTCTCACTACCAGGATAGTAGAGGCTTGCAAGGTTTGTGAAATTCCAGAGCTAAGTAGCAACTGAGGGGATTCTCAGCAACACCATTTTGGATTTAGGCAATACATTCTCTCTAAGGCTGCTGAAAGGGCATGAACCCTTTTATTGGATCCTAATAATTTCTCCTTACTTTCTAGTTATGAAGTTAATCTGAAAATACTGTCTGTCAGTGTTTAGTGTTGCTCTTGTCTTAAAATGGAGAGCTCTTCAACCAGGGGTTGCTTTCTATTGTAAGTTTCCACAGTGTATTATTGGATAGGGCTAAAGGACCACTAAAAGCAGTGTGTTTTCCAGTAAATCTCACTATTGCTAACAGAGTTCAGCCACATGCAGAATATTTTTCACTTTGTATTTTAGCTAAAGCAAAAAGTCAGCTCTTATTTATGGATTTATCTATTCAGTTGGGTACATTTGTTTCCTGTAGCATCGTGCACTGTTTATTATTAGAGAATGAATGAATATTGTTTTCTGTTGTGATAATTTTGCATTTTCTTTGATGCCTGATAAGAGATTTTTTTTTTTTTTATTAACCTCTGGGACAGCAAGACAATTTCATTCTGTCAGTAAAACACTGACAAGACTGAGCTCAGTTTCCTTTTCTGTATTATGTTAAATAAAAACAAAACAAAACAAAACAAAACAAAACMAAAAAACCAAAATAAATATCTGATCCATAAATACAGATTTCATGAAACATAGAGAACTTTCCATATTGGTTATATGCAGGGAAGAAAGATAATGGCACATCAGTTTGGTTTATTAATACGTTTTTCTAGTATAAGTAGCTGAGTAACTTCACTTTTCAGTCTTTAATGGGTTAGTAAGGAATTCCCAAGTGGTGGAATAAGAGTGATATGTGAAGGATGAAGAAATGTTTAAATGTAAGAAAGATGTGTTATGTGACAGGAGTGAAGATATCAGTTTGAAATTTATATCACTCTGTCCAATCCAAAACATCTCCTCTGAAATGTGCCTGCAATGTGCCTTCACTCAGCAAGGAAGACATGGCATTGCAAACAATGTGACCACCCCACAGTAATAGCAGGTAAATGTACCTATCCACAAACATGTCAATAAAAAGCCAGATGGAGGAATAAAAACTTTGTCAGATCATCATATTAAACATTAAWGTTAAAACCTGTGTGCCATGCATGGTTCATTAAAAACATGCACGCTATATAAATCCCCCAATGCTGACGCATCCTTTAAAAACTTTTAAAAAACCAAAACCCTGGGATAAAATACAGCTGATTGTAAACTGTAAGGCACACATCTCAGAGCCATCATTTCTATTTGGAAGAAAAATAAACATTCTTCATGAGTTTTATCACCAATCAGTAAGACAACATATTTAAATAAATTAAATCCTTAACTAAGCATCCCATATAAAACACATTTATAAGTCARTAATGTGCTCCGAAGGAAGAAAGGTCAACAGTACCCTGGGCTGCATTCAGAAGAACTTTGCCAGCAATCCTTTAMCTCTGCTCAGCACCTCTGGAGTAATGGGTCCAATTCTGGAGTTCCYGGTACAACAGAGATACATAAACAATAAAGCAAATGTGGTGAAGGGTCATGGAGATGATCAAGGATTGGAACACCTATGTATGAGAGGATACTCAAGAAGCTGGGACTGTTCAGCCTTCAGAAGAGAAGTTTTCAGGGGGMTCTCATGAAATAAATACCTGACTGGGAAGAAGTGAAGATGAAAGAACCACAATCTGTTCTGGTACCCAGTGACAGAACAAGGGGTGCTGGGCACAAACTGAAATACAAGAAATTAATCTTAATGGTTTTCTTTTTTATTTTTTTTTATTCCTTATTTAGAAGGTGACTGAATTCTAAAATAGGTTTCCCTGAAAGGTTGTGGAGTCTCCATCATTGGAGATATTCAGAACAACTGGATACAAACAGAACAATGSTGGAAAGCAGAGCCATGGAAAGGGACCAGGGGGTCCTGGTTGCCAGAAAGTTGAACATGAGCCAGCAGTGCCCTGGCAGCCAGGAGAGCCAACCCTGTCCTGGGGGGCATCAGGCACAGCAGCACCAGCCGGGCAAGGGAGGGGATTGTCCCGCTCTGCTCTGACCTGGGGCGGCCTCACCTCCAGTGCTGGGGGCAGTTTTGGGTGCCACAGTATAAGGAGGATATTAAACTAATAAAGACCATCTAAAGGAGAGCAATGGAGACTATGAAGAACCTTGAGTGGATGCCATACAAGGATTGGCTGAGGTCATTTGTCTTGTTCAGCCTGGAGAAGTGCAGACTGAGGGGAGATCTCATCACAATCTACAGCTTCCTCACGAAGGAAAAAGACGAGGGACAGGCACTGATCTCTCTGGTGACCAGTGATAGGACCCAAGGGAATGGCCTGAAGTTGTGTCRTGGAAGGTTTCTTCACCCAGAGGTTGGCACTGAGCAGAGTCCCCAGAGAAATAGTCATGGCATCAAACCTTCAAGAAGCTTTTGGACAGTACTTAGTCCCATAGTGTGATACCTGGGGCTGTCCTGTGCAGACCCAGGGGCTGGACTCCTCATGGATCTGTTCCGACTCAGGATATGCTGATTCTATGATATCCAGAGATGCTGCAGAGCTCGTTGGAGACAGGATTTTTGTCAAGGAGTGCTGCAAAAAGACAAAGGATAATGGTTCTAAACCAAAACATGGTAGATTCAGATTAGGTAGAAGGAAGAATTTTCTTATTATGAGAGTGGGGCAACACAGGAACAGGTTGATCAGAAAGGTGGTAGATGTCCCATACCTGGAAATATTCAAAGGTGGGTTTGGATGGGGCTCTGAGCAATCCAATGTAGCTGAAGATGTCCCTGCTCATTGCAAGGTCATTGGACTGGATGGCCTTTAAAAGTTCTTTCCAAACCAAACCATTTTGTGATTCTGTGATTCTGTGATTAGGGAACCTCAGTTTAGGGTTGTACCTAGAATTCATCATCATTTTGAAAGCTAATAGCTGGTAGAAACACACATGCAAAGGATATAACATATGACAGATGTCACTGAGGTACTAATTATACTAACCCAAGGAGTTGCTCTTCCATACAGGAATTACAGGAATTTATTGTCTGGCTGATAACTCAACCTTAGTCTTCCTGCTTTGATTTATAGWAATATAATAACAATAAAATATTTTATATTTTTATAKTCATATGAATACAGAATAACTATGCTTTCTGCTTCTATTTAGTTCTGAACTGATGTCGCAAAATTCAGGGTGATCTGAAGTTGCATTTGTATATTATATTATGCATATGTATATTATAAAAAGTATAGTAATTCATAGCCTTAAAAGCATTACTTAAAAATCAGTACCTATTTTGCAGTGTGCAGAGGACCCAAGCTGCCTCTTCCTATTCAGAAATAGGAAGTTTTCTAAAGGCATACAGAATAAAACACAGGGAGGGGAAGGTATCCCCTTAGGATGGTTGGCCTAGAGGGRATAAGCAAGAGAAGCCTTTCAGAAMGCAAGAAGAAAAGCACAGAGCTGGACAAGTTTGCAAAATTCCACATTTTCCAGTTCTCCAGTTGCACAGTAAGGAGTGATCCAGGGCAGTAGCCTGATTGGAATCCTCAGTCCAGACCATGGTTCTGTCTGTAAGTATAGAAGCCTATATGTAGGTATATGGATATTTCACAATATGGAAATCTGTGGGAAGAGACAAGTTACTCACAGACCAGCACTCAGACCATTTTTTTCTGGGGGATGCAGGGGTATAACTGATGTCCAGTGATCCAAAACTGAGGCTTATCAGCTGTCACAAGAACAACTTCTGCGGAAATCATTAATCAAGCAASAATAGTAGATCAAATGGGAGGAAATAGGATTTGTGGTAACTCAGATTGTAGGCCAGACAGGAAGCTGAATGAATTCAGGTCCAGGGGAAAAAAAAAAAAAAACCAAGAAGCTTGACTACATCACAAATAATGGTAGACAATGATCCTGAAGTGKTTTTGAAGCATAAAATGCTTAGGGTTGCAAAGGATCTCTCTAAGTCATTTTGTCTACATGCTTCTTCAAGCAGGATCAAGAACAAAGTTAGGTCAGGAGGTTCAGGGCCCTGTCGAGTCAAGCTTTGAATTTGTCCAAGGATGGAGTTCTCACAGCCTCTCTGTGAAAACTGCTCTAATGCTTAATCACCCTACTATGATTTTTGACTTTTTTCTTTATGTATCCTGCTGGAAGGTCTTTTGCTGCAATTTGTGTCTGTTTCCTCTTGTGCTTTCACTGTGAATKGTTGCCAGAAGTCTGGTTATGTCTTTTCTATAAACCCCTTTAACTTTTAGTGACTGCAATTCTCTCTCCAGCCTGAAAAACTCCTATTCCGTTTTCTTCACCTCCTGCATCATATGCTCCATTCCCTAATTATCTTCTTAAACAAATATTGGATTTTCTGAAGCTTGTCAATCTCTCTTTTGTACAGGRAGGAACAACACTGAGCAGAGTGTCATAAGTATGGCCTGAAAGTGTCAAAGAGAAAGGAATAATTGACTCATTGACTACAATATCACTAAGGCAGTATGCAGTTGGCTTTCACTCATGCAGGTGTTTTGCCCAMCAGGGCTGCACAATCCTTTCCAGCAGTGCATCTTCCTGGCTGGCAGACTATAATATTCCATGAGTTTATTTCATCTCAGATAGCAGGACTTTTTGTCTTTGCTGAATTATTGAGTTTCTGTGGGACTCTGTTTCTAGCATGTCAAGGTTCCTGTGAAAGGAAACCCAGTCTTCCTGGTCTGAGGTCTCGCATCTAATAAAGATGAAGAAATATTCTGTCTTATAACCAGACTGGATAAAGATGTTCAGTAGCATCAACTTCAGCATTACCCAAGAAACACCATTCGCAATTGGYTGACAGTTGGGTTTTGAACCATTAACCTTAATTGTACAGCAATTTTTTTTCCTATTTATAATTTATCCGTCCAGTCCATGTCTCCCCAGCTTGGATACAATGATGCTATGGGCAGCACTGCCAAAAGCAGATGTCATTCACTGATCTCCCTAATGCCAGCCATCTTCTCAGAGAGGGCATAATCATTGGTGCAAAGTCAGTGCCCTTACTAGACTGATGATAATTATTCCAAACCACCTTCTTGACCTTTATGTGTCTTGAACCAACTTCTAAGAGAATTTGCTCCATTATGTCTCAGGGACTGAGAGTAGAAGAAGACAGCAAGGACTTCAGACTTATTCTGTGTCCTTCATTAGTGACAAACTACCTCATTCAACATGCCAGAGTTGTTCTTTGTCTCTCTTTTTATTTCTGATGCATCTTTAAGAACCTTTCTTATTCTCCTCCATAATTTATTCTCCTTCATAACTTATTTTCCTTCCTCTCTCTCTCTCTCTCTCTCTCTATTTTTAACTCCATCTGAATTTTTATCTTTCAGTTCCATTTTAGCGTGTCAGAGCATGTTTGTATATGGTACAACATACCGGTATCCCATCCATACTTCCATTTTCCACATCTTTTTCCAGGTCCTCTGTACATAGACAAGTCTACCCTGTGGCTGAAGATCATCTTTCAGACTGGCCTCAGGATAGCAAGATGTCAGATTATGGATCTTCTTTATAGTAGTCATGAGAAGTGTGATGTCTTGCCTGTCTCTCAGTTTGTGATTCTAGGTTGCTGTTGGAGMAATAAGTTTCTGAAGAATTTCTGARMAAATGGAACAGAACATGTAATTCTCTCTCCAAACACATTTACAGCTAGGCTGAAGAATCTAACTTTACCTGCAGTCAMTGTAAAATTAAAAGAACAATCAGATCTTTCTCCTGGAAACTCTGACATAATATCCTTTTTAACTTTGTAACAGATGTGCTTTAAACATATCACAGGAGAAAAGAAGCAAAATTTCYCAGGTGAAGTTTCATTTTCCTTCATCCTCACTGAGAAACAGCTGGAATACAAATAATGTACACTCCTCTAGTTTCCTATACACACTCATTATGGTTAATGACCTAGTCAGTACAATTTTTAACTTCATCTGTACTTTCTACATACTGGCCATGTCTTCATTTTCTCAGCATTTCCTAAAACATCTTTTGTCTCTTTCACTTTGGTCAAAGAAAGATCAGTTTGGATAAACAGTCCTGTTTAGTTCCATTYTGATAAAAAAATATTTAGGTTAAAGAAATAAGGCTATTTCAAAACAAGGAAGTTGAAGCCTATATATATATAAGATAATTTAAATAACCTGTTTTCTTCACATCATTAGTCTCACCTTGATATTGTCAGAGAGCAATGATTCAAAGGGCAAGGAACAGAATCATGAGTTGCATATTGAAATAAGAGATGCTGACCCAGACGTAAGGCAGAGAAACCTTCAGGTTCATGATGTTTCCAACTTAAGTATTTCTGAACAAACATCACCATTAATTCTATGGAACAAAGTTTTTTCTGATTCCCTTCCAGCTCCTTTGAGACAATTTATAGCTGCAGRGAGTACTGAAGGAAAAATTCAGTGAACTGTCCAAATGCATAATTGAAACTGCATAACCAGAAGATTTTGCACAGCATCACAATGGTGGTGAGRTATTTTACCCCTTGGCTCTTAAGTGCTTCACTGGCTTAGATTTTACAGAATGCAAATGTTGAAAATATGGTAAATAGAGGGAGTTGCAATTACTGTGGCAGGAAGCTCACTGTTTTGACAAGGATCCAGAGATGGTAAATTGGATGTATATATAAGAAAAACCGAGAAGGTTCAGATTTAAATATCAGAAAGCTGATCTGGAAGTAATATAGAGGTCAGGAAAAGTCCTTTAATCTTATACCCAGAAAGACTTTATCCTGAATGACCAAATAGAAAAGTGAGATGCAGTCAAACAATGAAAATGAATGAGGTACATTCCTGTGAAAATGGAAGAACAGACTAATTAGAATTGAGTGTAATGATGTTTGACTTCCATACAGACTGGTTGTTCTCTGTCATAAASCAGCCAAGACTGAAATGAGCAAATAAAGATGTTTTACTGTAGTGGGGTAGCATAGATTAGAAAATCTGAAAAGTCACCRTTAAATTTTAAAATAATAATRATAATAATTTTTAAAATTTGCATTAAATGAAAATTGAAAATTGGAAATTAAGTCTTGTTATTTTTTAAAAATATACAGATAACAGTAGCTTTAAATTTGAATATTCTAGCCAAAAAAAAGCATTCTGAATATCTGTCCAACAAAAACATACAACTTACGTTTTATGAAAATTCAATAGTCATATTCGAAATAGCCCAGATGACCAATCCCAAAACTCATATGAAGACAAGGAATGGCATTATCTCTAATGATTCAATAAACTTGCTTGGAAAGGCTAGTTTAGCAGCTGGATAATACTAGCCAAAAAAGATTAAAACTGTTTGTTCAGGAGGAATTTGAATGAAACTAATAGATGACTAGATATCTGTAATTCTTGTGATACCTACTTGTAAAAGCAGGTAGAAACCAAACTGTTAAGTATGGGACCCTTGTCTGTTATTCAAAAGGGAACCAGTGATTCACTAAATAAGATTCTGAGACCACATGTTAAAGTAAGTGTTGGAAGGATCAGACAGAAGCAAGGAATGGTTTAACAAAAGGAGACCTGAGATACAGGGAATATTCATTAAAAGGAAGAAAACAGACTATGAGAAAYATCTCATGGTGAATTCTTGTGTCAATAAACTCTCAGCTGAGCATTTTAACCATACACACCCCACACGCTTTTCAATTATTTTACTCACACTCCAGAATTGCCTTTTTATGATAATACTGATGTATTCCACAGGAGTATTGAATATAAACTCAAATTGAATGTTTTCCCTTGGAAAAATAATTAAACTTCTTATTCATTTTAGAGCATATCATGGTGCATTTTAATTTGGAAAGAAAAAAAGGATAACACCAAATTACACTAATAACCAAAGTAGTGTTAATAATTTTGAAATGAAAAAGATAAGAGTTCATTGATTGTGAGCAATTAGTCTGTAACAGCAGGTAGCCTGAGATTTCATTTCACTGAAGAATTTCTACTTTGTKCCTTCAAAGGATTTAGTTTTTATGATTAAATGAATTAAAAAAAGAATCCTGAAGTGCCATAACATGTACACACATAATGTTACAGTAAACCTTTGCCCTTTCCCCATGTAGGCTCCACTTCCTCTGTGACCTTGACTGCATACAGCATTTAACTTGTACGGTTTCCAGGGAAACCAACTTGTTCTTCCTGAAACACTTCATGCTCACTCAGACCCAGGTATATTCTTGGACCTGAACTCCCAGATAGGTGAGCCTGGAGTTGCCAAGATCACATGGGAACGCCTTCAGTGTGTGGTGGGTGTGGTTTGACCTTGGATGGCTGCAGACCCCAACCATCTTCTCTGTCAATCGTCCCCTCCTCAGCAGGAGAGTGGGGAGGAAGYCAGGTGGAAAGCTCATGGGTTGAGATAAGGACAGGGAGATCACTCACCWATTGCCATCACAGGAAAACACACTGAGCTTGGGGAAAACTAATTAAATTTCTTGCCCATTACAAAAGAGTAGGATAGTGAGAAACAAAGACAAAATACAAACAATCTTCCCCTTACCCCCAGCTCCTCCTCATTCTCTTGCTTTGGCATTCACTCTTCAGTTTCTCAACTTTTCTGTTCCTTCCTCCTCCCTCTGTGATGTTTTCACCTCTTGTCCAAACACCTTTCCCCAAGATGCCCCCACCAGAGCAGGGGGTTCATCTGTGCCCTGCAGTGGGTGTGTTGGGGCTGGCTGGAACAGCTATGTGCAGCACAGGGAAGCCCTGGCTCCTCTTCACAGAGCCCCCACTGCCAGACCCGGGACACCTGCACCCTCTAAGGCTCCAGAATCAAGCCCAGCTGAAATGTTTCCAGTTTTTGCTCCAGGATTTCTTGGGTCCTAATGTAGAGCAGGGGCTTCCCAGTGTTTCTCTGATAATAGGCTTTGGTTAAGTCAGCATTTGTACTCAAGCAGTGGTCACACACKCCTTGCCAGATGTTTCTGCAGCACAAGACAGAGATGCTCTGTTGGGTCTRGCTGAGRAGGAGTTYATTTTYCYCCAGCAGYCCTCACAGTGCTGTGCTCTGCATTGGTGACTGGAAAGGTGKGGATAACTCACCGGTGTTTTGGGTACTGCTGAGCAGAGCTGGCACAGCATCAGYGCTGTCCARCATCCCATCTCTTCATCAGTGGGCTGGGGACAGGCAAGATGTTGGGAGGGGGTACAACTAAGACAGCTAACCCAAACTAACAGGATATTCCATACCACAGGACATCAGCTTAGACAGAAAAGCTAAGAGAAGGAGGAGGATTCATTATTTATGAWGTTTGCYKTCTGGAGCAACTGCTACACATGCTGGAACCCTGCTTCCCAGAAAGTTACTAAACATGGCTTGCTGATGAGAAGTAGAGAATAAAAGTTTGGGGGTATTTTCCTTTGCTTGTTGTGTTAAACCCTTCACTTTCGCAAACTGCCTTGTCTCAAACTATGARYGGTTTTCCATCTTSTTTTCTCTCCCCTGTCCAGCTGAGAAGGGGGAGTTAGAGAGTGGTTTGCTGAGGCCCTGAGTAGTGAGCTGGTGCTGGCYRGATGCCAGGCACCCACCAAAGCCTCTMCATCACCTCCTCTACAACTGGATAAGGGAGAGAAAATATAATGAAAGGTTCATGWSTTWAGGACCAGGAGAGATCAYTCACCAWATACCATCACAGGCAAAACAGACTCAATTCAGGGATGTTAAYTGAATTTATTTGAAACAAAATSAGAKCAGRATAATAAGAAGTAAGAACAAATCTTAAAAACATCTTGCCCCCACCCCTCCCTCCTTTTCAGTTCTGCTTCCTCCCACCCAACAGTGCAGGGAGACAGGGAATGGGGATTACAGTCAGTTCATSATWTGTTTTTCCTGCCACTGCTCAGGGAGAGGAGTCCTTCCCCTGCTCCACTGTGGGGTCCCTCCCAYGRGAGACAGTCCTGCACCAACTTTTCCTATATGAGTCTATCCCACAAGCAACAGTTCTCTAAAAACTGCTGTAACATGGGTCACTCTTCCATGGGGTGCAGTGCTTCAGGCACAGCCTGCTCCAGTTTGAAATCCCCACAGGGTCACAAGTTCTACCAAGAAACCTGTACCAGCATGGGCTCTTCTCTCCATAGATGTGCAGGWCCCTGCCAGGAGTCTGCTCCAGCACAGGCTGCCCATGGGATCACTGGCCCCTCTCAATCACTCATCTGCTCCAGCATGAGTCTCCTTCATGGGCTGCAGGTGGATCTCTGCATCCCCATGATCCTCCATGGGCTGCAGGGGCACAGCTGCCTCTCCAYGGGCTACATCAACAGATGCAGAGGAATCTCAGCTCTGGTTACCTGAAGCCTCCTTTTCCATCGACCTGAGTGTCTGCAGAGATATTCCTATCATGTTCTCACCCCATTCTTCGGGGGCCACAATTCAATCTGTGCAATATTTTTTTTTCCTTCTTAAATGTATTATCAACAGACAATACTATCATCCTGATTGGCTCAGCCTTGGCCAGAGCAGGGTCCATCCTGGATCTGGCTGGCATTGGCTCTGCTGGACATGGGGGGAACCTTCTGGCAGCTGCTCACAGAAGACCYCTGCAGTCCCCTCACTTTGAAAACCTGGCCACACAAACCCAGTGCAAACTGTCAAAGTCAACCTGCAACCAATGCACCAGCAACAACCGTGAAGCTGCTTTGGAATTCTGTTATTTTAATTATCCAGTCACTTTATGAGATGTTTTTACAATATATGTTTGATTTTTCTAAGGCTCCCTAAAGCACTACTTTTAGTCTGCCTATCTGTGACATTTTGAGCTCTCTTTGGGTCCAGCACTGGCACGTTCTCTTCCTGTGTGTGGTTTAGTAGCTGTTTTAGCAGGATGTAGGAAAATTCTGACAAAGACACAGAGTATCACTGTGGTATTTTCTGTTTCCAGATCATAAGGAAGAATTCATTCACGCTTAGAGTAAGAACATGTCATTGCTTCCCATATGCAAACTGGAACACTTAAAGCATGAAAACTGTCATGAGACCTCTGATCAAKGTCTTATTGTCATAACCACTGCATGGGGTCACTTATACTTGAAGGGCATTTACTTGATACCCACCTGTAACAAATTGCTCAAGGCTTGAAGATTTCAAATGCCTTTTCCTGATCCTTGCTGCTTGCAGAACTTGCAAATGTAAATWAAATTCTGCTGCATCCTTTTCTGTGGCAGGACATCTAATAGTTTCTTGGCTCATCTCAGCAACCCAAATAATGTCTGCATTTTCACTATAAGTTGGACAGAAAAAAAAGTCTCCTTTAATGCAAAATCACGCTTGTTTCCATATCTTCACCTGTAATACTCTGTCAGTATCTCACGCAGTTGAGTCTGGAGTCGAAGCACGTGCACATTGGATATAAAGATTTTACATGGAGGCAGTCAAAAGGAAGAATAAAACGCAGGTTACAGCTGAATTATAAGGTTTCAAGAGATATATGCTTGAGCATGACAACACTGTGTCAATAGTGAGGAGAATTACAGATGTACTGCAGTGTCTGGGAAAGAAAATTAGCTTCCTCAGGATCTAATTTGAGTATACTTGTTTGTTTTAYCAGAGCTGTGTTATAAATATATCCTGAAGAGTGCCAATCACTTGTAAARCAATCTCAGAATGATATGCATTCAATTACAAAGCAATGTCCTGGTGTGAAATCCGGAAGAATTTTTCTTAAGCCATTTTAAACTGGACTATATAAATACCTAGACAGCATTTTGCAGACAGAATCATACCCTGAGAAAAGCATTACCTTAATSACCCCATAGATGTTCTGATTTTCTAATTTGTGTGGCAGTCATCTGMTAAGTGTACATAACTAGAGGGCTGTAACAAATACATGCACTTTGCTTACTATATTTAGTAACAGCCTCTCAGRAACCTGCAAATATTCATTTCCTTATTCTTTTGTGCTTATGAACAGGTTTTTTTTCCCAGTATTTCAAGGGCCGTATTTATAAATTAAATATCTTGACCTAATCTACATTATTCCAGCAAGAAATTAATTTGATTTTTTTTCTTTACTAACAGCAGCGTTTAAACATTTATAGAACCATTACACTTTAACCAGTGATCATGGTCCCTGAACTCTTACAGTGAAACAGAAACATAAACTCAGGGTTGGGGCAATCAGACATCCAGACTATGGCTGCACTAACAAACAATTTGCTTCCTCTTTTTGCACAGCAACATGGCTGGCAGCTTCCTCAGACTTTCATATTTCTCTGTCACCACAATAGTCACCATTGGATGAAAATACACAGCTTTTACAACGAGCAGGCAGCAGGACAGCAGGAGTAGGTTGCTAGAGTTAAACAGCTGGGGCTGCAGACCTGGTGTTGATGCAATACCTGTTTCAGAGATGATTACTCTAAAACTGYTTTGGTCCCATGAATCAGGTACTTCTAAGCAGCCAGGGAGCCTGAGATAGGAGCCTAACCTAGCAGAGTCAGTAATTTCATCATTTCTGTGCAGGGCACCACCTGCCCTGTGCCACCAACCCATACCTCTATGACACCAATGACATCATAGAATGCGAGCTAACTGTGAGGTTGATCTCAAAAAAACTTTTCTGATCTTAACTAAAATCTTGATGTGAAAATATCATGTCAGAGATTCCTCACACAGAGCTTCTGGCTTTTTTTTTTTTTTTTTTTTTTTTTTGTGGCAATATTATATGGTCAACACTGGCTTCTGCATTTAATTTCTTGGAAACATAATGATAGTTAAGGAACAAGAACATTCTTTTTACAAAAGAACATATAAAATTACTTCATTACAAGAGCTTGTTAGACTGTAAAAATGTTATGAAAAAACAATTAAAAAGTAGTATTAGATGAGGTCAGGTCCGCACATATCTAAGCTTAGCACAAAAAAAATTATGCATGATGCCTACACCAAAATAATCCTCATTCTAAACTGTAYTGCAAATGCTGCTGAAACTCAAAGACTGCAATAGTGTCAGCAACTGCTTGAGGGAAACATTAACAAGTGGATTCTAGCTCTAATACTCCTTCAAAGGACCAGTTGTGAAGGAATTTTCTGTGAAATTKTGAAGTTGATCTGGAAGGGGCAAGGAGATGAGCCGTATAACCTTAATAACATTTAAACTACAACTCTAGGTTGGCAAGTGTTTCCAGGTGGAAATGAAGAGTAAGATTTGCCTCTGAAATAACAAAATAATATGGAAAGTTACTTCAGTATGTCAAAGGATAGATAATAAAAGCAAAGAAGAGACCAAAAGAGGGGAGATGGGTTGGTTTCTTTGTTTACACCCTGTTTTCCCAGAAAGGGATTTTTCATGTTCTCACAGCCAACACATGGTAAGGCCCACAGGTGTTATCCAAACCAAGATTTTGCACAGGAATTATCAGCCCAGTGACTGCTTATTTTCCAGGTTTTAAGTAACAGGAATTCCTTGCCCAAATCAACAAAGTAATACATGGAAAGCAAAAAGCATCTTAAAATTCAACATATTAAGATACCTTATACCTATTGGAATCCTATACTACTATACATGTGGATATACATACTTATTAAAATACACAATCATGTAGTACAGAATTATATATTTTATCCCTGTGTTACCCCTTAATGACTGTAGTATGTGTCCATTCATAAACGTTTTGGCATTCAAAAATTTCAAACCTTATCCTACAGCCTCTTTATCTTTCATGTGTGATTCTGGCCCAGTTCTACGTCACTACAGGAATGACTTAGGGGAACAAGACCTCTCTTTGTCTTTGGTAATAAAGATCTGTAATAAACACCCAACCCTCACCAGAGGTGGTGTTAGACTGTGCCTGGCTGGAAAGATTCTGCATCCTTTGCTCTCCCATTAGTCACCATCCCTATGTTTCCCATGTCACACAATAACACTCTTTACTAGAAATTAAAGCCTCTAGTGGGTATCCAACACAGAAATTTTTTTTCATTATTAATTGCCAGTTTTACAGATAATTCTAAGATTCCACATATTCCATTTACTCAATAAATAATAGGGATTGCAGTATGTGTATAAGGTCTTTCCTGTAGTTATTTATCTGGCTTAGCCCTTTATCTTAAGAGATATGGCTAATTTTGAATAGGAGTTAGTTAGCAGAGAGCTGAGAAGCTACAAATATTTTGCTTATATATATTCTATATAGGAAAGATTGCCAAAAAAAGGTAGTATAATATACARGCATCTTTCTTTTTATGCATAGATACAAGATTTCATTCTAAATGGCACAGTATTTTTAAATTGTTAATTAGAATTCCTTTCCATTCTTATAGGATAATGAAGAGTAATAAAAAGAGAGTTCTGTGAAATATTTTAATTTATGCATATTTTAGAAACCAATTTGGTAAATGAGAAACAGCAAGGCATATTACCCAACACATTTTGCAACCACTCCAGGGCAAGTCTGACGCTGCTCATCCTTACCATTGCAATTTAACACTTACTCTCTCCAACTTTCTCCATATTTTACTGTTTTGTGTATGTACTGTAATCTAAGTAGGTTTTGCATTTCTTTTCCACAGATGTTATTAGTCATGGCAATGAACTTATTCATAACAACAACTCCGTAACATTTTCAACCCTGTTACGATAATTCCAACTGCATCTGGATGGAAAGAATTAGAAATCATAATAATAATAATGCTGAGAAGTTTAACAGCTTATTTCAAAATATTTAGAGAGAATGCAGAGAAAATATAGGGAATGGTTTTTCAGCACAAAAGTTAAAAAGAAATTTACATTTCAGGGTCTGCCATTCAAGGTATAAATGCCAGAAAAAAAAAAATAATTAAGATAAATTATCTTAAAAGAGGAAGTAATATTTTTGAAAAATATGTTTTAAGGAGTTGGAGAGCCTGGGAGACAAAAAAAAAATTGAAGACTTGTGCTCCTTATCTGCAACAAGACCATGAAAATATGCAGAGATAATCTGGATCACCTCCTGAATTGTCTTCACCTACAAATCACACAGAAGACCAAAGGTAAAATCACATTTTGAAAGAGACATAATACTTTATTCAGCCATTGTTCAGTAAAAATTCAAGGACTGAAGTTCTTTTGATCATCCTCAAAGATAATAAGTAAACATAAAATGCAGAAAAATAATGGTAAGCACTGCAAGAGTTCATCTTCCAATTTTATGTATGCTGTCATTTTAGATTTGTCTTGCAGATACGATACACGTAAATTTTCCATTAGATATTTTTTATTACAAAAATTAAATAATATGTACTAATGTAGCCTGGTGGAAGATGTCCCTTCCTRTGACAGATGGGTTTGAATGAAATGATCTTTAACATCTTTTCTAACCCAAACCATTTTGATTCCATAACCTTGCAATGCCCAGATCCTTGAAAATTTACATCTTCATTTCAGGTATCTGTTAATTAAATAATAAGAAATGAGAACCCATCCAAAATTGCATAAAATTGTATTCTCTTTTAAAGGCAATGAATCTGATCTGAAAAAAAMAATTACATTAAATTTACATTGCAATTGAAAAAAAAATGTATTTGTACAATTACACAGCTAATCCTTTCTCTACTATATCATAKATGCCTTTTGTCCAGTTCAAATTAGCCCAGAGTAGCGCAATAACAACTCCAGTAGATTTTCCAGTAACGGAAGTTTCAGTCAGWTGCCAATTAAACAAAAAATATGAAAAATGTCCTGCTGACTGAAATGYGCTAAAAATTACCACAGTTAATATTTTTCAATTACAACCCTTATTAATGTTTATAGGTAGATTTTAATAGTTACAAAAAATATGCTGCTTCCCAGTCAAGTAGCAATTTATCTAGTCAAGTAGCTAATTTATCTCTCCATGACGTGCCAGTATCACTATCACATTAAAATAAGCTGGCAGAATTATGAAAAATTGTATATGAACACCTATGTACAACTCTATTGTTCCTATAAAAAGCTTTTAAAATATATATTTTTATGAGATTTATATACCCTTTATAACAATCAAGAATTATTAAGATTTTTTTAAAAAAGAGAACCTCAAAGGCTTGGTTGTTATTTGAGTGAATGTTTAACATTTAGCATTTTCTTAAGCAAGCCAAACTTCTAATTGTAACTATGAACATTAATGATAAAAGAGGACAATACTGACATAATACCATCACAAAATGGGTTATACAAATAGCAGCTCCTACGAGGTCATTTGAAAAACAGAATAGTTCTATAATTGTATTTGCAGCTTGTTGAAAATAGTATTAAAGGATTGTTAAATTGTATTCTTTATATATGCTCTCTTTCATTGTGGACTTACGGTGTGGGGGATGGAACTGCTCTGACTACACTCACATCTTAAATTCATAAAAGACATGATTGAAGAAAAATTACACACCACTGTGCAGACTATTATTATTTAGTGTTTTTGTTTGTTTCCATCTTCCAATGAAGAGGTGATTTTTCAATTATTGCTACTAATGTCATGTTGTCATGCATACCATTATTAATTGTACTTGGTCAAAGGTRTATGCCACACATGGATCTGACTACTTCAACTCACTTCAGAAATTATTTTTCTGTCTTAGCACTTTTAGAACATATTACATATTTTTATCAATCTTTTGGATGCTATGAAAAATGGGTATCTTTAACAACAGGTTAACAAATGTGAGGCCCTAGTCATAAATCTCCTGATTTCCATGGTATGTAAAAACATTAAAAAATCAATTGTTTAGAGAAAAGGGTCTTTTCTGTGCCCATTTATCCTTGACTGTCAATCACCAAAATTCTTATCAGGGAACCAATGATCCTGTAAATCCTTTTTCTTTAAAAAAAAATCAGCTGTCATCCTGAATATTTTTCTATATGTGTAGTTTTTCTGCTTTGTGTAATGCTGCACTAAGACCGCTTAAATGGTCACCTCCTTCTGCTGGTCCTTCTAATGAAAGAATCAAGACTGGCTTCAGACAATGGTGCAGTGCCTGCAGTACAGTTTTAAAACCTCAGCTGGCACAGGTCAGGATGCCATTGGCCTTCTTGGCCACCTGGGCACATCTGGCTCATGTTCAGCTGCTGTCACCCAGCACCCCCAGGTCCTTTTCCACTGGGCAGCTTTCCAGGCACTCTGTCCTAATCTGTGGTGCTACATGGGATTGTTGCAGCTGAAGTGCAGGACGCGTCACTTGGCCTTGCTGAATCTCAGACCCTCATTTTGTCAGGTCCCCCCCAGCCAGAACTGCAACAGGAATGATACTGGAGAATCCAGGGGTGTGTCTAGAGATGGAAACAGCAGAAGAGGGATGTCAAAACCCCAGTGTTTATGGCACCTAGATAAGAAAATCAAGATCTCTCTGCTTGTGCATGCAGGGTACTAAGGRGAAGAAAATTGAGAAGAAGAAAATTAAGGACAGCCCACACCCTGAACAGGATGGGCACCTTAGGACACAAAGGTACAGGGACAAAGGAAAGTTAATCAATCAAAATGATGCATAAATTTTGAGAGGGCCCAGAGAGAATAAAACAACAGACAGAATAAAATATCTAATTGAGGTCAGCTCCTAAGGGGTGTAAAAAAGGCATCAAAAACTATTACGCCTGCCAATATGGGAAAAAGCTGAGAGCCATGATAATGACTCAATATGCTCATTGCCCTCCATGGCATCACAGGGAATCCTGGTCAGGCCACCTCAGTACATGCCTGTTAATCCTGGAATGTTGGACAGACTATTTGGGCAAACACATGCTCTACAAGTTATGAGAACATTTGTATGAGAGTGAATTTAAAATAAAATCATGATCCCCTCCTACATTGCCTCATGATAAATTTTGTTACATTGTTACAAGTCAACATTATTTCCTAATTTCCTACTTATTTCATTATTTCCTAATAACCTCAAGAGGCCAAGAGCTAATCTGTAATCAGGGCACTGATGGAAATGCAGTGATGTTTAATTAAAATGCTGCTTTCCTGCTGACTGCAAGGCCATACCACAAGATCCCATAAATGAGTGTCTGTTGTGGGAACACCCAGGCTGGATGCATCYACCCAAGCCACTCTTACCATTCCCTTTCCTCAACTGCACCAGGGAGAAAAAAATTAAAATAATCTCACAGGTTGAGATAAGGAGGAAGARATCACTCAGCAGTTACTGTCACAGGCAAAACAGATGTGACTTGGAGAAATTAATTTATTAAATAGATTGTCTTAGAAGTGGTCCCACCATTGCTGATGGGTTTGACCTTGGACAGCGCTGGGTTCGTGTTGGATCTGGCTGGCATTGGCTTTATTTGACATGGAGGAAACTTCCAGCAGCTTATCACAGGAGCCACCCCACTACCAGAGCCTCGCCAACCCACTCTGCTTTTGAAAGAAAACGTGGACTTTTTCTCTATGGAAAGAATAATTTCAATACGTAAAATTAGAAAACAGCAGTTCTTTTAGTTGTGTCCAGAAGAATTTGTATAAATTAGTTGTAAGACAGAATAATCAGACATGATRCACCAGAAGTCTCCTCAACTGGCCATATTTGCAGGCTATTTTTAAACTGTTTCTTTTTCATTATTCAAACATTCTAGTACTTGGTTTTATTTCCTTACAAGTCTATATAAATTTTTTGGCACTTCAGAACAATAAGGGCACACATCTATTACGATTACTTTCACGGAACAAATGTTTCACTACTATCTTTATGTTTTGATTTAGAATTTGGGTTTATGTGTTATTTTTTTATTTATTTATAGCAAAAAAACCAAACAAACAAACAAAAAAAAAAACTCCAAAACCCACTGGCATATAATTGCCTTTTTGACCAGGAGAAAGCTAATTTATGATTTTCAGAAAACATCTCAAATAAAATTAAATTGGAATCATGTAAATAGGCATTATTCTTGTATTATACATGAACACAGAATGGAGAATATCTTACATTTGGACTGTTTCTCCACCTGATATCTTCAGACAGCTATGGATAGCCTGAGTAAACAAYTAAAGAATCAGTAGGATCAGTTTTGTTTCAGATGAAGGGGTCTTACACACCAATCTGTCTAATATGATTGATGTGCTTCTGAGGAGCACCATAAAGCAGCATGTCAACAATGAAAGGTTCTGGCTGCAGTGCTGTGATAGGAACAAAAAGACAAATACATGCAAATAATATTTTTCAAGTGAAAAAGGGGCAAGAATATTGTGCTCCAGCAGTGAGTCTTCTCAACATGTTCTGAAAGAAAACAAAGCTTCTACAAACAAATCTTTGCCAGCAACTAGGAAAAAGTGCAAAGTTAATTTACTTTTCCCTAGATTAGGGAAATAGAGTCCATAAATATTGAGATTCATTAATATAATTGAATCTTGCACATTCTCAAGTTTTCCTGAAATTAAAGAAAGAAAAAGAAATAAAAAGCAAATAATAAAAATCAAAGGTGGAGGTATTAGTCAGTCAAACTTCCATTGCAGTAGGAAAAAACAGAATTTCCTCAAGTGGCACAAAGCCAACAGAAATAATAAACACACCACCTCTATCAGCCATCTGATGCTTTCCTTTATAGAAAGAGATAAGGACAGGAGAGATGTTTGCTGCTTCCAATACTGCATTGATTTCAGGTCACAGAGTAAGATTGTGCCAGAGGTACAAGGTGTTGCTGACCTCATCCTGCAACTGCAACTTAAACTGCAGTCAGGCAGTGAGTGTCAGTGGACCTCTTTAATGCATTTCCACTGAAAGTAATTTTTCCTTCAAATAATAGAATGTATAGAGATATGAGCAACTTCGCAACAGCATTTTTCTCTCAGACACACAGAGGCAACCAACAAAGTACCACTATCATCTGAACAAAGCACATTTTCCTTCCTTTCTGCTAAAATTACAGCCATTCATAATCACCGAGTTGGTAAGTTCAAAATATAAAAGAACTATTACATTATTTAAACTATCCTTTTCCCAGTGCTGGACTGCAATTTTTTCCTTTTTGGTTTCAATGTTTCAATTTTTTTTGTTTTAAAGYTTAAGTCTAAATGATTTTACTGTGAGAAAACTATTTGTCTTCTTTCAGTCTAAATTTTCATTTTCTTCATTTGACACTTCCATATTCATTTGTAATTTCTGTTGTTATTTTTTAAACCACTTTTTTTCTACGAATTTAAAACTTGCAGACAGATAAGCTGTCTTTTTTCACAGATGCCTTGAGAAAATGCTGAACAAAATTAATCAATTTTGTAACAATTTCATAACAGACTGTTATTTGGTGAAGCTGTTAAACAGCAGACTTAAAACTATACAAAGGACTAATTCTTTGGAGTGAAGGCCTGACTGCTACAAGACCTAATTTTCAATTTTCTTTGGTCACAAATCAAACATTATTGTACTTCTCTGCAAAAACTGTGCAGTTGTAGCAAATGAAAGCTTTGTTAATGCTTTAGGAATTGTSTGTGTCATGATTTTTCCATTAATCTGGAACCTCCTATTTGAAAAAAACTTGGGAAAAAAGAGAATKATTTGATTTGATTTGATTTGATCAGAACATAGCTTGTTTACAAACTGTTGATCCATCACGTTCTTTCATGCTCTGRAAGGCAAAGGAATCTATCATCTTCATTTGCCATGGCAAATCTGTATAAAAGAACACACTTTAACAAAAGGTAAGGGATTCTCACATAAAATTGTGTCCTTGTGATATCATCTGAAATAGGCAAATCTGGAACCAATTTATTGAGTGTAAATTACTGCCAATTTTGCTTTGAATAACAAAATGCTCCAGAGATTTCTGAGATATGTAGCCATTGGGAGCTGTCTGAGGATTTTTATACATGAGGATTTTTGTGTTTCTTTAACACATCTTTCAACTTAATCAGTTGCAAAACATGCACAACCTAGCATTCAGGGAAATTATGTGGATTTGTCACACTGCCTGAAGGACTTTGGGATCCATGAACCAATGAGTGGATCACATTGAACCATGAATGTAATTTGTTCATCTGTAACAGATAAAATATGGATATTTGCCACACTAATGTTTCAGAATCTCAGAACAATAAATAATTCTAACAGAATTTAGTTTAGGTTATTCACTAAAATTTAATAATACTCTTTTTATTTTCCAAAACAGAGTAAGACAGCATGAATTTTGTGTATATGAAAAGGGCTAACAGGCAGAACAGGTAAACTGTACTGCTGAATTATTATGCATCTCCTAATTGTAACAATTCAAAATCTCAGCTGAAACATAAAGGCAAAAGCTTTATGTGTTAAAATGCCTGGTAAAAAATGCACTGATGGACCTCTTTCATCCCTGTAGTCCACACTTGGCATTGTTTATCACCAATGTAATACTAATTATAGTCACGAGCTGGCAGAAAAGAATTCAGCAGTACACATATATTTTAGAAAAAATATTGAGAACATTTTTTAAAAATACTTCAATTGTGACAATATTTGCATACTGATTTCAACAAAAAGAAGAGGCCAGGCAAGGCAAGGCAACATTTAGAACCAAAACAASAAGAAGAAAGTATGTAAGATCAGCCCTCAGATGCTGCAAATAAGCAAACCTTCCTAAATAACTATCTGAAACACTAATTTGTTGAAAAAATACAGCTCTTTTCAACTTGTCAGTGAATACAACATCACCTCCCTTGGGTAGTCAGCAAGTCTTAGCAGGTCAAAAGTATGTCATGCAATAAATGAGACACCAGCCAAAATTTTGTAAACCATACCGGATCCACTTCCTTATTTTGCTAATGTCAACACTCCATGTATCAGGTTTGCATTAAGAAAGGTGTTTTCAAGGGCTTATGTTAAAAGTTAAGATATAATATACTGAATTGTATCCAATGTATCCTATTTTAAAAGCTGACAAGACTGAAATTACCTCAGTTACCTCCTGGTAACTCAAATATGAGACCTAGTTTCTTAAAGGAACTCTCCAGCCTACTGAAATTACAATTATACTGTTTAACTTCTTCACTTCTATGTAAAAGTCAAACTATTGACTGGCTCAGGGCAGTGAACACTGAGTGGCATCAGATGAAAAGATCAGCTSTGAGACCATGCTCAGAAACTGGAGGAGATAAGGAGTAATCTCCTTGAGGTGAGCTGCTGAGAGGAAGGATTGTCAGAAGCCCAGCTAAAATCAGAGCTCTAACAAAACAGACACCCAGAGAACCCCCAGCCACTGTAGAAATGGGGATGGAGAGGTGTCAGGGTGGGAAGGATTAACTGAATTAGGTTTTTCCAGAAATTACTCATTTCAAAAAGTAGGACATTTTGCTAATTYGGGGTCAAATCACGGAAATCTGAAACATAAAAATTTTTATCCTTATACTAATGTTACTGGTGTTTTATCATACTATTTGTGTCTTCACCTGGAACCAATATTGAGTTCAGAAATTTTTATCCTGCTGCCACCAGAAGGAAAGAATAATAAAACCTACAGAACAAAAAAACACATTGCTTCCATAAGTTTGTGTGGGGTTTAGAACTCAACAGGTGCCTGGACCCAGAAGCTCTGCCTCTTACAGGAGCATGATTCTTCTGTAAAAGGAAGAAATTCATCAACTTCAGCTACCAATGACTTCAGCACTTACAAGCCTCATGCCTCCCTCTTAGACAGGATTTTAGCTATGATGATGATGAAAGCAGATGTCTTGGCTCTCACCTGCCTCTGATTGCATTGGTAGTCAATTCCTGTTGAGTTTGGAGCCATACCTGCCTTTTTTGTTTTTTTTTTTTTTTTAACTTCAAGCCTGCAAGTTAATTCAAAATTTGATTAAGCCTGGCCAAAATTACTATAAAATTACCCCAAACAAATTATGAATTATAGCACTGTTTTTTTCTAAACTGAGGAAGTAACTATACAGTAACACTGTTCCTTTGATTTATGAGACTGAATTACAAAGGATGGGCTATGCAGCCCTAGATAATCTGTTGTTCATCTTAATTGTGTAAATAATGTCATCTGGCCAGTAAGAAGGAGGCCGTATTCCTGCTCTTAAACCTTTGTGCACTCACAATGACAATGCAGCCATCAGGATACCCTAAAATTAGTGCTCACCTCCTCAAAAGTGGCTCGGCAACCCTAGYCCTGTCACCACTCTAAGACAATTAAAGTAAGAGCAAGGGAAGGAGTTTTATTTTTACCAATGAGATGCAAATATTTTCTTACTCATGTATTTTACCTATATATTTAATTTAGAGCTATATATTCTTAGCTGTGATCTGGGCTGCGGGGAAAAAGCAGTGCTCAAAACAGTCCCAGTTAATGAGAGATCCAGCAACCTCTTTTTGTTATGACCTCAACACTTGCAACACTTTGGGGACAGGCTACAGATTTTTATCAACAGCAGTTGAATAGCAGTTAACTATTGATCCAACAGAGAGAAGTCTGCTGCTTAGAGAAGTGTTAAAACATTTACTGGCAGAATTCTTAAACTTTTTGGAAAAGGACAGAGGTGATGTCTTACTTTTCAAGTTCTCGTATACCCAGATGACATATACCACATAGAAGTAAGAGCTGTTTCTTTTAAAGACAAAATCACAGCCATAAAAAATCTGATGAAAGGGCTTGTATATATGTTCATAAACACACATACACACACGTGGGCTGAAGTCTGTGTTTTAAGTCCATATAGAAATTATATATGGATAGACAGAAAAACAGAGWGGAGAGGGGAGAAGAGTGTGGAAAGAGAACTGATTACCTTTAGGCATGTTTTATCTCACTTCCTTTCATTGATCCAAACTAGTTCACCAGGCTGCCTCCATGGTGAATGGACGAAAAAAAAAAAAAAAAAAAAAACCAACAAAAAAAAAACAGATCTCAAGGAAGGGAGACATCCTGTGCTAGGACTTGTGTGTAAGGGAGACAGGGTGAGAAAAGGAATGTGGGTAGGTGACACCAGACACACAATTTTACCTGGAGTCCTCCAGGGTGATTCCCACTCTCTATAGTGCTAACAACATCTACTACCTAGGTTTCATTGTCACATTACTGAACATATAAAATATTTACTAATTTATTAAAAATTGCCCTGGAACTATTATCAGCCCTTTAACAGGATTTTACCTATACAGCACTACACCAATACTTTTGCAGGATATTCCCAAATGCTGAACTATTGAAGAGTGTCTGCCCTACAACAGTGGGTTAAGCTGGCATGAAAGAAGAAAAAAATTTTAGCTGCTGCCTTAGCAGTTCCCTGTTTCACTGCACACACCTTGAGCCTCTCTACCAGAACGTGCTGCTCTCAGAATGGATGAAGGCCTCCATCTTTCGGCTCCTGGAGCATTCTCCCTTTATCTTCCTGTCAGCTTGTCTCCCTAAGCAGTTTGTAACAACTGACCTTCAATTTCCTAGAAATCAAAACATATAAGGGTATTTGCTAACTGTTGTATCGCTTTGAAGACTATCTCTGTCAAACCAAAGTTTGCACCTTGTCAAAACCAGAACCGCTGACACTAAGAAATTGCAGCACTGTCCTTCAGTTAATGTCTTGGGAATGCTGACAGGGATGGATTGTGCACTTTGTTTAGTTATTTATTTATTTTTGCTTATTTTGCACATAGCTTCCTATTAAGTTAATCAGTCTAATACTACGGGGACTGTTCATAATTCACCACAGATACAGAGCAATGGGATTTCAGTGACCAAGGCAACCTGTTCAAATACTGCAAAAATAATATGAAATGTCAACAAAAATGCAATGTCCAAGAATTTTTGATCAGTATTTTAGATTAAACATTAATRCATAGTAACTTCATATCTGTCATAACTTTCAGTATACTTCTAAGTCACTCATAAAAAGTGAGCTTATAAAAATCCCACTTAACCTCCTCAAAAATCCAATTTTGCAATTCTTTCATTACTATAGATGTTTATTAATAGGGTAACCTGATAGAAAAAATGCTGAGTGACTTCTACTGGTTCTTATCCCCTCAAGTACCACTAATCCCCTCAAATACTGCTATATTGTGTGTCCTACAAAAATCCCTTCTACATCTCACCAGGGGTCATAACTGAGACTCAAAATTATGCAAACTTACATACAAAATTAATCATAATCAGCATTTTGAACTGGCTTGTTAATTTAGGTTTTTATGTTAATTTAGCCGTGTATTAATTTTGTCATGCAGTATTTTCATGGCTTTTTTTAATAACCACATACCAGATGGTGCTCCCTTAAAACTACCCATTTAAAACCACTTACATTTAATCTTTTCAAAGGTAAATTTAGTTATACCAATTTTTACCTTGAAAAATGGCTTGCAAAATATATTAAAGTAGTAAAAATAGACAAATTAACAAAAAGACATGAGTGAGAGCTCTGTAAAAAGGCTGAGTATTTATGTACTTAAACTAAAACTTATTCTTTATGTAGAAGGCAGCAAAGGCTTTGATGTCTTGTTTGTTTTAACTGTATGCTGTGACTTTCCCATATTCATGGATTTTCATAGCGCATTTCATTTTTCATCTCACTCACTGTTTTCATCTATTTCAGATCAAATTGCAATTACTTAGTACAGAAGGAATAGCTGTCGCTTTATCTCATAACAGYTCCTTATGAAGGGCATCCAATAACAAACAAAACAAAATAAACAAACAAAAAAAACCCAAATCAAAACATTACAATAAAATATCAAGAGTTTGGGCTCAGAAAGTAAACAGAAAACCACTCTAATAATGTTAATGTTATCCACAACGTTTGCATCCTGAAGGCACTTAAATCTCTGTTTATGTACCAARTGAATGACTTTATTGAGTTACGAGAAATTACTCCCATGAATAAAACTCAATGTGCATAAATGTATAAAGAGGTCAGAGTATTCATTCCCTTTCTATTACAGACAATTTTAATTCTCTTGGATGTCAGCTCTGAACAGATCCCAGCTTTTCTGCATCCAGTGTCATGGTTCTGCATTAAAAGCACCACAGGTTGCCAGTGAAGAATAGAGTAAGAAAAATGTTCTYTCTTCTCATTTTTATCATTGTTCTCTCCATAGTCAACTTGGCAAAGTAATTTAACATCTTTGTGTCTATGGAATGTAGTTACTGGGACATCTTTTGAAACATTTCAAATCTGTAATTGAAAAAGGTATGATTATTCAATGTAGTATCATGAATTCATTACATTAGAGAGGAGTAAAATTGAAAAAAATGAAAAAA